>NC_141854.1:622179-1222179 GCF_024713525.1 Acromyrmex echinatior
GACTCATTGTTTTGCTAGCGGGCCCAGTTCGGCGTGTCCGCGCGGAGACTCACCGATTACAATCGGAGCTTCTATCCGTTTGTTTTTTCTCTGTCTCGCTCTATCGAAATAACAAAAATTGAAAGAATTTTAAATCACGAACACGGTTGCCAGTTCTCCATTTTTTTTTTGACAGACTTCGGTTTCTTGGACTAATATTCAATACTCCAGCAGATGTGAAAATCTCCAATTTTTGTCGAATTAAAATTCTTTCATTTTCTTTTTATTAAATTATATTAATCATATATCTTTCTCATTAACGTAGCAAAAATGCAAATGCAAAAATGATTTCAAAACGTAAACATTGATGAGATATACAATAGTTTACGACTTTCCATACACTATATGTATCGCGTTCGTCGAGGTGATCTGCAAGAACGCGTGGTCTCGGGCGTTGGGCAAGATCAGAATATTGGAGATCTTATGTTCGATTCTGCTTTTTCCTTTTTTAATTTTTATTTAATAAATAACATTTTATTTATTAAATTTTATTAATAAACATATTACTCCAAATATACTTTTTATAAAATTTCAAAAATTATATACGTATACTTCAATATGCTCGAAATTAGTTGCGCATTTCGAGCCGATTTCTGAAATGCTGCCTACTTTTCCTTCACAATCGCTCGACGCTTGACGGCCGAACCGCTCACGCGTGGACGTGTATCTCAAAAGTGTCATAGTATAAGAAACATGCTGCGACCATACCTTCCAGCAAATTGTCATGAAAATATTTTCCTTCCTACATAATATTGTATTTTCTTAATAATGGTGATTGAACATCATATTAATAATTTAATGCATTTTACTAAATGTAATGTACTTTTAAAATATTACTTTATTGTTTTTATGATACATTCAGTTCCAAAGAGTTACTGATCACGTTTTTGCCACAGAATGTAATATAAAATTTTACTTTACCGCATCATACATCTGGTCATCTATTTTTTTTTAGTGGAATAAACCTGGAGAATACATTTAAATGACGTATCAGTAATAGAACTTCAAAGATAATAGAGTCTTTTTACAATAACGTGAATTTAGATACGGTGAACGCCTTTTCTTAATTAGTCGCTAAGGAAAAGATAATGTGATCATGATATCGATTATGTATCTTTTTTCTTAGAGTGATAAATAACAATTTTTTGTATGTATGTGTATTATATATATATATATATATATATATATATATATATATGCATACATATATCATTTTGCGTGACGCTGTATGTGTGGAAAACAACAGCATTATACGAGTCAATCAGCTGTAACCAGTATGACCCGCGTTCACAGTATCATTGCCGCACAACAGTACTGTCAATGTAGTGTAGTGTAGTAGTGTTCTACACACACCATATATATATATGTGTGTGTGTGTGTGTGTATATATGTGTATGTATATATGTGTGTATATGTATATATATATATATTTATATAGTGTTTTTTGTTCACAAAATAGAAAAAATAGTAGCAGAATATTGTCTGCCTTTGATAAGAGAAGGTTATGGGTGCTTTATAACAAGCGACTCAGTACAATATCTCATCCTTGTATTATCGAACAAGATTGTAATAATGCACCGTGTCGCACTGTGTCTCTTGTTGGAAAGCACTCTAGAAGGCCAAAATTAGTTATTGTGATGTGTGTTTCTTGTTGGCACCCTATAAACCCAGAATGAGAAAGGTTAGCATCTTTATGTTATTCGTAAAAATATCACTTTTATTTATCATACAAGTGATATGATTAAATTTATTGTTATAACAATAAATTGCGCTTTGCCTAATTATGATCCAATGTCAGAGGCGTTCATCGTGGGCTGACTATTTTTAATTTACTGCCAGAGGCGTTAATCGTGAGCCGGCTAGCTATAATAAAATGTCACAGCCATAAATCATATTTTGGCTAGTTATAGACAAATGTCAGAGACGTTCATCGTGGGCTGACTATTTTTAATTTACTACCAGAGGCGTTAATCGTGAGCTGGCTAGCTATAACAAAATGTCACAGCCATAAATCATATTTTGGCTAGTTATAGACAAATGTCAGAGGCGTTCATCGTTGGCTGGCTATTTTTAATTTACTGCCAGAGGTGTTAATTGTGAGCTGGCTAGTTATAACAAAATGCCACAGCCGTAAATCGTGGTTTGGTTAGTTATAGACAAATGTCAGAGGCGTTCATCGTGGGCTGACTATATTTAATTCACTGTCAGAGGCGTTAATTGTGAGCTGGCTAGCTATAACAAAATGCCACAGCCGTAAATCGTGCTTTGGCACAGTTACAGATAAATGTCAGAGGCGTTTATTGTGGATTGACTATTGTTAATTTATTGGAAGAAGAATTTCGATTATTAAATTTGGTGAAATACAATTACGAAACCAATTTATAGAATTTTGCGTCTGCAATTAAAGAAATGCAAATAGATGCATTGTCATGATGGAATCAAAAGCTAATTGCTTGACATAACCGAAACAAAGAAACTAATGAAGAAAAAAAACTGAATATCAGTAAATAGTTTCTTTGAAACCTTACAACTTTTATCTGAAACGTTTTTTCTAAAAACGTTATGTAATAGCCTTAGCACAAGGATGGTCGTAATTGAATCGTAGAACGTGAATCATAGGGCAACGCATTATATTTTGGCGTACTATGCATGCCGATACACGTTCACATTCCTCTACGATTAGTTATAGTCACCTTTATATTCAGCTCCTAAATCCGGAGTCTTTTTGGACACCCTATATAATATATATGTTATACATATATGTATGTATATATATATATATATATATGTATGTATATATATACATACAACATACATTACACAGTCAATAGTCACATGCATAATTTTTGTACGATGCTGTACGTTTATGAAATGTATGTAAGTATATCATATTCAAAGTGTTTTAGCAAATATATACACTTACAAGTCAATGTACGTTGACTAACAGCAAGTTACAATAAGTATATTTTTACTAAATGATCACTCTGGCTGTGACTTAGATATATTTTCGGATGCAACCATGTATTTGAAATACATGTATACACGTGTAATGTAATAGCACTTTTTCCTTTATTCCCAATGTCATTTTAACTTAGGATGTAACATGTCAGTACGTAAATACATTGCACATACATATGTAACTATTCCATCTCTTTTTATTATGTTTAATGGGCCTTTTACAATTATAAGCCATAAATCAGCCATAAATAAGAAGTCAAACGCTAAAAATTGGCTGTGATTGATCAATTTTTAGCTTCTGACTTCTGATTTGTAACTAATGTGTTATTGTAGAAGGCCCATAATAAAAAGAGATAGAAGTTACTCATACTTAGCTTTTCATGCAGATATAATATAGACACAGTCTATTAGTGAATATTAGAATTATATTTTATGTGCATTATGATGTGTACACACATTATAAAATATATTTCTAATTCATATTCACATATGTGTGTAGCTACTTCATCTCTTTTTGTTACGTATAACAAAAAGGTGTACTGATGTCTTCTTTTTTCTACGTTTAATAAAAAGAGATATATTTTTTATGATCAAATATTAGTGATATATACTTTTATATTTCAATATCAGAATATACAACGAACATAAATCAAAGCTAACGATAATCAAACGCAGATGATCAGACGTAACATCTTAAAAAAAATAATCAAATTACGAATCCTCTGATAAATCCTCATTTTATGTTTGTGCGTATATATATATATATATATATATATATATATATATATATATAATATATATATATAATTATATATATATATTTATATATATATATTTTATATATGTATACAATTTTAATATTGCACATTTAAACACAGAGAATGCATAAACAGCTTAGCATTGATAACTTCTATCTGCAACGTATATTCACACATTATAGTACATATATGCAATATTGTACAATATTGCCTATGTGTGTATTATATTTAAGTACATCACTAATATTTTAACATGATTAACTTCTACATATTTTTATCAAACATAGCAAAAAATGGTATAGCTATGTATATTACATGTGTAATACAATATATCTATGTATAGCTAATACATATCACATCCTGACCTAAAATGACATTGTACGACAGGAAAAATGCTTAGGCCCATGTGTCAATGTACACTGTCAATACAGAAAATCTATAGTTACGTATTTTCAGTACTCGCAGTGAATATCGAAATACAGTTGTAGTATCACTTTTTCCTATGATCAATATCATTTAAGGTTTAGTCAAGATGTAACATATATTATTGTCAATATATGGACACGTGTTTCATATATATATATATATATATAAATGAATACGACATTGCACATACATAATGTAACTCTTTTTACTTTGTCTAATAAAAAGAGATAGATACTTATAGTACTTATACATTACTAATATGTCGACTATATATATCTAATATAGAAAATTGTATGTACATTATACTATGATAATTCTAACATTGTTGTAACATATAACAAAACATTATTAGTGAATACTATATAAATTATAATTATATTTTATATGTATTATAATGTACATATACACAATAATGTACAAAATATAATTTTAATATTGCATATATCATTAATTCACTAACATGTTTATGTCTTCACTAATATGTCAATAATATTTTTTGTGTTATTGTGTATATACACATATATTATAATACACATAAAATGTAATTGTAATTCGTATTCATGAATGTCTTTTTATATACAACGTTAGAATTACATTTTATATATCATTATACACATTATAATATAAAATTTTAATATTGCAAAAATGGACATAGAAAATATCTGCATGAACATCTATATATATATATATATATATGTATATATATATATATATATGTATATATATATATTATGATATTCATTTATGATAATATATTATCGTAACCTAAAATGGCATTGGATGTAAGAAAAAAGTGCTATTACGGTTTCGTATCGATATATCTATTAATTAAAAATCTGTATTTTATATATATTACAGACTTTTAGTCTTACTGGTGATATATATTAGAACACGGCCTATATTGCATGTGTATATAATACAACTAAATATGTATATAATGCAACTAAATTTCTATGGTCCGATTCTACAAATATAAGATTAACTTCAATTATGTTCATTTTTTTTTCAATTCTAAAATTGGAAAATTTTCCAAAATAAATCTTACATTGTGGGACCGATCCTAATACACGTCCCTGTTAAGATGGTAATGTAGGAAACGGAATAAAAATATCGATAATTAATCGATCGAATTTCCTGCATGATCATATTAACTTCAGAGGGCGTAAGCAGCTTATACATTGGAAATGAAAACCTGTAATATCGACCTTGATCAAGTTCGGCCTTCGCTCCAGCATCCCCTTAATATAGAATACTGATAATATCAATTTAAGGCTAAAGAATAAGAGTCGATATAGAACGAGATGCGTAATTTTAAATTGGAATGACTTAACTCCAATAATTCCGCGATGTCTTCTTTATTCAACATATGAATAAAGAAAGCATGTTGAATAAAAAAGACATCACATAAGACTAAGGAAATTAAAAGATTGATGATAATTTGCTACAAGGTAGCAGCATATTTCTTAGTGCAACGCTCCTGAGATACACATCCGCGCGCGATCCGGTACGGTTCAGCCGTCGAGCATTGAGCGGTGGCGGCGGGGGGAAAGAAAACGACGCTTCAAAAGTCGACCCAAAATTTAACATGTACTCCAATAACTATAGGAAGAATACTGAATCACTTCAATAGATAAATAAAAAATTATTTGTGTATTACATATATTGTATAAATGTGCATATAAAGGCTTTTTGATTTGTTAATTATAAAATTATATTGACATCATCCTTATAATTATATTAATCATCGCACTTTTGCGATTTGGTTGATTATCAGAATTTTCATTCAGATGATAGTTATAAAAAAAACATTTCACAGAAAGTACTGATCGACATCAACGTAACATTATTACAGAAACATGATTTCTTTTCGGATTTTTTCTAAAGGTAGATCTTGCATATATTTTTACATATAAAAATACTAATTTTCTATCTATTCGACGCATACTACGTCGAATTATTTTTTGCTACAATTGTCAGTTTAAAACTTTTAGAAATACACATATAATTTCAATAATTAAATAAAAATATATTTAGCCCGTAATATGTGTTAACAATGTCACTTATTAAAAAAAAAATTATGAAAAAAGAAAAAAGGAATTGATCATGGGATCTCTAACATTCAGATCTCGCATCATACGCGTGAGAGCACGCCGAGATCATGCAAATCATTTCTATGAACGTTGTATATAACGCTCATGGAAAATCATGGAAATATCAATATCTCGTAAATTATCGTGTTTTGAAATTATTTTTGCTATTATACATAAATTGGAGGGACATAGGATTAGCATAATTTATTAAAACTTATGTGTTATCTATAATGTTCCTTCTCCTCTTAATTATACATGTTGAGCGGCTGAAATTTTCCAGAAAGCATTTTCGGTCGCTAGAAGTAGAGTGATGGGGGGGAGGGGGGAGGAGTGGAGAGGAGAGGAGAGGAGAGGAGAGGAGAAGAGAGAAGAGGAGGGGGAGAGAGAGAGAGAGAGAGAGAGACTCTGAAGGATAGACTCGTTGTTTCGTTTGACGAACCCAGCTCGGCATGCGGAGTCTCACCGATTACAATCGGAGTTTCTATCCTTTTTTGTTTCTTTCTCTGCCTCACTCTGTCGTACTTCTGTTTCAATAATTCGTTCTGCAATTCAAGAATGTGATTTCTATCGACTCTGGCATCATCGTCGATGCAGCAAGGACGCACGATTCCTTCTCTAAACAACGATCCTGATATATTTCTATATATACAAAAATATATTATTATGGCGTTTCCGGCTGATAATATGCTGGTTTATTTACAATGGTTCAATCTATTTCTATAATTGAATAGCGGTACTACTTCGTTTGCGCGCGACCGATAGGAGGAATGGCGCTTCTTATTAAGACTCGACATCGGAGTCGAGTCAAAAATGTGCTGTATACAATAATTTCAGACCTTGCATAAGTAGCTGGCGATTTACAGAAAACCTCAAAGAACAATACCATGCTTGCAGAAACGAGTTACGAGCTTTAGTATAAGAGCAATGAGTATTCGAAAATTTCATTTATATGATATTGTGGGAATATGTGACCCAATGAATAAGTCAGATTCTCTTGACAAGCCCACGCTTGTCTTGTGATGTGATATAGAAAATAATGATCGAGACTTTTTTTATAACTGGTAATAATAATATTTATTTCACACAATTTAATAGCACAATTTAATATGACCGTACAGGATGAACGCCTTTATTGATCTGTTATTATAATTTTTCTTTTTTTATTATTTTTACGCTGCTAGGCAACTCGCTACCTACATAATCCTTAAGCTTTCTACACTCGCTACGCTAGTGAGGTATTAAGAATTCCCCACATACTCCCCCCCGAGTGACAACGAATCCGGCACTTAGGTCTACCTTATAAAATATATACAATGTGTCATACAAAATATCTTAAAAGTGTCTGATTAAAGTTAATTACATTTTGGGAAGATTTGTTAAAATTATAAGGCGAAAGTCACCTTCCTCTTCGGGCGCGCATACGTTCTCAAAGTTGGTCGCTCGTTGCTAGACGAATTGGTTGCTTGCCCTGCTTCTAGAATCGCACTACACAAATCATCGAGTATGCCATACGCTGGCTTCAAATTCTCGACTGATACACTGCGCTGTGCACCATTAACTTCAATATCGAAAACTTGATCCGAAACACGATTTATAACCTTGTGAGGGCCGGTGTGAAGGACGCTCTAATGTTCTCTTAGTACCGCCCACCCGTAGAAAAACATGGGAACATGAATATAAATTTTTAAATACGAATGCGCGTTTCTTGTGCTTATGCTCTATTGAGATTGGCTTAACTTTGCGCATATGCTCGCGGAATTCCTCTATGAAAATTTGCGGACTAGGAGTGAAATCGTCCGGCAGTATAAATTCTCCGAGGACGCGCAGTGTCGTTCCATAGACAAATTCTGCAGGCGATGCGCCGGTGTCAAAGCGGACATGAGTACGCAGACCTAATAATACGGTCGAAAGTACTCGTGACCAACTTTCATTAGCATGACACATAATAGCAGCTTTTAAGCTTCTATGCCACCGCACGATCATACCGTTCGAAGCGGGATGATACGCCGTGGTACGAATTCATTGACAGCCGATTAGCTGAAGAAGTGCCGTAAAAAGTTGCGCTTCAAACTGGCTACCTTGATCAGTAGTTATCGTTTTGAGTGCTCCAAAATTTGCTATCCAGTTGTCGTAAAACGCGCGTGTCACTGTAATGGCTTCAATGCCTTTCACAGGTATTGCTACTGGCCAACGCGAAAATCTATCAATCATCGTCACACAATATCTGTACCCGTCCGATTCAGGCAAGGGACCTATTAGATCTATATGAACGTGCTCGAAACGCCCGTCGGGTGCAACAAATTTTTTAGGATGTAATTGAATGTGTCGGGTTATTTTTGACTGCTGAGTCAAGACAATTCTTACACCATTTTGTAATATCACGATGCATGTTAGGCCACACATACCGTTGACGGATTACCCGATCAGTGACTTTAGGGCCCGGATGAGCCGCGTCATGAAACAAATGAAAAACGCAATCTCGTAAAGATGCCGGTATATAGGGACGGATTGCTTCGCCGGTCATTTCGCAGTAAAGTGTAGTATGCGTCGGTCCCCATTGAATTCGCTTCATAGAAAGCGGAAAATCAGAAGATTCGCGAATAGACCGTAGCTCCTCGTCTTGTTCTTGTTTCTGTGCAAACTCATTAAGTTCGATCTCGACAGCGAATAAACGAATGGCTTCGATGCGGGAAAGGGAATCCGTCACAATATTATCTTTACCCGATAGGTATTCGATACGCGTAGTGAACTGCGAGATGAACGAAAGTTGTCTCTGTTGCCGAGGTGATGCTTTTTCGGAACGTTGCATAAACGCGTAGATGAGAGGCTTGTGATCGGTCACAATCTTGAAATTTCGCCCTTCGAGGAAATAACGAAAATATTTGATTGCCTCAGCGATCGCCGTAAACTCCCGATCGTACGCGCTGTAGTTCTGTTGTGCCGAATTTAATTTGCGCGAAAAGAATGCGAGCGGTTTCCACGAGTCGTCTAAACGTTGTTCGAGGGCGGCCCCGATGGCGAAATCTGACGCGTCACAAACGAGGCGTGCGTCAGAGGGGTGAAAAAGTATAATCGCGTTGGCCAGACTCTCCTTGCACTCATTGAACGCTTCTTCAGTCACCGGCGTCCATATGATTGGCCGTTTGTCGTTTTTGCGTGAATCGCGAAGGTACTCATTTAATGGTGCCTGAACGATAGCTGCATTATGTAGTAATTTACAATAAAAGTTGACAAGCTCAAGAAAACGATGCAATTCGACTATAGTATTAGGCCTTGGAAACTCGCGAATAGCCCGAGTCTTATCGAGTGTTGGTTTACACCCTTCGCTGTTAATCGTAAAGCCGAGGAATTCTAATTCCTGCTTGCCGAACTCGCATTTATTTACATTGAGTCGTAAATAAAACTTTTTTAATCGCTGTAACACTATGCGTAAGTGAGCTTCGTGCTCTTCAAGAGACGTCGACGCTATGAGTATGTCGTCGATGAATGCAAATACAAATTCCAGGTCGCCTAGAGCGCGGAAGATTTGACGCTGAAATGTTTGACTCGCGTTTCTAAGACCGAATGTCATGAATTTATATTCGAACAGCCCGAAGGGCGTAATGACAGCCGTTTTCGGAATATCTTCCGGCGCCACTGGAATTTTATTGTATGCCTGATACAGATCTAGCTTAGAGGAAATGACTTTCCCACGCAGATTGGAGGAGCAATCGTGCAAATGCGGTACGGGAAATTTATCCGGCACGGTAATTGCGTTAAGACGACGGTAATCGCCGCAGATCCTCCATGATCCGTCTTTTTTCGGTACCATGTGAATGGGACTTGCCCATGGACTATTGGACGGATGGCAAATACCGGCTTTGACTAACCGTTGAAATTCAGCCTTTGCCGCTTTTAATTTTTCCGGACTTAACCGCCTGGGGCGCTCAGCTACCAGCGGGCCCGTGGTAATGATATGATGACGAACATCGCTACTGCAATTCGGAGTTACCTGTTCTCAACCGGTGACCTCCGGAAATTCAGATAAGATACTCGCGAATTTCGTACTGGGTTTGACTGTGCTAATGGCAAGCTGTGATACCGATTTGACAATGCCCGACACGTACACATTATTTTGTGAATCGATGAGTCTACGATCTTTAAGATCCGGAAGGAAACCGTAATGTGCAATCAGGTCGGCCCCAATAATCGGGTACGGAACTGATGCTACGCAAAAATTCCATGTGATCGGGCGTATCCCTAAATGTAGCGTTCGGAATGACTCCCCATATGTATCTATACGCGTATTGTTTGCCGGGTAAAGTTTGAAATTGTTCGGAGTTTTGTTCTTCGCGTAAGTGCTGGGAAGCAGCGAAATTTCCGCCCCCGTATCTACAAGGAATAACTCTCCGGTGACTCGATCGCGGATGTGGAGACAGACAGAAGAATCGACGCCCGCCATACCTGTCTCCTCGGTGGCAGACGATTCTATTCCCCCGCCTTTTCGTCCGTTAAAATCTTGGGCTTTGGCCAAGGGCACGGGAATTTTTCAGTTCCCTTACAGATTCGCGCTTGTTTCCCAAAAGTACGATGCGGCCAGCAGACACGAGAGTTTCTGCTTTTGGAACGCTTACGATTTTTATTTGCCTTGTCTCTCGTCTGAGATCTGCTGTATCGCTTGACCTCAGCCGCGAGGATAGCAACATCAGCGACCAGACCGTCGATCCTAGCTTCTAAGTCGGACGGTTTAGACTCTGACGACGATGCGGCGGCACACTGCGCAGAATCACCCACGGTCTCAACTATTTTATCCGCCATTTTGGCTAATTTATCCAGATCCGTGCTTTCGGTAGTCACGAGAATGCTTCTAATGTGCGGTGATAAATGTTCAAAGAACACAGTTTTTATTACGGCGTCGTCACATCGTTTGTCAGAGTTTAAGTTACGAAGTCGACTGAGAATCTGCGACGGTTTATCTGACGTAAGCACTTGGCCTTTTATTAATTGTCGGAGTTGACTTTCTGCTGACGCTGAAAAATTTTCAATGATACGCTGTTTTAATTTGATGTATGGTTCATTCACATCGGGCTCCGCGATGAGATCTCTGCAGCACGCGATAGCTTCTGCGTCCAGAGACATAATCACGTGATGCGCCTTAGTCTTTTGCTCTGTGATTCGACCGGCCTCGAAAGTGGCCTCGACTTGAATGAACCATATTACCGGATCTTTAATTAAGAACGGCGGAATTTTCGGAATCCTATATGAATCCACGCGCGCGACATTGCCGACCACATTGCCCTGCATCTGCCGAAGCATCGCTTGCAGCTGCATCACTTGCTCCTGCAATTCCTCGTTGGTGGGAGGAGCCATGACTATACGTGACGAAGCTCGCGAACAATCAGTATTTCCTAACGGCCTTAAATATTAACCGCTTACGCGCGCGCTATAAGATTTCGATCACTCAATGGTAATTTGTCAATAATGGAGAAATTGTTAATTGACGTTCGTATAATTGACCTCGTGAAGAAAAGCGCGGAGGATCTACTTTCCTGTTTTACCGGATTACGCGCGCTTAAAAACTAATGCACTGCATACATAACTTGCCCGACTACAATGCGGCGAAGTCGTCCTTCACAGGTCACAATGGCGGCGAGGTCGTCCTTCACAGGTCACAATGGCGGCGAGGTCGTCCTTCACAGATCACAACGGCGGCGATGGCGATGGCGTCCTGAACGCCGGCTCCTGGGCTGACTCGTGCGGTTCCCACGTCGGCGGAACGCTAAGCGCCTGTCGTTGGATATGTCTCTGCGGTGCTTCCGGCGAGAATTTTCCACCGGCCCCGGCCTCAGCGATGGGGCTTTGCGACAGATCACAATATCGGCGATGAGCCTGCTGCTGCTTATGACGTCGGCGATGGGCCTTCTTGTCGGCTACGACGTCGACGACGAACTTCCTTATCGGCTACGATGTCGGCAATGTACACTTCTGCTCGATTCGAAACCAAAATCGTCTCGATGTTGCTCGAACGACAGTTATCGCTTAATCGCTTCTTCCTCTCGATAACATCGGCCTTTAGATCTCGTCGGCCTTTCATATCACGACGACCTTTCGTATCATAACGGCCTTTCGTATCACATCACGTCGGCCTTTCGTATAATATCAGTCGGGGTCACCAATGTGGGAATATGTGACTCAATGGATAAGTCAGATTCTCTTGACAAGCCCACGCTTGTCGTGTGATATAGAAAATAATGATCGAGATTTTTTTTATAACTGGTAATAATAATATTTATTTCACAAGCACAATTTAATATGACCGTACAGAATGAACGCCTTTAATGATCTGTTATTATAATTTTTCTTTTTTTATTATTTTTACGCTGCTAGACAACTCGCTACCTACATAATCCTTAAGCTTTCTACACTCGCTGCGCTAGTGAGGTATTAAGAATTCCCCACACTATGTCTTGCCGCTTGTCGTTCCGACATCCGAGCAGAATAGAAGCTCAACCGAAACACACATCGCGTTCCGAACCTTGATATATACATGTGTAAATAATTCAGTAAATAAAATTTAGACATGTGTTGTATATATGTACACACACACGCGCGCACGCGCGCGCGCATACATACGCACACGCGTGTGTATGTATGCTATTATATATACGTATATATATATATATATATATATATATATATATATATACATATACATATATATATATATATATATATGTTATTTTATATATATGCATCAATAATTTACTAAATAAAATGTATGTAAAAGGCAGAACAGTGTAATTAAAATAATTATCTTCATTTGTATTCATATGTAAATAATATGGTATGTTTCTTGTTTAGGAAGAAATTATTTCAACAAAATTGAAATAACTAATATCATATTTATTTTATTATTTTTCCTCTCAAAAGAAAAAACTTTGACCAGGGTACGTTTATTGATATGGGCCTGAGTAGGTCGATAATTCAGACCATTTCTATAATTCAGCGACGCACTTTTCATGACAGCGCCGCTGTCGGAATATCGCGGAACTAAAATACTGCTTAGTTTCATGGCTTCACGTCAATTTCACTCGTAATATACCGAAATTTTCGGATACGCTTTTCTCTTATATTAAAACTCCTACCGCGTTTTTCTAAGCATAGGATTATTCGTTTAAGTTTTCCGCAATTCGTCAGCTACTTTTTATGAACGTGCAAGATCTGAAACTCTTATATGCAACACATATTGTGATGTGTTGACTACTGAAGTCGATAACAAAACTGTAAGTCTTTAATTTTCTTTCGTTTTTCGTATTCAAATGTAGCTGGCGAATTGCGTTGTTGTCGATACTTTAATTGTAGAGAAGGATTTTTCAATCCATAAACACAGTTATGAGAAAAGCGTATTTAATATTTAATGATAAAACAGGATACTCCAGCATCCCCTTAAAAGATATTTAATATTTGAGTTATGAAAGTGAATTACAGTAAATAGTTGTGTCGAGCATTATTACGATACATCCAAATTTCCTTCAACTGTTTCAAGAAGCTAGAGTAAAATGGAATCATTGAACATCTACAAGATAATAATAATTTTATAATTGAGATAATAATAAGCTTTTAAAGTGTACTCGGCTTACATTTTTGTTTTACATTTATATAACTCTTTGAATGCTAAAAAGCACGATCGTGTTTCTCATAAAATTTCTCATAAGTATGTAATAAATACGAGTGCAATATCGCAAATAAAATTGTTAGAAGAATTTTTGTAAAATTGAGAAATTAGACAATAATTGCGTGCCACAAGTATTATAACGCCTATTGACATACAATTAAGGCTAACAAGTATTTCAGTCGAATTGTATGAAACGCTCTTAGAATTCGACGTACTGAAATAATTGTATGATTTGTATATCAATAATAAGTTTTGTAATACTTATCGCACGTAATTATTGTTTAAATCTATTCTTTTACGATATTTCTCTAATAATTTTATCAATGAATTAAAATGCAATCCAATATTCAAAGAGTTCAATATCTATTTTAATTTCATTATTCTAATTTATAATTTAATGAAATTAGCATATTTAAGTACGTGAAAGACAAAGAGATAGTGTAGTAGAAAGGAAAGATAATAGGAGGAGAAAGAAGACGGAACGTGATTTTAAAAACGTGTGAATGCATTTGGTCAATGTGCGCCCCTCAATGCGCCCCGTGCGTAAAGCGTCCGCGTCTAACCATAAGCGCCACTCCTATCCGTCTCCTATACGCGACCCGTGATATGCTAACTCTTTCTGCTTGTAATTTAAAAATTAAGCTTCGGACAAAATTTTGGCAAAAAAAAAATTGTCTTAGAATTAAATTAGGAATATACGGCCCTACTATAATATATATATATATATATATATATATATTAGGTGTTGGAATTAATTCGTAGCGTTTTACAAGAGATGGCACAAGCAGTACACTATTTCGTTGTTACCTATAGTTCTGTATACATTGTAAACATCTATCATAGGACGTCATTTGCCGTACATAACCTTTCTTGAAATCATAAATAACAATACTGTATAATTCATTGAATATGTCAAAATTTGTGCCAGATAAAGTGTTTTTGCGGGGAGTTTTGCTTCATTACTTTAATATGAACAAAAGTGCAGCTGAAGCTCATCGTATTTTAGTGGATGTGTATAGTGAACATGCTCTGGCTGAGCAAACGTGTAGGAAGTGGTTTGCACGTTTTAAAGCTGGTGATTTCGACTTGGATGACAAGGAGCGACCTGGTCAGCCGAAAAAATTTGAAGATAACGATTTGCAGGCACTGCTCAATGAAAACTCATGTCAAACACTTAAAGAATTATCTACGTCATTGGAAGTTGACTTCTCAACAATAGGAAAACGTCTTAAAAGTTTGGGCATGATCCAGAAGGAAGGACATTGGGTCCCATATGAATTGAAACCAAGGGATATTGAGAGACGTTTTCTCACGTGCGAACTGCTGCTTCAATGGCAGAAAAGAAAAGGTTTTTTGCATCGGATTGTTACCGGTGACGAAAAGTGGATCCATTATGACAATCCAAAGCGCAGAAAGTCATGGGTTAAGCCCGGCGAACCATCAACATCAGTGGCAAAGCCCAATATCCATGGCTCAAAGCTCCTGCTCTGTATTTGGTGGGATCAGAAGGGTGTCATATACTACGAACTGCTAAAACCGCATGAAACCGTTACTGGAGATCTCTACCGACGGCAACTGATGCGCTTGAGCCGTGCATTGAAGCAAAAACGGTCGGAATACTTCGAAAGATACGATAAAGTCATCTTGCTGCACGACAATGCTCGCCCACACGTTGCAAAACCGGTAAAAACATACCTGGAAACACTTAAATGGGAAGTGCTACCGCACCCGCCGTATTCTCCTGATATTGCACCTAGCGACTACCACTTGTTTCGATCATTAGCTCATAGCTTGTGCGAGCAGAAGTTCACATCTTACGAAGATTGTACAAAATGGTTCGATTCCTGGATTTCATCTAAAGATGAACAGTTCTTCCGACGCGGTATTCATTCACTGCCCGAAAGATGGTCAAAAGTAGTAGAAAGTGATGGGAAGTACTTTCATTAATGTATTTTTTAATGCTCATGTGAAATAAATAACATTCTTTCATTTAAAAAACGCTACGAATTAATTCCAACACCTAATATATATATATATATATATTATATATAAAATTATTAGGTGTTGGAATTAATTCGTAGCGTTTTACAAGAGATGGGAAGTACTTTTATTAATGTATTTTTTAATGCTCATGTGAAATAAATAACATTCTTTCATTAAAAACGCTACGAATTAATTCCAACACCTAATACATATATAAATAATTATTCATATATTATTTAAATTATCTTTAAAATTTTCAAATTTGCAATTTAATATTTTTTTAAAAATTATAATATATAATATATATATAAAATATTTTATTTATTATTTACTAAATTTAAATATAATTTTTTTTATAATTTAACTTGTAATGTTAGAAATTTTTTAAATAAATTTCTTAAATAAATTTACAGTTTATTACTTAAATCAGACATAATATTTTTATTTACTTTAACTTAACTTATTTTTTTCTACTTTTTATTTCATTTTTTTATTTATAAAATTATAAAATTTAAAATATTTTCTCTTCTTCTTCTACTTATTTTTCTCTTCTTTTATTTACAATAAAAATTTTACTTTATTTTTTATTTTTATTTTTGCCCCCTCTCTCTATTATATATAATATTAAATTTTATATATATATGAAAAAATGATTATTTTTTACTAATCATAAAGACATTGGAATTCTTTATTTTATATTAGCTATTTGATATAATTGGATCAGCAATAAGTATACTCATCCGATTAGAACTAGGATCTTGTAGAAATTTTTAATTAATAATGATCAAATTTACAACTCTTTAATCACAAATCATGCATTTATTATAATTTTTACTTTTAACAGATCGAAATTTAATTACCTTCTTTTTGACTCATCTGGAGATGGAGATCCTATTTTATAACATTTATTTTGATTTTTCGATCATCCTAAAGTTTATTTTAATCCTTCCAAGATTTTGATTAATTTCTCATATTATCATAAATGAAAAAGGTAAAAAAGAAACTTTTGAACCATTAAAGATAATTTACCCTATAATTACTGTTGGATTCTTAGGACTCATTGTTTGAGCCCATCATATTTACTATTAGTCTTATTATAGATACACGAGCTTATTTTATTTCCGCTACCACAATTATTGCGATTCCCACAGATAATAAAATTTTTAGATGAATTTCTACTTTCCATGGCATAAAAATTAACTATAATCCCACCCTATGATGATCAATACGATTTATTTTTCTCTTTTCTATAAGAAGATTTACAGGAATTATATTTTCAAATTCTTCTAATGATATTATTCTCCATGATACTTACTACGTAGTACCTCATTTTCATTATGTATTATCCGTAGGAGCAGTATTCTCTATTATTGCAGGATTCATTCATTGATTTCCTCTAACCTTCGGATTTAGATTAAATAATTTCTATTTAAATATTCAATTCATTTCTATATTTATTGGAGTTAACTTAACCTTCTTCCCTCAACATTTTCTTGGACTTAGAGGTATACCACGTCGTCATTCAGATTATGCTGACTCATTTTTATCTTGAAATTTATTTCATCTATTCGATCTTTAATTTCTATCTTAAGATTATCAATTCTATTTTTTATTATTTGAGAAGCTTTATCTATAAAAAACAGTTTATTATTAACATATTCTTTCTTAATTCTTCATTAGAATAATTAAACAAATTCCCCCCTATAAACCATAGTTTTTCAAAAATTCCCTCAATTAAAAAAAAATTATCTCTTAATTTTACTCTAATATTTATTTATATTATTATATACAAATAAATAATATATAAAATTTTTATTTAATATGGCAAACTTAAAGTACATTGGATTTAAACTCCAACTATAAAGATTTTTAACTATATCTTTCATTAAAAATTAATACTTGATCTTTTCTTTCAAAATTCTAATTCCTCCATTTATGATATAATAATCTTATTCCACGATTTTACAATAATTATTCTAACCTTTATCATAATATTAATTTTATTCATTATATTTAAATCACTATCCAATAAATTAATCGATTCCTACAAGAATATCAAATAATTGAAATTATTTGAACTACTATTCTCATATTTATTTTAATTTTTATTGCCATTCCCTCAATTAAAATTCTATATCTTACCGACGAAATTTTTAATAATAATTTATCTATTAAAGCTGTAGGCCACCAATGATATTGAAAATACGAATATTCAGACTTTTTAAATATTGATTTTGATTCATTCATAATTCCTACTAATCAACTTATAATAAATGAATTTCGCCTTCTTGATGTTGACAATCGATGTATCTTACCATTTAATTACCCAATTCGAATTCTAACTACTTCCATAGACATATAATTCATGTTTGAATAGTTCTATCATTAGGAATTAAAATAGACTCTACCTCAAGTCGCTTAAATCAAACTTTATTATTAATTAGACTATCAGGAATATTTTTAATGTTCAGAAATTTGTGGTATTAATCATAGTTTTATATCTATTGTTATTGAAGTCACAAATTTAATCAATTTTAAAACCTGACTTTCCCAATTTTATTACTAACTCCCATTCTCACCCCTCTCTCATCTTATTTATTATATAATTATTTTATTATTAATTTATTATTAATTTTTTTTATTTATTATAATTAAATCAAATTAAAATAAAAAATAATCTAAAATATATTATTTTTCCTCTCTTTGTCTATAAATTAACTAAGTATATTTATACTTCCCTATCAATTTTGATTTTCCCCATCTCGTATCGTTTATTCTTGAAACTTATTTATTAACTTCATATTTAATGAATTAAAAATTTTAATTAATTATTCTTTTTCAAACGTTATTATTTTTCTAAGACTTATTCTATTTATTTTCTTCAATAACTTTTTAGTTATTCTTTCTTTTTAGTTAGACTTTTTCCATATATTTTTACAGCCTCTAGTCACATAAGATTCTGCTTTTCCTTTTCCTTAAGGCTCTGAGTAAGACTAATTTTATAGAATCATTAATTATTTAAATAATTTATTAGCCCATTTAACTTCTTTGGGCACTCCCTTTATATTAATATTATTTATAGTTATTATTGGATCAATTAGCTTAATTATTCGACCTTTTACCCTAGTCATTCGTTTAACAGTAAATATAATTGCTGTTAACCAGCTACATTTACTACTTACCCTCTTTGGCTCTTCAGGAATCAATATTCTTAATCCCGCTATCCTTCTAATTCTTATTTCAACTTAAATCTTACTTTATATACTTGAAATTGCCTTATCTTTAATTCAAGCTTACGTATTTTCAATTTTACCTACTTTATATAGAAGAGAAATTTAAATTTCATTATGATAAATCATAATCATCCCTTCCATTTAGTTACACTTAATCCTTGACTCTTTATTATTTCTCTCAGAATTTTTAACAATTTAATTTATTCTATCAGATGATTTCATAATTTTTATAGATCACTTCTTATTCTATCAATCCCAAACATTCTAATCTGTATATACCTATGATGATGAGTGTACTTCGAGAAGCCACCTACCAAGGATGCCATTCAATTTATATATTTAGAGGTATAAAAATAGATATAATCTTATTTATTATTTCAGAAATTTTTTTTGTTTCCTTTTCCTGAGCTTTCATTCATCTTTAGCTCTTAGAATTGAAATTGGATCATTATGACCCCCCCAAGGGCATTATTTCATTCAATCCATTTGATATTCCTCTTATAAATACTATTATTCTAATTTCTTCGGGCCTAACTGTTACTTGAGCCCACCATTCCTTAATAAATATATAAAAAAAAAACCTTTTAATAATTACTTTAGGAATTTACTTTTCTATCCTCCAATTAATTGAATACATCAATTCTCCTTTTACTATAGCTGACTCTATTTACGAATCAATCTTTTTTATTGCAACAGGTTTCCATGGAATCTATGTTATCATTGGAATCTTATTTCTATTAGTATGCCTAATCCTTTATAATCTACACTTTTCATTTTATCACCACTTTGAATTTGAAGCAGCATCATGATATTGACATTTTGTAGATGTTGTTTGATTATTCTTATTTATCTCTATTTATTGATGAAGATTTTAATAATATAATACTTTTTATAACTTATTATTTTATTATTTAAACATAGATATTTTTAATAAATAAATAAATCTTTACGTATGCACAATAACATATAACCATTTAAAAATTCTCTTATCTTACTATAAAAATTTTTTTTCATTTATTATTATATATATTCATTTATTATATATATATAATATAATAAATAAAATAAATATAATATAATAATAAAATAAATTATTATTTATAATATTAATATAATAATAATTAAGTTATTTTTAATTTCATTTATATAGTATAAATATTACATTTAATTTCCAATTAAAATATTTAATAAAATATTAATATAAATAATCATAAACATTATTTTACTTAATATTTTATTAACTATCTTCTATTTTATTTTTAATTAATTTTATCATTTCTAAAAAATTAATTTAAGTCAAGAAAAAAATATCCCTATTTGAATGTGGATTCAACCCATTATCAAATGCTCGACTATTCTTCAGAACTCAATTCTTTATTAAACTAAATAATAAATAAATTCCACAATTATTAATAATTAATATATTAATTTTCAATAATATTTATATACACATACATAATATATTGTATATATATATATATATATATATATATATATATATATATATACAGGGTGGCATGAATATACGGTCTCACTCGTCCCGAGCAGGTATGTAAATATGAAACCGGAATTTACCAATAGATGGCCATAGTTGTCAATGTAGTTGCCGTCAGATCGCGTCATTGACGCCATTTCCTTGTTCTGACAAAGATTTTCAACTCACAACAATACAAGTTTCATACAACAGTATAATTTGTAATAGCGTTGAACATGTCGAATTTTATGTCTGGAAACTACGATTTCCGGACAGCATTGATTTTCTGTTACCATTTGAAGAAAACTGCTGCAGAATCACATTGAATGCTTGTCGAAGCTTACGGTGAATATGCTCTTGATAAATCACAGTGCTTTGAGTGGTTTAAAAAATTCAAAAGTGGTGATTTTGACGTGAGAAACGAAGAACGTGGAAAACCACCGAAAAAGTTTGAAGACAGCGAATTGCAAGTATTGTTGGATGAGAATGACGATCAAACTCAACAACAACTCGCGGATCAATTGAATGTTACACGAGAAGCCGTCTCTATACGTTTGAAATCCATGGGAAAGATCTAGAAGATGGAAAAATGGGTTCCACATGAACTGAATGAAAGACAGCAGGAAAACCGAAAAACCACTTGCGAAATGCTGCTCGCCAGGTACAAAAGAAAATCATTTCTCCATCGAATTGTGACTAGCGATGAAAAGTGAATATATTTTGAGAATCCTAAGCGTAAAAGATTATGGATAACTCCAGGCGAACCATCGACATCGACTGCAAGGCCAAATCGCTATGGACGGAAAACAATGCTTTGTGTTTGGTGGGATCAGAAAGGTGTGATCTATTATGAGTTGCTAAAACCTGGCGAAACCGTTAATACTGAACGCTACCGACAACAAATGATCAATTTGAATCAAGCTTTGCGTGAAAAACGATCGGAATATCAAAAAAGGCAACACAAAGTGATTTTGCTTCATGATAATGCACCATCACACACAGCAAAACTGGTCAAGGAAACGATTGAGGCACATTTGGTTGGGAAATACTTATGCATGCGGCTTACTCACCAGACTTGGCTACGTCCGATTACTACTTATTTGCATCGATGGGACACGTACTTGCTCAGCAACGCTTCACTTCTTATGAAAATGTACGAAAATGGTTAGATGACTGGTTTGGCTCAAAAGAGCAACAATTTTTTTGGCGTGGCATCCACAAATTGTCAGACAAGTGGGAAAAATGTATAGCTAGCGATGGGCAATACTTCCAATAAAATATTTTTTATCATTTTGCAATAAACGTATTTTCTATAAAAAAATTCCGATTTCATATTTACATACCTAGTAGAGCGGACTAACTGAATAGAAAAGTCCTGTACTATTTTGCAATGCTCGCAATAATTAACGAGATATCAATATTTAAAGATAGCCGAATACGCGCGTTCGCTCGACCTGCTATTGTCGAAGATACGGTCCACCGAGGCGCGTACGGCGCGCAAGGAGCGGGAATGGCCTAGCCTAGGGAAGGCGCGCCGCGCCGTTCGAGCTTAGAGGTTCGCGCGCCGTGCGCTCGGTAGGCCATATCTTCGACAATAGTAGGTCGGGCGGACGCGCGTATTTGACTATATTTAAACGTTAATATCTCGTTAATTATTGCGAGCATTGCAAAATAGTAGAGGACTTTTCTACTCAGTTTAGTCCGCTTTATCTGCTCGGGACGAATGGGGCCGTATATTCATGCCACTCTGTATATATATTCATTCTTACTTTATTTATTATTTATTATGTCTTAAATTTTATATATTGTAATAAATAATATTTTATAATAATTAATATATTTTTTTTATTAATGATATTAGGTGTTGGAATTAATTCGTAGCGTTTTACAAGTGATGGGAAGTACTTTCATTAATGTATTTTTTAATGCTCATGTGAAATAAATAACATTCTTTCATTAAAAACGCTACGAATTAATTCCAACACCTAATATATGTTTGAGATCGGTAATTCGAAAGAAAAGCAAGAATTCTTTCAGTCGACCGACATTAATTGTCATTGAACGCACACATAAATTGAGCTCGTGATTTTATCTCGAGCATGATCTTAATCCTCGTTAAAATCATCGATTTGGCGTTCTTTGTTCTTTTTAAAAAACAATTCGTTACACGCAAACAGGCACTGGTAACGGACAATCGAAAGTTCTAGAACAATTCAATTCGCGCACGCGAGCGCCGCGCTCCGACGAATACGTCACGCGCTGTCACCAATCCCACGTACGGATTTTCTATCGCGCATGACTGTTACGTTGAACGTCGTTAGAAAAGAATCCAAAGCGCCAATCAATTTTGTACACCTAATGCCACGTAATAATTACGATTGTGGCAAAATTTTATTGGATTTTTTCCAAGAAGAAAGCCCAGGCCGAAAGCAATAAATGCTTCGATCTCGCCGGCCTCCTGCTTAGAGTCCTTAGTTCTTAAAGTCTAAAAGTTCTTAGAGTTCTTAGAGTCATAATCTCGCTTCGTAAAATCGCCGTGCTAACCGCTTAGTGAAACCGCTATAAAACGAATCTTTCGAGAAGTGCCGAGAAAATCGCCGAGATTTTCCATTACCGTGATTCCAAAATATCATTTGGAAAAGGTGACCGCATTTAACATTCTGTTAATCTAATATTTAATTAATTATATTTTTTGACTTTGTAACTGAGCATATTAAAGAAAATTCTTTTGTTAAATTACAAAGAAACGGAGTTCTCTTTACTGTCGTGCATCATATCAACCTTGTGCCGTTTTCTCACTCGAATCTTTCCGCGCGGTGCGCTCTCGCACAATATATAAATTCTATTTAACTTAAAAATACCCACACCTTTTTTAATTATTACATCCGCCTCTCCCCCCACCATCTTTAACCTATTAAAATATTCTAAAATTAAATGTATAATATTATTTCCACTAAATCGAATCATTACTAATAAACCTAATCCCAATACCCTCTCACAAACTTTAAAAATCAAATAATAAATTAAATAAAATTCTATTCCTACTTGAATTATAACAATATACATAATTATAGACATATTTATCATCAATAACTCAATTGTTATTAATATAATTAACATATGCTTATATATTAATATGCTTATATTAATACTAATAATAATAAAGAAATTTAAAAAACTTGTATATAAACTATAATATTTAAAAAAATATTATTAAGTATTAATATTCATGTTTTATAGTTTATACTAAATAAAATATTAATTTGTAAATTAAATTATAAAAAATAACAAATTTATTAAAACAAAAAAGAAATCAAAAAAATATTTTCCAATATATATCTCTAATCTCCAAAATTAACATTCTGTTCCATAAACTATTTTTTCATTATTCTTTCTTTTATTCAAACAAAACAACACATAATATTCTTCTATTATTCTAATATTAATTATTTCATTAATCACAAATTAACTTAAATAAAAATTTTAACTCTTTTCTTCATGCCCTCACCCCTCTCCCTATCCAACAAAACAATTATAACTAAACTAAATTTAATTAAAATTATGATTAAATTTCCTAATGTAATCTTTCTTATTTTTTTTCACTAATATTTTTTATTATATTTATTCTTTTATTCAATTCCTTTAATATCATTCTATAATCATTCTACTAATCTTTTATTCTTTATTAATCTTTTTTATAATATCATTCTGATCAAAATATTATTTATACTCAATCGTAATATTCTTTATTCTAATCAGTAGGCTACTTATCATTTTTCTATATTTTACAAGATTAATTTCCAATATAAAAAATAAATATTTAATTAATTTTAATTTTCATAATATATTCATACTCATAATAATAAAAATTTCAACTAATAAATCTTCTTACTTTTCCCCCCTTCCAATTTTTATTTAACTTTTATAAACTCTAATATTTTTAAATTTTTCTATTAATATTAACAAAAGAATATTTGATTTTTTTATATTTACTTTTACCCCAACAATAATATTACCTTACTCTGTATATTCTTTTTACTCATATCTATATTTATAATCGTTAAAATATGTTCTATTAAATCTTCCTCCTTATAAAAAATTAATTAATAAATATAAAAAAAAATCCAAAAATTTTTAATTAATAATATATGAAAAAAATTAATAAAATAATTAAACATTCTTTAAATCTCCTCTCTTCTATTAATATCTCCTACTGATGAAACTTCGGCTCTCTATTAGGGCTTTTCCTAATAATTCAAATTAACAGAGAATTATTCCTATCTATTCATTACTGCTCCAATATTTCTATTGCTTTTAATAGAATTATTCATATTATTTAAAACGTCCCAAACGGATGAATTATACGCAATATTTATATAAACGAAGCCTCATTTGTTTTTATTTGTATATTTTTACATATTAGACATAATATTAGGTGTAGTAAAAAGAAATCCATTATTTTTCCAATAGATGGTTTTAGTAATCTGTATCACGCGTAGACGAGATACAGATTACTAAAGCCATCTATTGGAAAAATAATGGATTTCTTTTTACTACATCTAATATTTGCTACAATTCCTTTAATTTAACCTACACTGAATTTCAGGTGTCTCAATCCTTTTATTATTTATAACTATAACCTTTTTGAGATATGTCCTCCCTTGAGGTCAAATATCATTCTGAGGAGCAACCGTAATTACTAACCTTTTATCGCCCATCCCATATATCAGAAATATGTATCTGATATATGGATCTGAGGGGGATTTTCCATTAATAACTCAACTTTAAATCATTTCTTCTCTTTTTACTTTATCCTCCCATTTATCTTCATCTTATTTATTTTTATTCATCTATTTTTCTTACACTCAACCGGATTCTCTTCCCCATGGGAATAAACAATGATCTTTACAAAATTCCCTTTCACCCATACTTTATCTTTAGGTTTTTCTTTTATTATCCTCTCAATTTTTTTTATTATTATCCTTCAATATACATACATCTTAAGTGACCTAGATAATTGTACTCCTGCAAATCCGATAGTTACCTCCACCCATATTCAACCAGAATGATATTTTTTATTTGCCTATGTCATTCTTTATTCTAACCCCAACAAACTAGGAGGAGTAATTGCACTTAACATATCAATTTTAATCCTTTATACCCCCCCTCTTATTAAATCTAAATACTTCATCCTCAATCATTATTTCTAATCAATTAATCTATTGAATATTCATTAATACTTTTATTCTATTAACATGGGCTGGAGCTCAATTAATTGAAATACCTTATATATTAATTAATCAAATTTTTACTTTAATTTACTTTCCATTTTTTATTATCCTATCTCTAAGTATGAAAAATTATTATTTATAATTAATATTATACTTATATTATAATTTATAATTATCTATTTTCCCCACACTTAACACAACTATTCTTCCTACCTCTATCTACTATTTATTTCTATCTCCCTTGATCTTCTTTCCCCCCCTTCCTTTACCACCAATACCCTATTTCCATCGCTAAACTATTTAAAATAAAATAATATTATCTAAATAACTTAAAATGTTATAATAAATATTCCATCAAACTAATAACTAACTAATTTTCATCATTCTCTCCCTATTCACCCTACTTTACTTTATTATATAATTAATATTATAATATTTATTTAAAATAATATTAATTTAATAATTAATAATTTTATTTTTTATGATTAATTTATAATAATATACATACATATAAATAAATACTTAATAAAAAATATCTTTCATCTATTTTATAATATAATAATTAATGATCTTGAATAAGTCTATGTTTTGAAAACATATCAAAGAAATAATTAATTTTTATCATAATAATTTTTTTATTCTCCTTCCCTACTAATAAAACATTAAACAAACTTCATTCTCAACTCAATCTTCAACACATATCTCCCTCACCCTCACCACCATTCTAAATAAATCTTTTTAAATTCTATTTTTCTTTCCCCTTATACCCTTAACTCTAAATAAATATAAAAATAAATTTAAATATCAAAATAAAAATTATATAATTTAAAATAAATGATAAAATAACTTTTCAACATAAATACATTAATCCATCATACCGTATTCGTGGTAGAATCCCACGTAAATAATTAAAAATAATACTAAATTAATATTAGGTGTAGTAAAAAGAAATCCATTATTTTTCCAATAGATGGCTTTAGTAATCTGTATCACGCGTAGACGAGATACAGATTAAAAAAAGCCATCTATTGGAAAAATAATGGATTTCTTTTTACTACACCTAATATATAATCATATTCACATTGAAATAATTAAATTACTAAATATACCCACCACTAAATACCTGAAAAAATTAATCATACCATATACCGCTATAAAAATTAACGCAAACCTATCCCTAAAATACTCTACATTAAACCCTGAAACTAATTCAGACTCACCCACAAAATCTATAGGCCTACGATTCAACTCAGATATTATTCTCAATAAAAATACTAAAAATAAAGGCATAACTATAATATCATATCATACATACACCTGTCACTTTAAAAAATCTATAAAAGGTTCCCTATCCCTCAAAATCATTAATACTAAAAAAATCATAATTAAATTAACTTCATACGATAAAGTCTGGGAAATCCCTCGAACCACCTCTATTAATGAATATAAAGAATTAGAAAATTACCCCATACATATAAATATATAACTTATAATAGTTAAAATAATAATCAAAACTAATAATGAATAATTTAAATAATAAATATTAATAATATACCCATATATTAATCAATTTATTATCATTATCAATTTATTATCATTATCATAAATAAAATAATAAGACAAATATAATATATATAATAATTGGACTTATAAACAATAAAAACTTCTTTACTAAACAACTTGATAGCATCTCTAAAAGGCTGTAATAACCCCTCCTCCTTCTCCCCAATCCTACTTTATTGGGTCCCTTACGCTCTTGAATATAAAAATTTTATGCTCTAAAAGAGTCAAAAAAGCCACTCTCACTAATATATAAATTTTTAAAACAATTAATCTAATCAAATTCATTAACATATAATTCATATATCTTAAAATTATTACTTATATATCATATATTTATATTTAATATTAAATTCTAAATTTAACTATTTCACTATTCTGCTAAAGTAATAATAAATAAAAATCTTAATCTAATTATTATTAATATTATTTTTCTTCTCTCTTCTCATTATTATTATCTATTTAATTGAAATTTATTATTAATCTTATTTATTTTTTAATGATATACTAAAAATTTTTTTTTTAATTTAAAATTCATAAATATAGTTCTCTTTCGTGCAAATATTTATAATTTAATTATAGATAGAAACTGATCTGGCTTACACCGATCTAAAGTCAAATCATGTAAGATTCTAGAAGTCGAACAGACTTAAATATTAAACTTCTACATTTAATTTTTATCTTAATTTAACATCGAGGTCACAATCAATTTTATCAATATGAGCTTTCTAAAAATATTATGCTGTTATCCCTGAGGTAATTATTTCTTATTTAATTTTAAATAAAAATCCTTCCTTAATTAAATTAATTACTTCTATTAATTTATATTTTAATTTCAAAATAAAGTTAATTAAATTTAATGATCCTCCCAACTAAATACAATATATAAATTCATTTCAAATAACAATAAAATACACACTAATAAATTTATAAAATTCTATAGAGTCTTCTCTCCCATAATTTTGTTAGATTACGCGGATTCCGCTTTCATGGACGACCCGTGGTTCGACTAGAGGCATCGCCTCTATCTATATCCTTTTTCTTTAGGCGCTATTACCGCGTAACGCTGCGCCAGTATCCTTGTATCTGACTATCTCCTTGTTACCGTCTTATTCTCTCTCGCTGTGTTCTAATTTTCGTATACGCACTTTTATATTCGTTCTGGGATTAAACGTGTAACCTTAATCCTCGTGTACGCTTTAATTACCATTCCCGCCTACCCTCTCTCAGGTTATAAGCCCAGATATCGCGGATCGGTATAAGCAGTGAAAAGCGAAAAATTTTGTGAGGTTAGTCACACCACGTGTCTCAAGGAAAACGAAGTGTACATATACCACTGTAACTAACGAAGATGAAAGTGTCAGGCTTCGATCGTATTGAAACTCTCAGCCGAGATAATTACGACACATAGAAGCTTCAGTGCTCATGAAGAATGACGCATGGAAATATGTAAGCGGTGAGTGTGTGAAACTCACGCTGATACCCGACGACGCGGCATCAGCAGAGGCTTTTAAACATGGACAAGGAACGATAGCAAAGCGACATCGGACATTATATTGTCGATAAAGCCATCTGAATTGAAGCAGATAAAAGAATGTGCTACGTCTCGCGAAATATTGTCGAAGCTCGAAAACACGTATCAGTTCAAAGGACCGGTAAGGAAGGCCACGCTATTGAAGCAGCTCACTCTTCAACGCATGGAAGAAGGCGACGACGTACGAGAACACGTTCGTAAGTTTCATGATACAGTAAATAAATTGGCCGAAATGAGCATCGACATTAACCCGGAATTGCTCGCAATTTATGCTGCTGTATAGTTTACCGCCGTTTTCAAGAACTTTCGATGCGCCATCGAATCACGCGACGAATTACCATCTCCAGAAGTGCTACGCATAAAAATCGTAAAAGAAAGCGACGCTCGAAAGAACGATACTCGCGGCGCTGTTCAAAACTCCATGTTCATGTTTTTTGAAAGAAGAAAGACAAATCGAATAAAGACAGAAAAACAAAACCGGAAACTAAAGAAGAATTCAAGTATCGCTGTCACAAATGCAAGGAGAAAGGTCACAAATCCCGCAGACTGTAAAAAGAAAATGGAATCAAAACCGTCGGCGAATATTTCTGACGACGTACTTTTGTTTGTTTGCGCCGTTGAAACATTCAACATTCACGGATGCGCAGACGACGTTCCGCAGAAAGTGACTCGCACGGTACGAAATGGTGCCTGGATAGTGGTATGTCCCATTTGTGCGGAAAATTAGACAGAAATAAACGATTCTAAACGGCAAGTTGAATTTAGTCAATCACGCGTCGACTGAAATCGAAATCGACAGCGACTGGAATGGTTTCCTTTATGACAGACATTGACCGAGACATGAGAAACGTGAACTTGAGCGACGTGCTTGTACCGGATCTTCGCGACAATTTGTAATTAATTGCCAAAATAACGAACAGAAATCTCGAGGTTATTTTCAGAAGAGATCACGCCGTGATTAATAGCAACGGTAAAGTTAAATTACGCGCCGATCGAATAGGAAATCTATATTATTTGTCGACACACGAACAAACCGGTTGCCGTGGAATTTCGACTGACTCGCCCGGCCCTAAGGATTTCGAGGCTTGGCATCGCAGGCTCGGATATTTGAATGCGACAGACATGACACATGGCGAACGAAGCAAAGCGAGGAATGCTTAGGAAAAGTTGATGGTAAATTCGAGTGCGAAATATGCCTCCGCGGTAAAATGACTAGAAAATCATTCTCGAAAATCGACATCGACGGAACGAACGCGCGCGCGAAGGAAAATTTGGAGATAATTCATTCCGACGTATGGAATCGAAGAGTGTCGCCAAATATTTCGTCACCTTAATCGATAACCACTCCAGATGGTGCGAGGTGCGATTTCTTCGGAATAACCTGCTTAATCATTTCAAAGAATTTAAGGCATTGGTCGAGAACGGACTGGAAGAAAGATTAAGATGTTACAAACTGACAATGGAGGAGAATATGTGAGCAAGGAATTCGAAGACTTCCTGAAGAAATCCGGAATTCAGCAAAGAGTGTCAATCAACAAATGTGACAAGTATTGCCACGCAATTCGCTCATGCCTGTCTTAGAAGCCACATCAGGTCCGAATACCGAAGATTGGTATCACACCATGACGGACGAAGTATCTATCCTGAGAAACGATACTTAGCAACTTGTCGAACGACCAAATGACTGTAAGATCATTGAGAGTCGCATGTTTTACGAAACAAATATAAGCCTGAAGGAATACGCTGGGAAGAAGAAAAGCCAGCATCGTCGCTCAGAGATTCTTCCAACGTCCAATCACTTCAATCAGATGTTCGCTCCTGTAGCTCGATTGAGCTCTATTCGTCTTCTAGTGGCCCTGGCGTCAAACTATGGAATGATCTTGAGGCAATTTGACATTGCTACAGCATACCTAAACGGTACAGTGGAAGAAAAATCTTTATGGAACAGCCTCAAGGGCTGGCATCATCTCTGGATCGCATCACCAAGAACGAAAGTTTTGACAAAGGAACTAAATCCAAAATGAAAAACCATGATAAACGAATTAAGGAAAGGAGATCATCTGTCTTCTAAAGAAATCGCTGTATGGACTGCGTCAGGCTGGAAGAAATTGGTACAATAAGCTAAACAGCATACTACGCAAGTTTGGTGCTGTTTTGTCGTCCAAGTCAGATCCCTGTTCTGTTGGTCGAGGGGAAGAATCTCTTCTCATTGCAATTTACGTGGATGATATATTGGTTACATCTCGAGACGAAGATAAAATCATGAAGTTTAAACAGCATCTCTCGCAGGAGCTTGAGATCAGAGATCTAGGTGAACCAAAGTCCCTGTTTGGGAAAAAAGATATTAGGTGTACAAATAAGTTTCCGCTGTTTTTAATAAAAAATTAAGCATTTATTGTGAAAGAACGATACATAATGTTTTATTGAAAGTATTATCCATCGCTAGCCACTACTTTTTCCCATCTTTCTGGTAGCATACAGATACCGCGTTGGAAGAACGCTTCATCTTTTGAGGCTATCCAATTATCGATCCAATTTTTGATATCTTCATATGATGTGAAGTGCTGCTCAGACAGGCCATGCGCCATCGATCGAAACAGATGGTAATCGGAAGGGGCAATGTCTGGTGAATACGGCAGGTGGGGTAGAACTTCCCAATTGAGTGTTTTCATGTAGGTTTTGACCGGCGCCGCAACATGTGGTCGAGCATTATCATGCAGGAGAATAATTTTGTCATGCCTGGAGTAGTGAGCGCGTTTTTCCTTGAGTGCTCGGCTCACTCTCATCAATTGTGTTCGGTAGAGAGCCCCAGTAACGGTTTCGTTCGGTTTGTGCAACTCATAATACACGACACCAAGCTGATCCCAAATACACAACATGAGTTTTTTTCCATGAATATTCGGCTTGGCTGTCGATGTTGAAGCATGGCCAGGTGATCCTCATGATTTCCTCTTCTTTGGGTTATCGTAGTGGATCCATTTTTCATCACCAGTGACTATACGATGTAAAAAATCCTTTCGTTTATGTCTGACAAGCAGCATTTCACATATGGAAAATTGGCGTTCAACGTTTCTCGGCTTCAGTTCATATGGAACCCAATTCCCTTGCTTTTGAATCATTCCCAATGATTTCAAACGATGTGAAATTGCTTGTTGAGTCGCTCCTAATGTAAGTGCAAGTTCTTTTTGCGTTTGGCACGAATCTTCATTCAATAATGCTTCCAATTCCGCATACACTTTTGGCCTTCCGCTACGTTCTTTGTCTTCGTCAAATTCACTGTTCTTAAATTTTTGAAACCATTCACGACAACTTCTCTCACTTAAGGCAACCCCACCATATATTTCTACAAGCAATCGATGAGCCTCAGTTGCAGATTTCTTCAAATTAAAGAAGTAAATCAAAAGTTCCCGCAAATGACGCTCAAAATTCGGCATTTTCGCACAAAAAAAAATATATGATGCTGATACAAAATCACTAGTATTTCAAGATTATATTGTTGACAGATGTCCAACCTTACGATATAATATTTTACATCAGACAATTTTAATCATAGCTTGCTAGTGGCGCCGTCTTTTGTCAAACGGCGGAAACTTATTTGTACATCTAATATTTATTTATGCAATATACAATGCATATAAATTAATAGCATTCAATAATAAAAAACACAATGCACATGCATGCCCCGCGCCGCGAGCCTCCGTAGCTCGGACAATGCGCTTGCACTCCCTACTGTTCGCGCGCCAAGCGATCGATAGGCGTATACACTTCACAATAGTAGGCCGGGCGGGCGCATGTATTCGTGCTTCTAATTATATAACAACTCTTTTTTCTTTTCTTTTCTCTTTCTCTTTTAAATTCAACATTTCTAAATATTGAAATGACATAATTTATGAATAAATAAAGTGTTTTAAAACATAAATTGTAAGATAAATGAATAAAATGTTGCTTAATTTAACATATCATAAATCATTTCGGCGTGCATTTTAAAGAACTACATACATAATATTGGGAGTATTGGGAGTAAATTAGTTCGGTCCATTTTCCAAAAGATGGCTCCGGCTGTTGTGAATGGTTCATAGTGGCAGCTGATTTTGACGAGAGGTTAGACATCTGCTAATAATATTCAGTTTATATCGCTTTCATACAAAAACTTTAATTTTTTACTGTGTTTGAAATGTCGAATTTTGTGTTAACCAAGCAGCGGGAAGTTCTAATTTTCTGCTTTATTTGGAAGAAAAGTGCAGCTGAAACCCATCGAATGCTTGTCGAAGTTTATGGTGACACTGCAACTCATAAATCATGTAGGGTTTCGACGTTTCAAGGATGGAGATTTCAGCGTTGAAGACAAGCCTCTGGACAGCCAAAAAAATTCGAAGACAAAGAATTAGAGGCATTACTCGAAGAAGATCAGAGTCAAACGCAAGAGGAGCTAGCAGAATCATTGGGAGTAACTCAACAAGCTGTTTCTGCACGATTGAGAGCCATGGGAATAATTCAAAAACAAGGAAATTGGTGCCTTATGAACTGAAACCGAATTGAAAGGCGATTTTTCACTTGCGAACAGCTGATTTAAAGACAACAAAGAAAAGGTTTTTTGCATCGAATTGTGACTGGAGATGAGAAGTGGATATTCTATGACAACCCCAAGAAGAAAAAATATAATACTACGCTAAGCCCGATCAATCGTTGCTATCGACCTCAACACCAAAACCGAACATTCATGATTCGAAGATCATGCTCTGTATCTGGTGGGACCAAAAGGGTGTTGTTTACTATGAGCTGAAACCTGGCGATTCCATTACGGGCGATCGGTATCGGCTACAATTGATTCGTTTGAGCCGTGCATTGCGAGAAAAACGGCCGAAATATGAGCAAAGACATGATAAAGTTATTTTTCTTCATGACAACACTTGGCCTTATGTCGCTAAAGTCGTAAAAAAATATTTGGAAACGCTCAAATTAGATGTTTTACCGCACCCGCCGTATTCTCCGGACATTGCTCTTTCTGATTACTAGTTGTTCCGAAGGATTTGGCAAGTCACCGGTTCACTTCTTTCGCAGAAATCGAAAATTGGCTCCAAAATTGGATCGCTCCAAAGACGAGTCATTTTTTCGAGATGGAATTCGAAAATTGTCTGAGAGATGAGAAAAAGTAGTAGCCAGCGATGAACAATACTTTAATTAATCTGTTCATTCATTTGTTTTAAAATTTTGAACACAAAAAAACGGACCGAACTAATTTGTACTCCCAATATATACATAGTATATAAATTCATACAGAATCATACAAGCAGATTCAGCCAGACTGTCTAGGGCAATTTCTATAGATTGTGTTTTTAACGTATACCTGACTAGTGATTCTTTTCAATAAAGGTAGGAAGTTACTTTTCAGAAAAAATAACAGTAATAATAACCTCTTATATTTTTGCAAATAAATTACCTAGAAATTTTCACTTCTGCTACTCTACTAGACTGCCTTCTCTTTACTAAAATTCAGAAATTCTCTCCCCCCTCTCTCTCTCTCTCTCTCCCCTCTCTTCTCTCTCTCTTTCTCTCTCTCTTTCTTTTTCTTCTGTTCCGCTCTTATTTTTGTTATAATTAAATCCTGCAATAAATAAATTGTGTCGTTCACTTACAATTAAACTGTTATAAATTTATTAAAAAACAATACTATTATATCATACTCGTAATTAATTTATTATTATATAATTACAGCTCTTTCTTCTTCTTTCCTTTTTCTCTTTGCACTAATCTATACATATGTATACATTAGTGTGATTTGAATATCGAATGATATCGATGTAAATGTGATACAATTCTAATGTTATTTATTTCCGTTATCATATAAACGAGATAACAACTGTGCAACCCATCATAACGAGATGAAAATGATGTTTAAAAATAATAAAGTAAGTATATATATATAAATTTACATATATTTATACATACGTTTATATTTATTGCAACCGCACTCACGAGCGTGGCGCAACTTCGTCACGCATTCACAGCTGAGATTTCCCTATGCAATCGGATGACGGGTGTCGTTACGAGACGCGGCAGAAATGTGTTTTCGCGCGGTCGCTCTTAGGAGCGACACACAATCGCAAAACGATAGTTGGGCGCCAGGCACGAGCGAGTGTGCCACTCTTTCTCAAAATTACACGATACTTTCTTCATGCAATATTCAGACGAGCTGTGACGTCGACGGGCTCTCAATCGGTAGCTCAGCCTCGGAAATGATAGAGGGAGCGGTCCGTGATCGAAGATAGCGAATCATTTGGAAGAGCGAATAGAGACGACAATAAAGCACACCAGAATTAACAATAACAAAGTTAACACGTATATTAAATAAGTCTTCGACTTGCATTTATATCTGTCGACAACATCGTGGCGATAAGTTCTGATCGAGCGCGACAATGGCTTCACGCGGCCCCAGCTGCACGCTAGACGTATCCATCTCGTTAGATTCCGACACAAGCTCATGCTACACAGGGATACTCTTGCGAATTATACGAACAAGATTTCGCCGCCTCGAAAATACTATGGAATTCGGCAACGATTGTAGTGTGAACACGGCGTGACCTCGTGCGCGCTCGCGCCGCTTAGCTGAGATTCAGAGAAAGATCGAATGCACACTCGACACTACGCAATCTCGATACGGCAGAATACGCACAATTACCAATGGCTGTCATGAATTATTATTAATTGCTATGACACAGAAGGCGCCCTAATAGACATGCAGGTCTTATGCTACAAGCTTCCGAGACGACAAGATACGCGACAATATTATAGCATGAAACTTCGACGCAAAATATGATCCGTGATAAAAGTCTACAATGAATGACGAGGCTGTGGCCTTGGCGGACGCAGTAGGATTATCCCGACGATAAGGGACCGTTCCGGGAAGCGACACGCGTACTCGAATTCCGCGGAAATCTAATGCACGGCAATGCCATGTGCGCTCACTATAATACGCCCGATAGGATTCCGATAGAACTACGCCTGCCGAATGTGGAAACCGACGACTATACAAGGTGCGTCACCAAAATCCGGACAAATCGAACAATTCCTTGTCGTGGCAGCCTCAGAGAGCCTCTTTAATGTGTACGATTTGTATCGAAGGTCCTCGGCAATTCGACGCATTGTTGGCTCGCTTACACCAACAATCGATGCTAATTTTCGCAACGATTGCCTTGGGTTATCCGAAATCAGCGTTTGAGCCCTTTCAACGACTGCAGGGATCCTCGCGGTGCGTTCTTTCGAGTGACTTCCTCGCTGGCATACTGGAACCTTCGTTGGACTGTTCTAAAGCCGTATATTTTGCCACAACGTCATAAACAGTGGATCTCGGGTATCCAAAGAACCGAATTATTTCCGTTGCTGAGCGCCCGGCGCGAAGGTCTTCGATGATCGCGGCTCTTCGATTATACTTCGCACTTGGTTTCAACATCGCGGCCATTTTGAGAATATGACTGTTTACTAGAAGCATCAGGCTTTCTTGGACGCCAATAACAATCTCTGGCGGAGGCACAGTATAGCGGAAAATTTGAATTGAAATTTGTCCGGATTTTGGTGACGCACCCTGTACAGTTATGACGCTCGTCTCACCGTGACTCCCTCGCAGGTGCTCGTCCTGGTCGTCTCCAGAATTCTCTCGTCTTTATCGCGCCCTAAGTCCTTCCACATATTTTCGCCAAGCGGGCCACAGCACAAGTGCCGGGCGCTAATCCTTCCGGGGGCACCCAGGGCTCGTTATGCCCTGATTGGCGCGTGGCTCCGCTAATCACGGGAACCGCGTCATGCCCATGCCGCATGTCCTGGCGCGCAAAATTCGAGAGGCCGCAGGATCTTTTCGGGCCGCCTCGAGGTATCTATTCGGGGCTCTTGCCGTCCTTGAAGCGTAGAGTGGCTATCCCCGTCCTGCCATTCCAATTCTCGGTCCACCTTGTGCCTGGAAGAGGATGCGATAGGAGATGCCTTGCGACAAAAAGGGCGTAATAATAAATAATATCACCTGCGTGCGACCCAGGGTCGAGTGTCGTGCGGATCCGTCAGCAGCGGTCGTTACTCATCTCCCATTCCTGGCCGTCCCCCTTCTTCTCTCTTCACAGTCCGGTGAGGTGGCGTCAGTCTGTCAAGATCGCGGGAGTCGCCAGTCTCTATGACTCTCGGTACGGGAATATACAGAAAAAGGAAAACGAAAACGGCAACGCGAACCGCGTAAGACACGCAAATAATGTCGCGAAAAAAGCGCAGGTGCGTCCACCCCCCAAAATGTGGAAGGATTCAGGACGCTAAACTGCACTATTCGGTCAGGCCATGCGGCCCTTGTGACGGACAGAAAACGTCACGTCACACTATATCTTTAATAATAAATTTTTAATTACAGGCAATAGAAGATATAGATTTACAATTATTGAATTCTTCTCCTAATAGATATATTATCTCTTCCGGTGGTGTATGTTCCGCCGGACCTCGGATTTAAATTCTTTCGATTCTCTTTGGAATCTTTACAGGCCGTCGCTCCTCCGCAAGTCGCAGTAGCCGTCGCTGCTCCTTCAGAAGCTGCCGCCGCAGGTCGTCACCACCGACGGTCCTCTGCAGGCCATCGCTGCCGTTCCTCGGCAGGCCGCCACTGCTGCTCCTCCGCAGATCGCTGTCGCTGCTCCTTCGCAGGCTGCCGTGTTCCTTCGCAAATTATCACTGCCGCCTTTCCTCGGTTTTCTCCATCAGGTACTGCTACTCCTTTACATGCTACTGTAGTTAAAAATATATTATACTAAAATATTTGCCTTTCTTCCTCCCTTCTCTCTCTCCTTTCTCTCTCTCTCTCTCTCTCTCTCTCTCCCCCTCCCTCTCTCTCGCCACCCCACACACACACACACACACGCGCGCGCGCGCATGCATGCATGCACACACACTCTCTCACCTTTTCTTATGCTACTGTTATTTCTCTGCTCATCTACTTATCATCACAGATCCTCCTGTGACAAAATCAAGATGATAATAATATTTTGAATATAAAGTTTTATCTATCTCAGAAATGTCAAAGGATCTGTGTCGTAATCCATTATTTATGCCAACGTTTCGTGAACCTCGTCGTTCACTTCATCAGAGGAATAATGTATCAGTATCAATATGTAGAGTATCAATACGCTGCTCACTCTGATGAGATGAACAGCAAGGTTTACAAAATGTAAGTATGAGTAATAGATTACGACACAGTGATAATCTGCAAATAACCTTGAAGGCATCAAAAAGTATTGTTTTCCTTATCTTGTTTTAATTTTATAGATTACAAATTTAGAGGCACGAAAGGTGGAATGCACCATAAGTCAAGAAATTTTTTCCAATTCATTTTTGACATGAGCAAGATGTATAACCAATGTTGTGAGAAAGGAGGGATAAAACAAGAAAGAGGAGGAAAAAGAGGAAGAGGACGTGGAAGAAGAGAAAATAGGGGAAGAGGATGAGGAAAAGAAGGAAAAAGGGAAAGAGGATAAGGACAAATGGAGAAAACACATTAAATTATTAACTATTTAAATATTAATTAAAATAATTAATATTTTATTATATTAATATAATTAATATTTTTATATATTTTAATTAATAGTTTATTCAATGTTCAATGTTTAAATAAATAATATTCAATTTATGTAAATATCTATCTAATATCTGTTTCTATTAATGTAGATTAATTTAAACCGCGGATCAACTTACTCGTCATCTTTTGTAACTCACAGGCCCAGTTTCACAACTCACGGTAAACTCTTAACCGAGTTTACCGATTTAACTTATTCAACATCTCTTTTCAATTTTAAAATTGAGAAGAGATGAGAAATAAAGTTGAATCTCGATTCAGAATTAATCGTAAATTGTGGAATTCGACGGTAGTCTACAAAAAGATAAAAATTAGATTGTATCGATATAAAAATCAATCTACATTGGTGGAAATATGTATGAGTGTTCGTCTCTCTCTCTCTCTCTCTCTCTCTCTCTCTCTCTCTCTCTCTCTCTCTCTTCCCTCCCTCTTTTCTCTTTGGCTCGCTCTCGCCCTCTCCCTCTTTAAGGATCACTTTCGTTGCTAATTTTACTTTAATTTTATATTAAAATTAAAATTCTATAAAGACATTATGAATAGTAACTTAATGGACAATACATTTTATATGTATGTATGTGTCAAATCGTTCATTCACACGTATATACTTGTAGTAAATGAATAGCAATAAACGAGTGCCATCTACCGTCAAAAATATGAAAAGGAGATGACTTTTTGAAGTGATGACGTATCTTACATATAATTTTAACATTTCGGATTTCGGATTGGGTATCGAGTTTACACGGGACAAGGATAGAATCGCTCTACATCAAAAGAAATATGTTACTTCTGGAACGATTTGGTATGAACGATTGCAAACTGATTGAATTCTCTCATGGATGTCAACTTAAAACTCTCGGAACCTGTTGAAGAACCAAACAACAATGAAAAGAAGCTGTCCTATCGCGAATTTGTTGGAGCGCTAATATATCTGGCCGTCTTTACTAGACCGGACATCGCTCACGCTGTAAGCTCATTGAATCAATTCAACAATCGATACGGGCATAGTTATTGGACAACAGCTGAACGCATCTTGCGTTACCTTAAAGGAACGCCCAACTTTGGGATCATTTACAAGCCGACTAAGAAACCATTAACTGGTTACGTGGATTGGGCCGGTTAATCGACGATCCTACGCGGGCTATGCTTTTATGCTGATGGCATAGTCTCTTGGGATTCCAAGAAACAAAAGACTGTTGCTTTGTCTTCGACAAGTCGAGTACATGGGTTTAACGGAAACGGCCAAAGAATCCATGTACCTCTGTGAGTTTCTCAGACAACTAGGGTTCGAAAAGCTTACATCCGTCTTCAATGACAACATGAGTGTTCTCAAGCTAGCTGAAAATCATATTATACTTTTCACGAAGAAGCAAGCACATTGATTTGAGGCATTACTTTCTTCGAGACGCTCTACGCAATCGTCTTCTTAAGATCGAGCACATTTCTTCTAAAAATATGATGGCTGACGTGCTGACCAAAGATTTATTGGGACCTAAACATCGACGCTAACTGCACCTCATGGGTCTCGGCCCTGCTCTACCTCCTGAGATAATCACGAGACGAGGAAAAGTGTTAGATTGCGCGGGCTCCGCTTTCATAGACGATGTGATCCGACTAGAGGCACCGCCATCTATATCCTTTTTCTTTGCTGTTATCGCGTGCTGCGCCAGTATCCTTGTATCCGGCTACTTCCTTGTTGCCGTCTTATTCTCTCTCGCTGCGCTCTAATTTTCGTATACGCGCTTTTATATTCGTTCTGGGATTAAATATGTGGAATCTTAATCCTCGTGTACGCTTTAATTACCAATCCCGCGCCTACCCTCTGACAAATTTCATCTATAAAAATTTTAACTACTAAATTCAATAATTTAATTTAAGACAGCTTAAATTTAATTCTTACATTCATTCTAGTTTCCAATTAAAAAACAATTTATTATGCTATCTTTGTACAGTTAATATACTGCAGCTATTTAATTTTTTAAATCATTGAGCAGTAAATATCTTTTATTATATATCATATAATCAAAAAACAATGTTTTTATTAAACAATTGAACTTAACTCTATTTTGCCTAATTCCTAAAATTAATATACTTAAAAAATAATATTCTTTATTACATTTTAATTTTTTATTATTTTATCATTATTTCTTACTCCTAATAATACAAAATAATATTTCTTTATTTAATTAAATTTTTTAATTTCAATAAATCATATATAATTATATATATTAATTTTTTTATTTTTAAATGTTAAAAATACATATTCCTAATATTATAAATTTAATACAATATTATACATTTTTATACTTTTATTTTAACTAATAATAAATTATTAAATTTTTTTATAAAATTAAAATTTTATTAATTTAAACAAAAATTATTATTCCTTTTATATTATTTTAATCTAAATTACAGATTATCCCGTAATTTCTTTCCATAATTAATAATTAATATTTTAAATAAAAAATATAATTATTACACATTTTATTAAATAAATCAATTATTTAATATTTAACTAAAATTAGGGCTAAATTAAATTTAATTATAAAAAAAAACTAGATATCTTTAAAATTGATTAGAATATCCCCACTAATAATTTATTTTTAATAATTATTACGCATTAATTAACATAAAATTAAATTTTTATTATACTATTGTTAGCTCTTTAAATTCGAAAATTTAATAAATTTATAAATTATATTTTAATAAACCCTGATACAAAAAATACACGCAATTAAAATTACTTTTATATATTTAATTAAAATTCATTTACATTACTTTCACTATAATATCTAACTATTTTATTTTAACTATAATAATAAAAGTAAATTAAAACTTTAAATATATTTTTAATTATTATTTAAACTCCTTTCTAAACTTCCCATATTATTTATATAATCAATTAAACTTTTTATATCAATTAAAAATTAATTATTAATTCCACAAACTTATTCCTGTAAGTAGTATCCCATCTAAATACACATTCCTGTACATTTACTTTGTTACGACTTTTTTCGACTGTTTTTATTTATGAAAATGATGGGCAATTTGTACATATTTTATTTAAATTTCAATTTATTAAATTTAATAAATTTACTATTAAATCCTCCTTTATTTAAATATTTAAAATTTAAAATTTTTATGATAATTTATTATTATCAAATGTAACTCATTTTTACCTAATAACTCTACATTTTGATTTAAATTCAAATTAAAAATTTAATTTATTATATTTTTCTAATAAAATAATAATTTTCAAACAACAATACATAAAAAATTTTTACTAAGACTATCCTATCGTGGACTATCATTTATAAAACAAATTCCTCTATTTAAAATACAGCCAAATTATTTAAATTTAATATTTCAACATTTAATTTTTAATCATTTTTAATCATCTAAATTTTATTTATAATAATAGGGTATCTAATCCTAATTTTTTAACTAACTTAATTATCTAATAAAATTTATTATTATTTAAATTAAATTTTTACACATTTCACCATATAAAAATTTATTTCAATAAAATTTAACTTAAAATTCCTATTTATTTCTTAATATTAATTAATAAAAATTTACTCATAACTCATAGTTTAATCGCTATTGTTGGCATTAAAATTTATAATTATTTTTATAAATTACTAAATTTAATCACTTAAATTCAAATTATTATAAATATTATTTTTTACAATAAAAAAAATTATTTAAATTTTTTTATTAAATTTATTATCATAAAAATTTATTTATATTTATAATTATAAAATAAATTTTAAAATATAAATTAAATTTTTAATATATTATTTTTTTATTAAAAATTTTATTATTAGTTATTAAATTAGTTATAGTTTGTGATATTTAATTATTATTACATTAATTAAAACATTAAACGTTTCGGCCACAATCTGGCCATCTTCAGTAATTCAATAATATTCTTAAAACACACGGTTACTTCACATAGAAAAGAACATGTTTATTTAATTACAACACCCGACTATTGAATTTAATGTCAACTAGATGACTGTGCGTTTTAAGAATATTATTGAATTACTGAAGATGGCCAAATTGTGGCTGAAACGTTTAATGTTTTAATTAATGTAATAATAATTAAATATCACAAACTATAACTTGTACTCTGGTTTTTTATGCTCTTCTTTTTATATGTTTTAAATTTATATTTATTTTATGATTTATAAATTTTATTTTTGTTAATTTTTTATTTATTTATTATATAAAATTTACTAATAATAATTTTATTTTATTTAATTATTTATATATTATATATTTATATTTATAATGTATATATAATATTTAACATTTAAATATTAACTTTTTTTTAATTTTTTCTCTTTTTTATATATTATTTTTTTATTAAAATAATAATTTTTATTTTTTATTTTATTTTATTAAATTTTAATAATAAATATAAAACATTTAAAAATATTTTTCTAATTAATTTAAATTTTTTATTTACTTTATTTTATAATAAAATCTTTTCATTATAAATGAAATATTTTTTTTTAATTAAAATTTAAATTATTTAAAATTAACTAAATTAATTATTAAATTAAACCAATAATCCTATTTCCATTTTTTTAATTAAAAATTATAATATATCTTTTTCATTCATTAGTAAATAAATAATAAGCAACAATAAATAAGCAACATAATAAACAATAGCAGCACACAAATAATAAATAAGTAAGCTTTTAAGTAAAATTAAGCTTTTAGACTCATACTTTAAACATAGAAAATTAAATTTCTTTTATTTATAATTATATTTTGTTGGCGCTAACAGCGTACGATCTACGAACAAACTTAATCCATGGATGTGCATATTAACGATCTACCGCGCACACTCCCCGCGCGGGCTACTTCTCGCCATATTGTTATTGTCCGTGCGAATTGCCTTCGGCACGCACGTTTGTATATTCTATTAGTAAAGCTATATAGGGACCACTCACTCTCTCACATCTCCACTACGTTCCCCTGCAAAACAGGTTATGGACTCAGAGATCGCCGTGAGTGACGTGACGACAAATAGAAATCAGTGATACTATCGTGTTCAACGAAACATAACCTACTCAACCATGAATATCGACGGCATAACACGAATCGAGAGCCTCGGGAAGGATAATTACGACACATGGAAACTTCACATGGAAGCTCTTTTCATCAAAAATGACGTGTGGTATACGACGAATCCGTAAAGCCCGAAGTCCAAGTCGGAAGTGCTGCTTCGGAAGTCGCGCTGAAAGCATGGGAAAAGAACGATGCAAAGGCAAAGTCCGATATCGTCTTAGTGATTAGCAGTTTCAAATTGAAGCAAATTAAAGGCTGCACCACAGCGCGCGACGTCTGGTTAAAACTGGAATCGACGTATCAATCACGCGGACCAGCCAGAAAAGCGACGCTATCGAAACAGTTAATGCTTCAACGCATGGAGGAAGGCAGCGACATTCGTGAACACATCAAAAAGTTCTTTGACGCGGTCGACAAACTGCAAGACATGCAAGTCGACATATACCCCGACGTGTTAGCAACGATGCTTCTATATAGCTTGCCGTCAAATTTCGACAATTTTTGATGCGCGATCGAAGTTCGTGATGAGCTGCTCACGCCGGACGTACTACGCATTAAAATCGTAGAAGAAAACGACGCATGAAAAGACGAGATACACAATTCCGACGCCAAAGCTATGTTCGCAAAAAGGAACAAAAACCGCGCCTATGATAAAACGCGCGAACGCAAGGACAACCCAAGCGAAAAATCACAAGGCCAATAAGCCTCGCTGCAGCAAGTGCAATAAGCTAGGACACAGAGCTGCAGAATGCCGTTCCAAAACAAACAAGAGTCGGCCAACAAAAAATGCAGAAGAATAGGTGTCGCTACGCATCGACGTCGCCCTCCAGTCATACACCGAAACTGCTTAGATAATGGCGTGATCGCTCATTTATGCAGTGAGTTAGATGCTTTCTGTGAAATGAGCCACTTGAAGTCTGGAAGACTGAATCTGGCCAGCAATTTTTTGACCGAAATAACCGCCGAGGACAAGATAAAGATAACGGCCGATGTGTATGGCAAAAACAAAATCATATTTCTGAACAAAGCGCTACACGTACCACAACTTATGCACAAATCTAATGTCAGTAAGCAAAATAACGGACGGCGGCTTCAGTGTAACATTTACGAAAGAAAACGCCAAAATGCTTGATGCGGATGGAAACGTCAAAATAATTGTTGACAGAGTCGGCGATATTTCGCACGCAAATCCAGACAAGAAAACTCAAGCTGCGCATTATCATCGACTTCAGTTCTCCAAAAATGGCACCGTAGACTTGGTCATTTAAACATAAAAGATCTCACTCAGGCACAGCGACACGGAACCATCCATAGCATGAAATTCAATACACATGTGGAAGAATTTACCTGTGAAGTCTGCCTTTAAAGAAAGATGACTCGCACACCATTTCCGAAGAAATCTAAAAGAACCTCGGAGCTCCTTGACATAATTCACTCAGATGTCTGCGGGGGAAAGAATCTATAGGGAAAGCGAAGTACTTCATTGAGTTCATTGACGATTACTCAAGATGGAGCGAAGTCCGTTTTCTACAACATAAGAGCGAGGCCCTTCAGGCAACCAAAGACTTCATCGCACTCGTGGAAAGACAAACAGGTTAAAAGGTTAAAATATTTTAATCAGATAATGGTCTAGAATTTACAGGAAAGAACTTCGACAAGTTCCTGAAAGACAACGACATCACCAAGCGACTCACCGTCCCGTACAATCCCGAGCAGAACGGGATCTCAGAACGACGCAACTGCACCCTTTTGGGCAGATGCCTACTCGCTCAATCGGTCTACCGTCCAAATTTTGGGTCGAAACAGTCAACAAACTGCTAACTACATCCGGAACCGATGCCTATCCAAAAGCTACAATGACACCATATCAGTTATGGACCGGAAACGTACCCGACGTCGGATATTTCAGAGACTTTGGATGCAGAGTTCTTTGTCTAAACACCGAACCAGGCCGAAGTAAGCTGGATCAACGCTGCAAGGAAGGCATCTTTTTGGGCTATCCTACCGAATCCAAAGGTTTTAGAAAATGGTTACCCAAAGAAAACAAGGTCATCATATCACGTGACGTTAAATTCATTGAAGACATAAAGTCACCTTCCAAGAATTTCGACCCTCCAACCAGAGAATCAGAGCAAAAACCTTCAAATGCCACGAACAAAAGACTCGAATCTCTCGAAGTCGAACTACTTCCCATCGCTACAGAATTATCCATCGAAAACTCATCCGATGAGGAACAACACGATGAAGACAGCGACGATGACACACCTGAAAAAGCGAAGTCACACCTGAACAACCGCAGTCTTCAGCGAGAGGGCGAGGAAGATCAAGTATTCTGAGGACTGGACAAAGAGGAAGACCCGAAGCCAATCTCAATGCCGTATATACTCAGGAAGATACAATCGCTCTGGCATCCGAGATAACAATGAAACAAGCTCTGTCGAGTCCAGAAACCGAGGAATGGCACGACGCCATGGTAACTGAAATCAAGTCCGAAGTGACACATGGCAACTCGTGGACCGCCCGAAGAACTCCACTACCATCGGTAGCCACATCATCTTGCGGAACAAATTTAATTCAGACGGCTCCCTTCACAAACGCAAGGCTCGCCTAGTCACTCAAGGTTTCAGCCAGCAACCAAGACTACGCTTCTGCAAAGTTTTCGCGTCCGTAGCCCGACAGGGAACTATACGTCTAATTGCAGCATTATCAGCTCGCCTAGGCATGAAGATACATCATTTCGACATTATCACCGTCTATCTAAACGCCTATCAAACGATCTGAAAGAGCAAATCCTCATGGAGCCTCCCAAGCAGTTGACAGGGATTTTAAGGACAATATCAGTGGACGAAAACGATCCAGATCTGGCAATCAATGCCGACAAAATGCTTTAGGATTTGATGCTTAAATGCTTAAGCAAAGACAAAGTGTGCCTCCTAAAAAAATCACTTTACGGTCTTCGCCAAGCCGGAAGAAACTGGAACTCAAAACTAAACGAAACACTGAGAAGTTTCGGCGCTACTCCCTCGGACGCCGGCTCCTGCCTTACATATATATATGGAAAAGGGAAGAACTTCACCACAATCGCGATCTACGTCGACGATATATTAATCGCCTCTCATAACTCCAAGATCATCGCAAAATTTCGCGACAAAATGTCAAGACACTTTGACATAAAAGATCTCGGCCAAGTAGCCTATTGTCTCTACGTGGAATTCAATGTCAGCGAAGACGAGATAATGCACCAGCGAAGTTATATCGATGACATCATTAAACGATTCGGAATGATCGACTGCAATCCCGTCATCAATCGCAATCAGCACACCGATGGATCCAGGTGTGAAACTCATCAAGAACAAATCAAATCCTGACGAGAATGAATCAAACTTTCCTTATCGAGAACTTATGGGCGCACTAACCTACCTAGCCGTAACGACGCGTCCCGATATAAGTTACGCCGTCAGCTATCTGGGACAATTCAATAATGGCTATGGCAAGGAACACTGGATCGCTGCGAAGCGTGTTTTTCGATATCTCAAGGACACCAGAGACCTAGGACTCGTTTACCGAAAAGACTCGAAATCTGTCGAAGGATTCGTTGACTGGGGCAGTTGTCCAAAAGATCGGAGATCATATACTGGTTTCTTATTCAAACTATCCGGCAGCCCCATATCCTGGGACTCTAAGAAACAACCCACTGTCGTACTGTCATCTACCGAAGCAGAATACATGGGACTGACCGAGTGCGCTAAGGAAGCAATATATCTTCGGAGATTCCTGGAGCAACTCGAATTCTCAGAACTTGCCAACATCATCATTTTTAACGACAACATGGGCTAAAAATCCAGTTTTTCATTCTCGGAGCAAACATATCGATATGCGCCACCACTTCATTCACGAGACCCTGAACAAAGGATTACTGAAGGTGACCCATGTTCCCACAGACGACATGCCTGCCGACATGCTCACCAAAGGACTCTCAACCAAAGCACAGTGACATCCGGACTGCGCAACGTCCCTCCCGGACGCGACCGATCATAGATCGAGGGAAGGTATTGGCGCTAACAACGTACGATCTACGAACAAACTTAATTCATGGATGTGCACATTAACGATCTACCGCGCACGATTACTTCTCGTCATATTGTTGTTGTCCGCGTGAATTACCTTCGGCACGCACGTTTGTATATTCTATCAGTAAAGCCATATAGTGACCACTCACATACTCTCATTCACCTCTCACATCTCGATTACGTTCCCCTGCAAAACCTTAACATATTTATTTATCAATTAAATTAATTTTTTTTAAATATTATATTTTTTTCATAATTGATTTAAAAAATAATTTATAATTTAATAAATGATATGCCTGAAGGGATTATTTTGATGAAATATATTATGTATATAAATATTCATTTATAACTTTTATTATTTTATATTTTTTTTTATTTTTTATACTTCTTTCTCATTAATTAAAAATTTAATTCTTTTTATTTATTTTATTTTATTACATTATAATTTTTATTTTATTTATATTTAAGAAATAACATTCCTAAAATTTTTCAAAACTTGTTTATTCCTCCTGTTTTTACTTAAATATAATAAATATTTATATATTTAATAAATTTTAATTATTATATTATTGTATAAAAATTTTAATTTTTTTATTTAATATTAATTTTTTTAAATTAAATAATTTTATTAATTTATTATAATAAATTAATTTCAATATTATATTTCTTTATTTTATTTTATTTTGTTCATTAAAATAATATTTAATAAAATATAATAATATTTTTTTTATTTTTAATTATTTAATATTTTCTTTAATCAAATCTTAATCTTATTATCTTTTTTAACTTAATTATTTTATCTTATATTTCTCTATTCGTACAAGATTTAATGATTATTTGATTTTTTAAGAGATTTTTAATTTTTTATTTATTTTTATACTTAATATATTCATAAATAATAAAATAATAATATATTTTATTATTCAATTATTTCTTCATTTTTAATATTTTTTTCTATTATTATTAATAATATTATTATATTTAATAATTATATTTATTATATTTTATTTCTTTCTCTCATAAGTAAACTTAATATTCCTTTTTTTCATTTTTGTCTCACATAATTTCAAAATTTTTTCCATTAAATATATTATTAATATTAATTACTATTCAAAAAATTATTCCTTTTTATATAATTTCTTTAATTAAATTTGATAATTTTTTTATCCTATACATAATTTCAATTTTATGTTCTATCCTTCCCCCTTTTATATGTTTAAATATTACTAATTTTAAAATAATCGTAGCTTATTTTTTAATTAATCAATTTAGATGAATAATTTTAATAATTTATACAAAAATTTTTTCTTGATTAATATACTTTATTTTCTACACAATTACTCTTTTATTATTAATTTTTCTTTTATTATTATTTAAAATATTTAAAAATTCTTACACCAAATAATATTAATTTTAATCTAATCTTTCTATTTACGTTATTTAATATGGCTGGTTTTCCGCTTTTTTCTATATTTTTTATAAAATAATATTCAATTTTTTTATTTATAAAAGGTAGTATAAAAGAAGGGCAACGAGCCAATGACGCAAATAAAAAATTATAATTCAGCTAAGAAAACTTAATACAAAAACATTTAAAATACAATAAAATGAAACAAACGTTTCAACTCCAATTGAGTCATTTTCAATGCCATCATACAATAATATAAATGTCGTTCTAAATTGAAAATTAATACATAATCTTACAATATTCTTAAAATTAACAAATAATTCTTTCCTCTTTCGGTGTAATACGCTGTGAGTCATTTTTATCAAGAATTAACAAAGTCATAAGAAAGTTCTGGAAAAGTAACCGTATACAAAAATAATTAATATTAATCATATAAAAATTAAAAATATGATGATATACCTTAGTAAATCTGTTAAAAGACTTTTTTCATTTTTAATAAAAAAATATATAAACAGATTTTTGGGACCCCAATGGGTTCACCTTTGTCACCGGTTGTTGCAAGTATTGTTATGCAGGATTTCGAGAAGATGGCGATTGGAATGCTGCCTTGTCGTTTGTTGTTTTACTACCGATACGTCGATGATATTATCTTAGCCGCTCCTTCTGAAAGTATTTATGATATTTTGGATGTTTTCAATTCATTACATACTAGATTACAGTTCACCATGGAGATAGGTGATGGAAGAATAAGTTATTTAGATACGATGATAATTATCGATGAACGGAATCTCATTTTTGATATTTACCGTAGAGCAACCTTTTCCGGCAGATTTCTTAATTTCCATTCACACCACCCGCTCTGTCATAAAAGAGGTGTGATTTATGGGGCCGTGGATAAGATATTTTGTTTGTGTCATCCGAAATTCCAACAAAATAATTTGATTGACGCTATTAAGGTTTTTTTACAGAATGGATATCCATTAAGTTTTATTTTTTCGACCATTCATAATAGAATAAAATATCACATTAACAAGTTTAACAATTTTAATAAGAATAAGGATGACAGTGGGGGAAGGTTCTTTACGATTCCATATGTTAATACGATATCCGAAAGATTTATACCTGTTGTTAATATGCTTAATTGTAAATTGGCTTTTACTATTCCTAACACATTGAGAAGTTTCATAAGGAGAGGAAAGGATGATTTGGAACACGTTCAGAGTCAAAATGTGGTTTATAGAATATCCTGTGATGATTGTGATGCCAGTTATGTTGGCCAAACTAAAAGACAATTAAAGACCAGATTGCATGAACATGTTTCTGATATCAATATAAGTTCAAAATCTCCATCAGTGATTTCCAACCATCGCATGGTGGAGAATCATAACTTTAAATGGGATAAAGTAGAAATATTGGATATAGAGCCTTCATACAACAAAAGGTTGATATCAGAAATGGTTCATATTAAAAAACAGAAGCATGGGATTAATAGACAAAATGACACGGAGTCTTTGCCGGAATTGTATTCTGACATTATACATTCACTTTCTCCTTTCTAACATCTTCTGTCCTTTTCCTCCTATTTTTCCTTTTTCCGTTTATTGATAATGTTTTTCTGTTTGACATTTCGTTGTGTGACATCGTTTAAGTCAGATGCTCGTTACTTTTGCGAATTTGCTTTAATAACCTATTAAATTAAAAAGACTATTTTACTGTACCACAAAATGGACCACATTTTACATTTTTTTTTTCTTGTTGTGTATTATGGGACTTTTAACAGATTTACTAAGGTATATCATCATATTTTTAATTTTTATATGATTAATATTAATTATTTTTGTATACGGTTACTTTTCCAGAACTTTCTTATGACTTTGTTAATTCTTGATAAAAATGACTCACAGCGTATTACACCGAAAGAGGAAAGAATTATTTGTTAATTTTAAGAATATTGTAAGATTATGTATTAATTTTCAATTTAGAACGACATTTATATTATTGTATGATGGCATTGAAAATGACTCAATTGGAGTTGAAACGTTTGTTTCATTTTATTGTATTTTAAATGTTTTTGTATTAAGTTTTCTTAGCTGAATTATAATTTTTTATTTGCGTTCATTGGCTCGTTGCCCTTCTTTTATACTACCTTTGCTTATTACTACAGAGCCTTTTATATTACTTTTAATTTTTTATTTATAATATTAAATAATTTATTATCTATCTTTATTTTAATGATATTTAGATCTTTATTTACATTATTTATTTATAATAATATATTATTTTATTCATTATTTTTATTTAAATTGGGATCAAAATTAATTAAAATAATTTATTATATTTATATAAACAAAAATATTTATATTTATTATTTCCATTATTTTTATCATTTATTATTATATTGTAATAATTTAAATTTATTAATTTAAAAATTTTAAGTTATAATTTAAACTTTAAATCTTCAAAGTTTAAAAAATAATTTTTTTTATAAATCTTACCTTACAATTATTAATATTTTATACCTAATTTAATTTTTTTTAATTTAATTAAAATATACATAATTATTCATATATTAACTTATCTTTAAAATTTTTAAATTTGTAATTTAATTTTTTTTTTTAATTATAGTATATATTTTTATAATATTTTATTATTTTATTTATTTATTCATTAAACTTAAATATAAAATTTAACCTTAATTTTTTCAATAATGTTAGAAATTTTTAAATTAATTTCTTAAATAAATTTACAATTTATTACTTTAATCAGACATAACATTTTTTTTTATTTTATATTTTATTTCCTGTAATATTATTTATTTTCCTATACTTAATTTAATTTTTTATCTATATGAAATCATAAAATTAAATTAATTTTTCTATCCTTTTTCTTATCTTCTTCCCCTTTATTATTAATTATTCATTTTTTATATTTCTCATTTTTTATATCTTATTTTTATCTTTCATCACCTACTTAAATTTACTTTATTTTTATTTTATTTCTCTAATTTTATTATGCAATTTAAATCAACATATTATATAAATAAAATGTATTATGAATAAATGATTATTTTCTACTAATCATAAAGATATTGGAATTCTTTATTTTATACTAGCTATCTGATCCGACATAATTGGATCAGCAATAAGTATACTCATTCGACTAGAATTAGGATCTTGTAGAAATTTAATTAATAATGATTAAATTTACAACTCTCTAATTACTAATCATGCATTTATTATAATTTTTTTTATGATTATACCTTTTATAATTGGGGGATTCGGAAATTTTTTAGTCCCTCTTATACTTGGCTCTCCTGATGTAGCTTATTTTCGAATAAATAATATAAGATTTTGACTTTTACCTCCATCTCTAACCCTTTTTATTCTAAGAAATTTTTTATACTTAGGAACTGATGCAGGATAAACTCTTTATCCCTTTCTTATCTTTAATATATTTTACAGAGGCCCATCAATTGATTTAACTATTATATTTTCTCTCTTCATATTGTAGGAATATCTTCAATCTTAGGAGCAATTAATTTTATTTCCACAATTTTAAATATACATAAAAAAATTCTCTCATTAGATAAAATCTTCCTTCCAGTTTGATTAATTCTTATTACCGCTGTATGATTACTTCTTTCTCTTCCCGTTCTTGCCGAAGCCATTACTTTACTCTTAACAGATCGAAATTTAAACACCTCTTTCTTCGATCCATCCGGCGGCGGAGACCCTATCTTATATCAACATTTATTCTAATTCTTTAGCCATCCTGAAGTTTATATTTTAATTCTTCCAGGATTTGAATTAATTTCTCATATTATAAATGAAAGAGGCAAAAAAGAAACTTTCGACTCATTAGGTATAATTTACGCTGTAATTACTATTGGATTCATTGTTTGAGCTCACCATATACTAGGTGGGGTGAAAAGTAACCTCCCTGGGAATGAAAAAAATTTTTTTCTTATGCAGAATCTCGCCCAAAATATGGCGTGTTCGCTCAGTACTAATCTTTGTAGCATCTGCTAGCTCGCGCACCTTCACTTTCCGGTCAGCCAACACCATTTCATGTATTTTTTTGACATTTTCCTCGGTAACCGCATCGGAGGGCCTGCCGCTGCGGACTTCATCGGTAGTGGAGTTGCGGCCACCACGAAACTCTCGAAACCAATATTTGACGGTGTAATCTGACGGAGTATTAGCCACATAATATTTATCCAACTTTTCTTTTGTTTCCTTCGCCGTTTTGCCTCTCAAAAAATAATGTTTTATGAGAGAACGAAAATCGTTTTCGCAAACACGTCAACAACAATCAGCTCTCAAAACAAAACTAAGGGCAGTATCGCACTGCCACTTGGCATGTCTGCCTAAATATGAACGGACTACAAGGCACCATAAACTTTTTTGCAGTAGTGGCGCATTCTGGCGGTCAAGGAGGTTACCTTTCACCCCATCTAGTATTTACTATTGGTCTCGATGTAAATATACGAGCTTATTTCACTTCGGCTACCATAATTATTGCAATTCCAACAGGCATTAAAATTTTTAAATAAATCTCCACCCTCCATGGCATAAAAATTAACTTTATGATGATCTATAAGATTTATCTTCTTATTTTCTATAGGAGGATTTATTGGAATTATACTCTCAAATTCTTCTATCGATATTATTCTCCACTTACTTAGTAGTTCTTGTTGAGAAGGGATCGCGACGCAGGGAAGACTCGAACTGTTATTGTTTTTATTATGCATACAAAAGATGAACATCCCGGTGGTAGAAACGCCATCTGTGGTCAGCGATAGCGTATCGTTAAAACGATTTCTCAATACTTCCCCTCGATACGCGATCGAACTAAAGGAGAACTATTACTCATGCTTCTCCGAGACCAATCAAATTCCGGCACTTATCGTGCTTAGGTCTCGATAATCCTTTCGTTAGGACGTCTGCAGCCATTTCTTCCGTTGAGACGTGACGCAGCTGAAAGGATCCGTTATTTATAGCTTCACGAACAAAATGGTGTCGTATGTCGATATGCTTTGTCCTAGCGTGGAAGACCGGATTCTCGGCTAGTTTCAGCGCTCCTTGATTGTCACTGAAAACGATGACCTCTGGGGTGTCCTCTGAATTGAGAAATTTCAGCAGTCCTTTTAGATGAATGGCTTCTTTAGAGGCTTCGGTGAGAGCCATATATTCGGCTTCTGTCGAAGATAAAGCCACTGTCCTTTGCTTCCTCGACTCCCAGGATACAGCACCTCCGTTGTATATGAATATATATCCGGTGTACGACCGTCTGTCTGTGAGGCAGTTTCCCCAGTCAGAATCTGAGAAACCGATGATTGAGTTTTCGCCACATCCGTAGGTAATCCCGATGTCCGATGTCCCTCTCAAGTAACGTAAAACACGTTTTGCAGCGGTCCAGTGTTCTTGTCTGTAGTTGGTTAGGAACTGGCTCAGAAAACTCACGGCATGTGCAATATCGGGCCTCGTTGCAGTGGCCAAATACATCAAAGCACCCACCAGTTCACGGTAGGGCAACTCGGCATATTTCTTCTCCATGGCGCCCTCAGGGTGAGTCAGTTTAACTCCAATGTCCATAGGCATTGACACAGATTTCGAGTCGGCCATCCCGAATTTTTTTAGGATGTCTAAGATGTAACCTTTTTGGCGAATCGATATACCTCCGTTGTCTCGATTGAACTCCAGTCCTATGCAGTATCCAATCTCACCTTGATCCTTGATGTCGAACTTCTGAGCCAAAAATTGTTTGAAGTTACGGATCTCCTTGATGCTGTCGGAGACGATCATAATGTCGTCGACATATACGGCAATTAAAAGTATGATTCCTCCTCGATTTACTCGGAATATACAAGGATCGGCGTCAGCAGGAATGCCTCCGTATTCCTTGATGGCTTTACTAATTTTATTATTCCAGCTTCGTGCAGCTTGGCGCAGTACGTAAAGGGATTTTTTTAGGCGGCATACCATGTCGCCAGTCCTGATCTGGTCTAGCATCTTCTTGACCTTATCTTTGATTCTTCTTGATGTCATGCCAGATTGAACCACTTGCTGCATGATTTCTTCAAGAAATTCCGGTAACTCCATGAAGATTTCTTCGTCAAGGTCTCCATTCAAATAGGCTGTCGTCACATCTATCTGATGCATCGACATCTGATGTTTCGCCGCCACCGCGGTTAGAGCACGAATCGAATTCAAACGCGCTACTGGTGCAAACGTTTCGTGAAAGTCCACTCCTGGCTTTTGGGAGAAACCTTTTGCGACCAACCGAGCTTTGCGGCGTTCAACGACTCCGTTCGCGTCGTACTTATTTCTTAAGACGAATCTGCTTCCAATCACGTCGCGGTTTGTCGGTCTTTGTTCAAGTTCCCACGTGTCATTTTTGACGATAGAGATCACTTCTTCTGCCATGGCGCGGATCCATTCATCCGCATCAGAACAATCCATGGCCTGACGTATGGGGATCTCCACGGAGAAGGCGTGTTCCATTTCTTCGCTGGCGGTGCGAGCTTCATGATACCTTTTGAGTGGTCTTCCCCTCAGTCCAGTGCGTATTATGGTAGGTCTGCCTCGGCCCCTTTTTGCCTGCGAGTCTCTCTGTGCAACGACGTCCCGCTCATTCGCCGTCGATTGCCTGTCCTCGAAGTTTTTCTCTGTCTCGTCTTCTGGTACGGTTTCGTTAACTATTGGTGGGGGCGTTAGCTCGATGTCCATTTCATGTGATCCGTCTATTGGATCGTCGGCCTGCTTCTCACTGAACGTTTCCGGCATAGATTCAATGTAGGTAGAATTTTTTGCGTTATTCTCCATGAATTTGACATCTCTTGATATCACGACTTTCTTTTCTTCCGGTAGCCAGACTCTGTAGGCTCTTGACGTATCAGAGTAGCCGATGAATACTCCTCTCGTAGATCGAGGTTCGAGCTTCCCCTTGCCAGGTGTCCTATCCAGGACATAGATTTCGCATCCGAAGTCTCTGAGATGGCTGACGTTCGGTGTGCGTCCTCTCCATTTTTCATACGGTGTCCTCCCCTTCAGACTACTTGTGGGGCACCGATTTCGCAAATAGTTTGCTGTGTTGATGGCCTCGCCCCAAAATGATGTGGCTAATCCAGATTGTGTCAGAAGGCACCTTGCCATCTCCACTAATGTGCGATTTTTCCTTTCCGCCGTTCCATTCTGTTCCGGGTTGTAGGGTGCAGTGAGTCGCCGCTGAATTCCGTTCGCTTTCAGAAATTCATTGAACTCCGTATTCACGTATTCCAGACCGTTATCCGTTTGAAGATATTTTATCTTCTTTCCGGTAGAATTTTCTGCGAAAGCCTTGAATTCTACGAAGCAATTGAATACGTCGCTCTTCCTTTTGATCATCCTCACGTGACACCACTTCGAATTGTCGTCTATGAAGGTCACGAAATACCGGGCCCCGCCGTTCGTTTCCACGCACATGGGTCCGCAAACGTCTGAATAAATGAGCTCCAACAATTCCGTTCTTCTATTTGAGTTCTTCGGGAAAGGAATCCTAGTCATTTTTGCTCGGGTGCAGATTTCACATTCGAGCGGTCCATGGAATTTATCCAATCGCAGTCCTCGCACTCTATTCTCGCGATCGCACTTCACTAAGTCTTTCAGATTCAAATGTCCTAGGCGCCGATGCCATTTCACAATCTCAGAATCCGTTGATATTCCGTTTTGAATCTTGCGGTGTAAAGTCAGTCTACACTCCGATCGCGCATTTCCCTCGAGATAATAAAGTCCGTCGATACGTTTTGCGACGAATTTCGTATTTCCGTCTTCGTCTATTATAGATGCGGAGTTTCTGTTAAATGTTACACTATATCCCTTTTCGGTTATTTTACCGACTGAAAGCAAATTTGTGCGCAAGTCGGGGACGTGGAGTGTGTCGCTTAGCACCACGTTTGTTTCACGTCCGTCTGAATTCGCTACAATATTCACGACTCCTTTCGCATTGATTTTTGTAGAGGCATTGCTCACTAAGTTGAGTTGTCCGATTTCGCACGCCCTCATCTCAGTGAATTCATGGGCGTCTTTGCATATGTGCGACGTGCAGCCGCTGTCGAGGCATCATAGTTCATTGCGAATTGCGGTTAACGCGTGCGTCGACTTATTATTCTCGCTGCGGTTCGCTACAGTCGCGCCTTCGGCGTCCTTCGGGAAACTTCGGATACTGTCGTCGAGTGGCCCCGCTCGCTGCGATCTGCATTCTCCGTCTTCGGCGATTGCTCGGGAAACTTCGCCTTCGGTTATCTTCGCGAGTCTTCGGCGCGCCTCGTGCGCTTCGTCCGTTTCGAGCGGCTTCGTCGCGAGTGTCGTAAAGAATCCTATATCTTCGGCCGTTTTGGCTAATTGTTTGTCTCGATACCAGCAGTCGGCCGCCTTGTGCCCAATTTTTCCGCAACTGTGGCATTTAAGTTTAGATTTTTCTTTGTCCTCGTTTTTCGATGTCGCCTTCTTTTTGTTCTTCCAATTTTTATTTGCGTAAGGCTTGATCGCCATAGCATTTTGCACAAGAACGTTGTCCTTTTTTCGGGCGTCGCTCTCTTCAATTATTTTAATTCGTAGTGCTTCCGGTGTAGGTAATTCATCGCGCGACTCGATGGCACATCGGAAGTTTTCATATTGCGACGGTAGACTGTATAATAATAAAATCGCGAGCAGATCGGGATTTATGATCACTTCCATTTCGGTCAGTTTATCCACTGCGTCGAAGAATGTACGAATATGTTCGCGCACGTCTTCCCCGTCCGCCATTTTTTGTAATGCGAGACGTTTCAGCAGCGTTACTTTTCGGGCAGGACCCTTGGATTGATATATCCCTTCCAATCTCAGCCAAATTTCTCGAGATGATGTGCAGCCTTTGATCTGCTTCAATTCGCTCGGGTGAATTGAAAGGATGAGATCTGACATTGCCTTATTATCGTTGTCGTCCCATTCCGCACGAGCTTGGGCAGATATCCCATCGTCGCCGGCAACTAGTTTCGTTTTCACGTCGGTTCCATTCACATATTTCCATGCGTTGTTCTTCACCAATATTGCTTGCATCTGCATTTTCCAGGTGTCGTAATTGTCTTTATTGAGCGTTTCAATACGGCTCACAGCGGACACATTCATTGTGAGTGTCGCTTTCTTTGATACACTTAATCACTGAGAATCTCACTCACTTTTTTACTTTAATACGAACACTTATTGCGAATCGTTGCCTGGGCCCATAACCTGTTGAGAAGGGATCGCGACGCAGGGAAGACTCGAACTGTTATTGTTTTTATTATGCATACAAAAGATGAACATCCCGGTGGTAGAAACGCCATCTGTGGTCAGCGATAGCGTATCGTTAAAACGATTTCTCAATAGTTCTCCACTTACGTAGTATTTTACTCGTTTTCATTATGTTTTATCCATGGGGGTAATATTCTCTATTATTGCCAGATTCATTCACTTATTCCCCCTAATCTCTGGATTTAGACTAAATAATTTCTATTTAAATATCCAATTCATTTCTATATTTGTTGGAGTTAATTTAACCTTTTTCCCCCAATATTTTCTTGGACTTAAGTGTATATCATGTCGTTATTCAGATTATCCCGACATTTTTATCTTGAAATATTATTTCATCTATCGGATCTTTAATTTCTATTTTAAGATTATCAATTCTTTTATTTATTATTTGTGAAGCTTTTATTTATTATTTGAGAAGCATTATCTAAAAAATGATTTATTACCAATATATTCTTTCTTAACTCTTCATTAGAATGATTAAATAAATTTCCTCCCTTAAATCACAGTTTCTCAGAGATACCCTCAATTAAAAAAAAATTATTTTTCTTACAATTTTACTCCCAACATTTTATATTAATTAAATAAAATAACTATCTTTAAAATTTTTTATTTAATATGGCAGACCTAAATGCACTGGATTTAAACTCCAGCCATAAAGATTTTCAGTTATATCTTTTATTAAAAATTAATACTTGATCTATTTCTCTTCAAAATTCTAATTCTCTTACCTATGATATAATAATCTTATTTATGATTTATTTCTTTATTTTACGATTTTACAATTATCTTAACTTTTATCACAACATTCATTTTATTCATTATATTTAAATCACTATCCAATAAATTTATTAATCGCTTTCTTCTAGAACATCAAATAATGAAATTATTTGGATTATTACCCCCATATTTATTTTAATTTTTATTGCCATTCCTTCAATTAAAATTCTCTACCTCACTGACGAAATTTTTAATAATAATTTATCTATTAAAGCTGTAGGTCAATGATACTGAAGATATGAATACTCAGATTTCTTAAATATTAACTTTGACTCATTTATAATTCCCACTAATCTTATAATAAATGAATTCCGCCTTCTTGATGTTGACAACCGATGTATCCCATTCAATTACCCAATTTGAATTTTAACCTCCTCCATAGACATAATCCATGCCAGAACAATATCATCATTAGGAATTAAAATAGACTTAACTCCTGGTCGTCTAAATCAAACTTTATTATTAATTAGACGGCCTGGAATATTTTTTGGTCAATATTATAAGAAATTTGTGGTTATTGGAACCACATATTTAATTAATTTTAAAATCTGATTAAAAGTAATAAAAAAGGCTCTGTACTAATAAACAAAAGGTAGTAAAAGAAGGGCAAAGAGCCAATAACGTATAAAAGAATTATAATTTAAATAAGCAAAACTAATACAAAACAATTAAAATAAAATAAAATAAAACAAACGTTTCAACTCCAATCGAGTCATTTTCAATGCATCTTACAATAATATAAATATCGTTCTAAATTAAAAATTCGTACATAATCTTACAATATTCTTACAATTCTTTAACAAAAAATTTCTTCTTTCTGTGTAATACGCTGTGAGTCATTTTTATCAAGAATTAAACAAAGTCATAAGAAAAATAACCGTAAACAAAAAGAATTAATATTAATCACATAAAAATTAATAATATGATAATATATCTTAGTAAATCTGTTAAGAGTCCAATAATGCACAATGAGAAAAAAATGTAAAATGTGGTTCATTTCGTGGTACAATAAAATAGTCTTTTTAATTTAATAGGTTATTATAAGCAAATATTTTACCGGTCTCCATGGTTTGTGAGTTTTTCAAATACTTAGAAAATATTAATAATTTTTACTTTTTTCAACATACAAGGAAAATTGACAAGAAGATTTTATGGTTGAAAGAAAAAGATTTTAAAGATAAAAAAGCAAATATTAAGCCAATTTCTTACTGTTGTGCTTCGAATAATGAATTGCTTAATAAAATTACATTTAACAAGGTCATTAATAACATTACTGTACAAAATATAGAAAGGATTCACATTTCGGCTGAACTGTTTGGAGATGCGGCTCCTCTAGACTTTTTAAATAATAAATGGTTCCTTAATTTAAACAATGTTGACATTGTTTAGAGATTCAATGTCTACTTCAGTTGGGAGAAGGCTTTGGTCTTCCTATTAACAAACAGAATATTGATAGAACATTGATAGAGTTTATTAAGAATATTGATAATAATATTATTGGCCGTCGGAATAACATAATTAATTTTGTTAGAAACAATAGTGTCTCAATTATGGATAAGTTTCGGAATGATTTTCCTAGGACCAGCTCGAATGATAAGTTATTATTCGATTGGTTTAAGACAACGAAATTATTTGTAAAAGATCATCCTGAAATATTAATTTCCAAAGCTGATAAGGGTAATGTCACTGTTGCTCAAAATAAATTAGAGTACATATCCAAGATGGAATTGATACTTTCGGATAAAAATACATATGAATTAATAACTAAAGATCCTACAAAAAAACTTACGGGTGATTTACGTAACTTGCTTAGTAGGTGGAAAGGAAAAGGGTTAATAGATGACTTGACGTATCGGAGGTTGCGTACGACTGATGGGGTCATTCCTAGAGCTTATGGTTTGACGAAGATACATAAACAAAACTATTCTCTGAGAGTTATTGTCTCATCGTTAAATAGCCCATTATATATAATAATTTATCATTATTTTTGCATAACATTATTGCAGATTCTATACCAGAGGCGCCTAGTTTCATAAAAAACAGCTTTGATTTAATTAATAAACTTAAGAATGTAAAACTGGAATCAGATTCTGTTTTGGTTTCCTTGGATGTGATATCCCTATTTACTAATATACCTATAGATTTGGCATCTGATAGTGTGGTTGTAAGGTGGGATGCTATATCCAAGAAAACTAAAAACTTTGAACGAGTTTTTGATAGCCTTTCGTATGGTTCTGAATTCGACGGTTTTCATTTTTAATAAAAAAATATACAAACAGATTTTTGGGATCCCCATGGGTTCACCTTTGTCACCTGTTGTTGCAAATATTGTTATGCAGGATTTTGAAAAGATGGCTATTGGAATGCTGCCTTGTCGTCTGTTATTTTACTACCGATACGTTGATGATATTATCTTAGCCGTTCCTTCTGAGAGTGTTTATGACATTTTGGATATTTTTAATTCGTTACATACTAGATTGCAGTTCACCATGGAGATTGGCCTTGATGGAAAATTAAGTTTTTTAGATACAATGTTGATTATCGAAGAACGGAATCTCATTTTTTATATATACCGTAAAGCAACCTTTTCTGGCAGATTTCTTAATTTTCATTCACACTATCCACTTTGTCATAAAAGAATAAGTGTAATTTATGGAGTCGTGGATAAGATTTTTTGTTTGTGTCATCTGAAATTCCAACAAAATAATTTGATTGACGCTATTAAGATTTTTTTACAGAATGGGTATCCGTTACGTTTTATTTTTTGGACTATTCATAATAGAATAAAATATCACATTAATAAGTTTAATAATTTGAATAAGAATAAGGATGACACTGAGAAGAGGTTTTTTACGATTCCATATGTTAATACGATATCCGAAAGATTTATACCTATTGTTAATATGTTTAATTGTAAATTGGTTTTTACTATTCCTAACACATTGAGAAGTTTTATAAAGAGAGGAAAGGATGATTTGGAACACGTTCAGAATCAAAATCTGGTTTACAGAATATCTTGTGAGGATTGTGATGCCAGTTACGTTGGCCAAACTAAAAGACAATTAAAGATTGCATGAACATGTTTCTGACATCAATATAAGTTCAAAATCTCCATTAGTGATTTCCAACCATCGTATTGAGGAGAATCATAACTTTAAATGGGATAAAGTGGAAATATTAGATGTAGAGCCTTCATACAATAAAAGGTTGATATCTGAAATGGTCCATATTAAAAAACAGAAGCATGGGATTAATAGACAAAATGACACGAAGTCTTTGCCGGATTTGTATTCTGATATTATACATTCTCTTTCTCCTTTCTAACATTCTTTCCTTTTCTCTCTATTCTTCCGTTTTTCTGTTTGACATTTCGTTTTTTGATCGTTTAAGTCAAATGCTCGTTACCTTTGCGAATTTGCGAATTTATAATAACCTATTAAATTAAAAAGACTATTTTATTGTACCACGAAATGGACCACATTTTACATTTTTTTCTCATTGTGTATTATTGGACTCTTAACAGATTTACTAAGATATATTATCATATTATTAATTTTTATGTGATTAATATTAATTCTTTTTGTTTACGGTTACTTTTCCAGAATTTTCTTATGACTTTTGTTTAATTCTTGATAAAAATGATTCACAGCGTATTACACAGAAAGAAGAAATTTTTTGTTAAAGAATTGTAAGAATATTGTAAGATTATGTACGAATTTTTAATTTAGAACGATATTTATATTATTGTAAGATTGCATTGAAAATGACTCGATTGGAGTTGAAACGTTTGTTTTATTTTATTTTATTTTAATTGTTTTGTATTAGTTTTGCTTATTTAAATTATAATTCTTTTATACGTTATTGGCTCTTTGCCCTTCTTTTACTATCTTTTGTTTATTAGTACAGAGCCTTTTTTATTACTATATTATATTTTTAATTCTTTTTCTTATTTTAAATATAGAAATTTTTAATAATTATTAAATAATTACTTTATCTCCCTTTTTATACTCCTTAATATTTAATTAAAAATTTTCATCTTTTATTTAATTAAATTTTATACAATTTTTTAATCATTTTTATTATTTTTTTATGTTTATTATAAATAAAATAAATTATAAATATTATAAACAATATCAATTTTTTTAATAAAAAATTTTATTTATTTTTAAATTTTTTAATATATTTTTATTTTATATTTATATTCAATTATTTAACTTACTTATTATTTAAATTCATTAAATGACTGAAAAAAGTATTGATCTTTTAAATCAAATTATAATAGAATTTAAATAAATCTATTTTTAATGAAAAGACTTAATTGTAAATAAAACATTAAATTGTCATTTTAAAAATATTAATTAAATATAATATTTTTTTATTTCTCAAATAATACTTTTAATATGAACATATATATTAATTTTTTCAATTTTAATAATACTAATTTTAACTTCCTTCTTATATTTTTTCTTTGTGCCCTTATCTAATTTACACCGTCGAAATATAAAAATCCCAACTTGATGACAAACTAATAAAAAAATTCTTTGAAATTGAATATGATAATAAATCTATTTTCTATTTCTGATCCTTCTTCATCACCCCTCTTTATCCTTAAATTGATTAAGTATGTTAATTTTCTTGCTTATTCTTCCCTATCAATTTTGATTCTCCCCTTCTCGTCATTTACTTCTGAAACTTATTTATTAATTTTATATTTAATGAGTTTAAAATTTTAATTAGCTATTCTTTTTCAAATATTATTATTTTTCTAAGACTTATTCTATTTTTTTTTTTCAATAATTTTCTAGGACTTTTTCCATATTTTTACAGCCTCTAGTTACGTGAGATTCTGCTTTTCTCTATCTTTTAGGCTCTGGGTAAGACTAATTTTATTCAGAATTATTAATTATTTAAATAATTTATTAGCTCATTTAATTCTCCTAAGTAATTCTCCCCCTTTATATTAATACCATTTATAATTATTACTGAATTAATTAGTTTAATTATCCGACCTTTCATTTTAGCCATTCGTTTAACAGTTAATATAATTGCTGGACACTTACTACTTACCCTCCTCGACTCTTCAGGACCAATATTCTCAATCCAGCTATCCTCCTTATTCTTATTTCAACTTAAATTTTATTTTATATACTTGAAATCGCTGTATCTTTAATTCAAGTTTATGTATTCTTAATTTTATCTACAGAAGAGAAGCTTAAATTTTACTAAAATCACAATCATCCCTTCCACTTAGTTACATTTAGCCCCATTTATTATTTCCCTAAGAATTTTTAACAATTTAGTTTGTTCTATCAGATGATTTCATAATTTTTAAGGCCCCTTCTTATTCTGTCTATTCCAAACACTCTAATCTGTATATTCCTATGGTGATGAGATATTCTATGAGAAGCCATCTTTCAAAGATACCACTCAATTTGTATATTTAAAGGCATAAAGATAGGCCTAATCTTATTTATTATTTCAGAAATTTTTTTTTATTTTCTTTTTCTGAGCATATTTTCACTCCTTAATCCCTAAGATTGAAATTCGACAATTATGACTTCCTAAGGGTATCATTCCATTTAACCTATTTCATATTCCTCTTAAATATTATTATTCTAATTTCTTCTGGCCTGTTACTTGAGCCTATCATTCTTTAATTAATAAAGATGTAAAAGAAAGAAAAAAAAGTTTTTTAATAACAATTACTTTGGGAATTTACTTTTCAATTCTTCAGTTAATTGAACGTTAACTCTCCTTTTACTATAGCCGACTCTATTTATGGATCAACTTTTTTTATTGCAACAGTTTTCCATGGAATTCATATATATCATCGAGACCTTATTATTAGTATGCTTAATTCGACTTTATAGCCTCCATTTTTCATCTTATCATCACTTTGAATTTGAAGCAACATCATGGTATTGATATTTTGTAGATGTTGTTTGGTTATTTTTATTTATCTTTATACTTTATCTATTACTGGTGAAGATTTTAAATATTATAATATTAGTATCCCTAACTTAATAAATTATTTTTTTTATTTTTTATTATTTAAATTATTTTAAAAATAAAATTTATTTCCATACTTTAAAAATATATAATACTTTATTATTATAAATACTAATAAATATAGAACATTATAGATTTATTATATACCGTAATTCTTCTCTTATCTTATTTTCTCTTATCTTACTAAAAATTTTTCTTCTTATTTATTTTATTTATTTATTTTTATAATAATAATTAATAAAATTAATTTTTCATTATTAATATTTATTTAACTATTTATTAATGCTAATAGTTATTAATTAAAATTATTTTTTTATAATTTAATTTTATTTACATAGTATAAAATTGCATTATATTTAACTTCTAATTAAAAAATTTAAAAATAAATTAAGATAAATAATCATAAATATTAGGTGTAGTAAAAAGAAAGCCATTATTTTTCCAATAGATGGCTTTAGTAATCTGTTCGTTCATAATACAAATTTACCATATAAAATATTCCAGAAGAACATAATCCATGAGAAATTATCATCACATACTACCCAATTACTAACTTCAAAAAAAATCATCAATCTACACAATATCAAATTCATATGAAGTACTGAAGAATAAGCTATCATACTTTTTATATCAATCTGTACTAAACATAAAATTCTTACCATAATTCTACCAATAATCCCAATTCTAAAAATAATGTACCCATATTTTATCCTAACCTTATAATATAATATATTTCCAACAATCGAATTAATCCATATCTCCCCATTTTTAATAATATACCAGCTAAAACTATAGATCCATAAACAGGGGCATTAAAGATAGCTGAATATGCGCGTCCTCCCGATCTACTATTGCCGAAAGTACGGCCCACCGAGCACGCGGGCCGCGAGGAGCTTATCGTAGCTAGCCTCTAAGCTCGAACGGCGCAGCGCGTTAGCCTGCTAGGCCATCTCTGCTCCTCGTGGCCCGCGTGCCGTGAGCTTGATGAGCCGTACCTTCGGCAATAATAGGTGGACGCGCGTATTCGGCTATATTTAAACGTTAAGGGGATGCTGGAGCGAAGGCCGAAGTTGATCAAGGTCGATATTACAGGTTTTCATTTCCAATGTATAAGTTGCTTTCGCCCTCTGAGTTAATATGATCGTGCAGGAAATTCGATCGATTAATTATCGATATTTTTATTCCGTTTCCTACATTACCATCTTAACAGGGACGTGTATTAGGGTCGGTTCCACAATGTAAGATTTATTTTGGAAAATTTTCCAATTTTAGAATTGAAAAAAAAATAAACATAATTGAAGTTAATCTTATATTTGTAGAATCGGACCTTAGAAATTTAGTTGCATTATATACATATTTAGTTGTATTACACATGCAATGTAGGCCGTGTTCTAATATATATCACTAGTACTAAAAGTCTGTAATATACATAAAATACAGATTTTTAATTAATAGATATATCGATACAAAGCAATAATAGCACTTTTTTCTTACATCCAATGCCATTTTAGGTTACGATAATATATTATCATAAATAAATATCATAATATATATACATATGGATATTCATGTAGATATTTTCTATGTCCATTTTTATGCAATATTAAAATTTTATATTATAATGTGTATAATGATATATAAAATGTAATTCTAACGTTGTATATAAAAAGACATTCATGAATACGAATTACAATTACATTTTATGTGTATTATAATATATGTATATATACACAATAACACAAAAAATATTATATTATTATTGACATATTAGTGAAGACATAAACATGTTAGTGAATTAATGATATATGCAATATTAAAATTATATTTTGTTCATTATTGTGTATATGTACATTATAATACATATAAAATATAATTATAATTTATATTCACTAATAATGTTTTGTTATATGTTACAACAATATTAGAATTATCATAGTATAATGTACATACAATTTTCTATATTAGATATATAGTCGACATATTAGTAATGTATAAGTACTATAAGTATCTATCTCTTTTTATTAGACAGAGTAAAAAGAGTTACATTATGTATGTGCAATGTCGTATTCATTTATATATTAGGTGTTGGAATTAATTCGTAGCGTTTTACAAGTGATGGGAAGTACTTTCATTAATGTATTTTTTAATGCTCATGTGAAATAAATAACATTCTTTCATTAAAAAACGCTACGAATTAATTCCAACACCTAATATATATATATATATATATGAAACACGTGTCCATATATTGACAATAATATATGTTACATCTTGACTAAACCTTAAATGATATTGATCATAGGAAAAAGTGATACTACAACTGTATTTCGATATTCACTGCGAGTACTGAAAATACGTAACTATAGATTTTCTGTATTGACAGTGTACATTGACACATGGGCCTAAGCATTTTTCCTGTCGTACAATGTCATTTTAGGTCAGGATGTGATATGTATTAGCTATACATAGATATATTGTATTACACATATAATATACATAGCTATACCATTTTTTGCTATGTTTAATAAAAATATGTAGAAGTTAATCATGTTAAAATATTAGTGATGTACTTAAATATAATACACACATAGGCAATATTGTACAATATTGCATATATGTACTATAATGTGTGAATATACATACGTTGCAGATAGAAGTTATCAATGCTAAACTGTTTATGCATTCCCTGTGTTTAAATGTGCAATATTAAAATTGTATACATATATAAAATATATATATATATATATAATACGTATATATATATATATTAGGTGTTGGAATTAATTCATAGCGTTTTACAAGTGATGGGAAGTACTTTCATTAATGTATTTTTTAATGCTCATGTGAAATAAATAACATTCTTTCATTAAAAACGCTACGAATTAATTCCAACACCTAATATATATATATATATATATATAATGCGTATATATATATATATATATATACACACATAAAATGAGGATTTATCAGAGGATTCGTAATTTGATTATTTTTTAAGATGTTACATCTGATCATCTGCGTTTGACTATCGTTAGCTTTGATTTATGTTAGTTGTATGTATATTCTGATATTGAAAATATAAAAGCATATATCACTAATATTTGATCATAAAAAAACATATCTCTTTTTATTAAACGTAGAAAAAAGAGGACATCAGTATATCTTTTTGTTACACGTAACAAAAAGAGATGAAGTAGCTACACACGTATGTGAATATGAATTAGAAATATATTTTATAATGTACACATCATAATGCACATAAAATATAATTCTAATATTCACTAATGTGTCTTATTATATCTGCATGAAAAGCTAAGTATGAGTAACTTTTATCTCTTTTTATTATGGGCCTTCTACAATAACACATTAGTTACAAATTAGAAGTCAGAAGCTAAAAATTGATCAATCACAGCCAATTTTTAGCGTTTGACTTCTTATTTATGGCTGATTTATGACTTATAATTATAAAAGGCCCATTAAACATAATAAAAAGAGATGGAATAGTTACATATGTATATGCAAAGTATTTAAGTACTGACAATACATGTTACATCCTAAGTTAAAATGACATTGGGAATAAAGGAAAAAGTGCTATTACATTACACGAGTATACATGTATTTCAAATACATGATTGCATCCGAAAATATACCTAAGTCACAGTCAGAGTGTTCATTTAGTAAAAATATACTTATTGTAACTTGCTGTTAGTCAACGTACATTGACCTGTAAGTGTATATATTTGATAAAACACTTTGAATATGATATACTTACATACATTTCATAAACATACAGCATCGTACAAAAATTATGCATGTGACTATTGACTGTGTAATGTATGTTGTATATATATATATATATATATATATATATATATATATATATATATACATATATGTATAACATATATATTATATAGGATGTCCAAAAAGACTCCGGATTTAGGAGCTGAATATAAAGGTGACTATAACTAATCGTAAAGGAATGTGAACTTGTATCGGCATGCATAATACGCCAAAATATAATGCGTTGCCCTATGATTCACGTTCTACGATTCAATTACGACCATCCTTGTGCTAAGGCTATTACATAACGTTTTTAGAAAAAACGTTTCAGACAAAAGTTGTAAGGTTTCAAAGAAACTATTTACTGATATTCAGTTTTTTTTCTTCATTAGTTTCTTTGTATGTCATTGTTTCGGTTATGTCAAGCAATTAGCTTTTGATTCCATCATGACAATGCATCTATTTGCATTTCTTTAATTGCAGACGCAAAATTCTATAAATTGGTTCCGTAATTGTATTTCACCAAATTTAATAATCGAAATGCTTCTGCCAATAAATTAAAAATAGTCAGCCCACGATGAACGCCTCTGACATTTGTCTATAACTAGCCAAAATATGATTTATGGCTGTGACATTTTGTTATACTAGCCAGCTCACGATTAACGCCTCTGGCAGTAAATTAAAAATAGTCAGCCCACGATGAACGCCTCTGACATTTGTCTATAACTAGCCAAAATATGATTTATGGCTGTGACATTTTGTTATAGCTAGCCAGCTCACGATTAACGCCTCTGGCAGTAAATTAAAAATAGTCAGCCCACGATGAACGCCATGACATTGGATCATAATTAGGCAAAGCGCAATTTATTGTTATAACAATAAATTTAATCATATCACTTGTATGATAAATAAAAATGATATTTTCACGAATAATATAAAGATGCTAACCTTTCTCATTCTGGCTTTATAGGGTGCCAACAAGAAACACATCACAATAACCAATTTTGGTCTTCTAGAGTGCCTTCCAACAAGAGACACAGTGCGACACGGTGCATCATTACAATTTTGTTCGATAATACAAGGATGAGATATTGTACTGTATTGACTGAGTCGCTTGTTATAAAGCACCCATAACCTTCTCGTATCAAAGGCAGACAATATTCTGCTACTACATTTTTTCTATTTTGTGGACAAAAAACACTATAAATATATATATATATATATATATATATATATATATATATATATATGTAGGAAGGAAAATATTTTCATGACAATTTACTGGAAGGTATGGTCGCAGCATGTTTCTTATACTATGACACTCTTGAGATACACGTCCACGCGTGAGCGATTCGGCCGTCAAGCGTCGAGCGGTTGTGAAGGAAAAATAGCCAGCATTTCAGAAATCGGCTCGAAATGCGCAACTAATTTCGAGCACATTGAAGTACACGTATATAATTTCTGAAATTTTATAAAAAGTATATTTGGAGTAATATGTTTATTAATAACGTTATTTATTAAATAAAAATTAAAAAAGGAAAAAGCAGAATCGAACATAAGATCTCTAATATTCCGATCTTGCACCCAACGCCCGAGACCACGCTGAGTTCTTGCAGATCACCTCGACGAACGCGATACATATAGTGCACGGAAGTCGTAAACTATTGTATATCTCATCAATATTTACGTTTTGAAATCATTTTTGCATTTGCATTTTCGCTACGTTAATGAGAAAGATATATGATTAATAAAAAGAAAATGAAAGAATTTTAATTCACAAACACGGTTGCCAGCTCTCCGTTTTTTTTTGTCAGACTTCGGTTGCTTGGACTAATATTTAATACTCCAGCAGACGACAAAAATTGGAGATTTTCACATCTGCTGGAGTATTGAATATTAGTCCAAGAAACCGAAGTCTGTCAAAAAAAAAACGGAGAACTGGCAACCGTGTTCGTGATTTAAAATTCTTTCAATTTCTGTTATTTCGATAGAGCGAGACAGAGAAAAAACAAACGGATAGAAACTCCGATTGTAATCGATGAGTCTCCGCGCGGACACGCCGAACTGGGCCCGCTAGCAAAACAATGAGTCTATCTCTGTCCTTCTCTCTGTCTTCTCTCGCTTGTTTCTAGCGACCGAAAATATTTTCTCGACGATCTCGGCCGCTTGGCGTGTATCATAAAGAGCAAAAAGACATTCTAGACAATACATAATTTTTATTAAATTATATTAATCCTTTGCCCTACGATTTAAGTTACGATGGCATGTGCCATAATTAACAGCCTGGAACATATTGTTTATGTTTGGTCCGATTTCTTTACCACGAGTCTCACACGATATTAGTGAAAGAGTTAATCATACCTTTCTCATTAATATATAATAGCAAAAATGATTTCAAAACGTGATAGTTAACGAGATATAGTTTACGATTTTCCGTGTATTTTATGTACCACGTTCATAGAGGCGGTTTGCAAAAACTCAGCGTGGTCTCGGGCGTTAGGTGCGAGATCAGAATGTTGAGGATCCTATGTTCAATCCTGCTTTTTCCTTTTTTTCTTAATTTTTTTTTTAACAAATAACATTATTAATGACAACATATTACTCCAAATATATTTTTATAAAATTATAGAAATTATATGTGTACTTTAGTGTGCTCAGAACTAGTTACACATTTCGAGCCAATTTCTGAGGTGCCTATTTTTCCTTTACAACCGCTCAACAGTCGACGGCTAAACCGCTGGATCGCGCGCAGACATGCATCTCAGGAGCGTCACAGTATAAGAAACATGCTGCTATCATGCCTTCCAACATGAAAATTATCATGACAACATTTTAGCATGAAAATTATTATAAAAATATTTTCCTTCTTACATAATTGTTATTTTTTTAATAATAGTGATTGAACATCATATTAATAAGTATATACATTTTACTAAATATTATGTACTTTTAAAATATTTACTTTATTATTTTTATACATTACATTGATACATTCGGTTTTCTTTCAAAGAGCTACTGACCACGCTTATGTGCCACAAAATGTAATATCTTTTAATATAGAATACTGATAATATCAATTTAAGACTAATAAGAGTCGATACAGAACGAGATGCGTAATTTTAAACTGGAATGATTCAACTTCAATAACTCCGTGATGTCTTCTTTATTCAACATGTGAATAAAGAAGACATATTGAATAAAGAAGACATCACAGAAGACTAAGGAAAGTAAAGGATTGATAATTTGCTAGAAGATAATTTGCTAGAAGACGAAGCATATTTCTTAGTGCAATGCTCCTGAGATACACATCCGCGCGCGATCCGGTGCAGCTCAGCCGTCGAGCATTGAGCGGCGGCGGCGGCGGGAAAGAAGGCGATGCTTCAAAAGTCGACCCAAAATTTAATATGTATTCCAATAACTATAGGAAGAATACCGAATCACTTTAATAGATAAATAAAAAATTATTTGTATGTTGCATATAAAGGCACATATAAAGGCTTTTTGATTTGTTAATTATAAAATTATATTGACATCATCCTTATAATTATATTGTTCGAGATACGGCCAACATGTACATAATTTCCATATTTGACGTTCGTGCGACATACGGATCGAAAGCTTCTAGAAGGATCTCTAGAAGCTTCTTCTAGAAGCGTCCTTAGAAGTTTCCAAAACATAAACTCGGCTATCACCTCGTCGATAAAATCAAAAAACAACAAGCTAAGCCGCACGTCGCACGTAACGCACGTACGCAAATTTCAACCGCTATAATGGCGAACCAATTCGGATCGATCGCAGCGCACGCGCGATCGCGTGACGCAAAACGCGTAATATGCGTTCATCCCAATCAAGAATCCAGATTTAACGGGCGCGCATGGCAATAGCGTGCCGCTTGGCCGTTGCGCTCGAAATCACCAATCGCCACCCGACACAGAGGATCATCTCAAAATTTTCAATGTGTAAAAATCTCATAGGCGAATGCAAAGGGAAGCCTTTGTTCTCAAAAGAGCATAAAAGGCAAAACCGAGAAGCTATAACTCTCTTAGTTTTCTGATTCTCTTAGTTTTCCGCCGCTCTTAGTTTTCCGCCGCTCTTAGTTTTCCGCCGCTCTTAGTTTTTTCCGCCGTTCTGTGTCAACGTATCGCTATCAGTGCACCGCCAAGGAGACGCTCCGCCGCTAGAAAATCGCCACGTTTGATTCGCAAGGAAAACCGCCGAGTTTGATTCGCAAAGAATATTATTAGATTGAAGCGAAATACAACTAAACTCCGTATCACTTTAAAATTTCACATCAACGCTTTCTCTCTGACTCGCTCTCGAACAATATTAATCATCCTTATAATTATATTAATCGCACTTTTGCGATTTGATTGATTATCAGAATTTTCTTTCGGATGATAATTATAAAAAAAACATTTCACAGAAAGTACTGATCGACGTAACATTATTACAGAAACATAATTTTTTTTTGGATTTTTTCTAAAGGTAAATTAAAACGTTTAGAAATACACATATAATTTCAATAATTAAATAAAAATATATTTAGCCTGTAATGTATGTTTGTTAACAATGTCACTTATTTAAAAAAAAAATTATGAAAAAAGAAAAAAGAAATTGATCATGAGATCTCTAATATTCAGATCTCGCATCGTACGCGTGAGACTACGCCGAGGTCTTGCAAATCTTTTCTATGAACGTGGTATATAAGGCTCATGGAAAATCATAGAAATATCCCGTAAATTCGTGTTTTGAAATTATTTTTGGTATTATACATAAATTGGAGGGATATAGGATTAGCATAATTTATTAAAACTTATGTGTTATCTATAATGTTCCTTCTCCTCTTAATTATACACATTGAGCGGCCGAAATTTTCTAGAAAGCATTTTCGGTCGCTAGAAACAAGCGACCGTAGAGAGATGAGGGGGAAGGAGAGGAGAGGAGAGGAGAGGAAAGGAGAGGAGAGAAGAGGAAAGGAGAGGAGAGGAGAGGAGAAGAGAGGAGAGAGAGAGAGAGAGAGAGAGAGAGAGAGAGAGAGACTCTGAAGGATAGACTCGCTGTTTCGTTCGACGAGCCCAGCTCGGCATGCGGAGTCTCACCAATTGCAATCGGAGTTTCTATCCTTTTTTGTTTTTTCTCTGTCTCACTCTGTCGTACTTCTGTTTCAATAATTCGTTCTGCAATTCAAGAATGTGATTTCTATCGATTCTGGCATCATCGTCGATGCATCAAGAACGCACGATTCCTTCTCTAAACAATCCTGATATATATTTCTATATATACAAAAATATATTATTATGGCGTTTCCGGCTGATAATATATTGTTGGTTTATTTATGAACCATTACAATGGTTCAATCCATTTCTATAGTTGAATAGCAATACTACTTCGTTTGTGCGCGACCGATAGGAGGAATGGCGCTTCTTACTAAGACTCGATATCCGAGTCAAAAATGTGCTGTATACAATAATTTCAGACCTTGCATAAATAGCTGGCGATTTACAGAAAACCTCAAAGAACAATACTATGCTTGCAGAAACGAGTTACGAGCTTTAGTATAAGAGCAAAGTGTATTCGAAAATTTCATTTATATGCTACGTCTGTTACGAGATTGCCGCTTGTCGTTCCGACATCCGAGCAGAAAGAAAGCTCAACCGAAACACATTACATTCTGAACCTTGATATATGCATGTGTAAATAATTCAGTAAATAAAGTTTAAACATGCGTTGTATATATGTACACGCACACACACGCGCGCGCGCGCGCGTATGTATGTATGCTATTATATATGCATATATATATATATATATATATATATATACATATATATACACATACATACATATACATACATATATATATATATATGTTATTTTATATATATATGCATCAATAATTTACTAAATAAAATGTATGTAAAAGACAGAATAGTGTAATTAAAATAATTATCTTCATTTGTATTCATATGTAAATAATATGGTATGTTTCTTGTTTAGGAAGAAATTATTTCAACAAAATTGAAATAACTAATATCATATTTATTTTATTATTTTTCCTCTCAAAAGAAAAAACTTTGACCACGTTTTGATTGATATGGGCCTGAGTAGGTCGATAATTCAGATCATTTCTATGGTTCAGCTATGCACTTTTCATGACAGCGCCGCTGTCGGAATATCGCGGAACTAAAATACTGCTCAGTTTCATGGCTACACGTCAATTTCACTCCTAATATACAAACGAAATTTTTGTACACGCCTTTCTCTTATACTAAAACTCCTATCGCGTTTCTAAAAGCATAGGATTGTTCGTTTAGGTTTTCCGCAATTCGCCAGCTACTTTTCATGAACGTGCAAGATCTGAAACTCTTATATGCAATACATATTGTGATGTGTTGACTACAGAAGCCGATAACAAAACTGTAAGTCTTTAATTTTCTTTCGTTTTTCGTATTCAAATGTAGCTGGCGACTTGCGTTGTTGTCGATACTTTAATTGTGGAGAAGGATTTTTCAATCCATAAACACAGTTACGAGAAAGGCGTTTTTAAAATTTAATGATAAAACAGGACACTCCAGCATCCCCTTAATATCTCGTTAATTATTACAAAATAATTAATGGTGGATGACTTTTCTACTCAATTTAGTCCACTCTATCTGCTCGGGATGAGTGGGGACGTATATTTATGTCACCCTGTGTATATATATGTATATATATATATATATACTTATATATATATATATATATATAATAATCTTACTTAAATTAATTTACCTTTGATTAATAATTCATTTTCCTCCACACTTCTTTCACCTAACCCCCCACTCTATTAAAATTTTCTAAAATTAAATATATAATATAAATCATTTCCCCTAAATCGAACAATGATTACTAATAAACCCAATTCTAATACCCTTTCACAAATCCTAAAAATTAAATAATAAATTAAATAAAATTCTATTCCCACTTGTACTATAACAATATATATATATATAATTATTGACGTAATAAATATACTAATATTTATAAATAAAAATTTTCATAAAATCTAAATCTTTTTATTTTTTGTTAACTCCTAATTTTCATTTAACTTTCATAAACCTGAATATTTTTAATATAAATTTTTCTATTAATATCAATAAAAAAATATTTGAAAATATTTTCTATGTTTACTTTTTCTCTTACAATAACATTATTTTAATCTGTATATTTTGCCTACTTATATCTGTATTTATAATTATTAAAATATGTTCAATTAAATCATCCTCCTTATGAGATTAATTAAAAAAAATAAACCTCTCCTTAAATCTCCTAAAATTATTAATTAATAATATATGAAAGAAATTAATAAAATAATCAAACATTCCTTAAAAATCCCTTCCCCTATTAACATCTCTTACTGATGAAACATCGGTTCTTTACTCGGTATTTTCTTATTAATTCAAATTATCATAGGATTACTTCTATCTATTCATTATTGTCCTAATATTTCTATTACTTTTAATAAAATTATTCATATTATTCTAAATGTCTCGGATGAATTATACATAATATTCATATGAACGGAACCTCACTTTTTTTATTTGTATTTACATATTAGACGTAATATTACTACAATTCTTTTAATTTAACTCATACTTGAATTTCAGGTGTTTCAATTCCTTTTATTATTAATAATTACAGCCTTTCTCCGATACGTTCTTCCTTGAGGACAAACATCTTTCTGAGGAGCAACAGTAATTACTAATCTTATATCAACTATCCCATATATTGGAGATATATTAGTTATATGAATCTGAGAAGGTGTCTCCATTAATAATTCAACTTTAAATCGTTTCTTCTCTTTCCACTTTATCCTTTCATTTATCATCATTTTATTTATTTTTATTCACCTATTTTTTTTACATTCATTCGGATCCTCAAATCCCACAGAAATAAAAAATGATCTTTATAAAATCCCCTTTCATCAATATTTTACCTTTAAGGACCTCCTAAGATTTATTCTCTTTCTCTCCATTTCCCTTATTATCATTTTCGAATATCCATAAACTCTAAGTGACCAGGATAACTTTACCCCTGCAAATCCCATAGTTACCCCCACCCACATTCAACCAGAATGATATTTTTTATTTGCTTATGCTATTCGTCGATCTATCCCCAACAAATTAAGAGAAGTTATTGCCCTTACTATATCAATTTTAATTCTTTACACCCTCCCTCTTATTAAATCTAAATACTTTACTTCATCCTCAATTATTATTTCTAATCAACTAATCTACTGAATATTCATTAATACCTTTATTCTGTTAGCATGAGCCGGAGTCCAACTAATTGAAATACCATAAATTAGTCAAATTCTTACTTTAAATTACTTTTCATTTTTTATTATCCTATCTCTAAATCATAAAGTATGAAAAATTATTTATAATTGATATATAAATTTATAAATAAATTATATTTTTTTTATTTTTACTCTTCCATACTTTAGTTTATTCCTCATATCCCCATTAAACTATTTAAAATAAAACAAAGTAACATTTTTATTTAAACAATTTAATATATAATAAATAAATAATAAATTAATATATTTATATTTATATAATTCTAATATTTTACATATATAACATTTTTTATCAATGATATTAATATTATTTTATTTATTATAATTTATATATTATTTTTTATTTACATTCCTTCTAATTATCAATAAATAATTTTATAAATAATTAATTAATGATCTTGAAATAAGTCTAAGTCTGTTTTGAAAACATATTAAAGAAATATAAATTTTCTATTAATTTTTATCATAATTTTTTCACAATTTTTACTTTATTTTTTTTAACCTCTCATTCCATTTCCACCCACATAGGGTGGAAATCCCCTCCCCTAATAATTAAATTCAAACAAATATTTAATAAACCATACATCACCATTTATTATTATCTTCCTAAACATTCTAAGTAAATCTAATTTTAATTTATTAAAATATCCCCAACTAACTAAACTTTATCCTACCCACAACAAATAAACACAAACATAAATTTAAATATCAAAATAAAAATTATATAATTTAAAATAAAATAATTTTTTAACGTAAATACATTAATTCATACGGTATTCGCGGTAAAATCCCACATATTAAAATAATTAAAAATACTATCAGTAGTACCAATATACAATATTACCAAATTAATATACAATCATATTCATAATGAAATAATTAAATTAGTAAACATACCTACCACTAAATATCTAAAAAAATAATTATACCATATTTCGCCATAAAAATTAATGCAAATCCACCTCTAAAATACTCTATATTAAATCCTGAAACTAACTCTGACTCACCCTCTACAAAATCTATTGGCGTATGGTTTAATTCAGCTATTATTCTCAATAAAAATATTAAAAATAAATGCATAACCATAATTCTGTAACCATATATCTGTCACTTTAAAAAATCTGTAAAAGAATATCTCTCTCTCAAAATTATTAATACTAAAAAAATTATAATTAAACTAACCTCTAAGATAAAGTTTGAGAAATCCTCCGAACTGCCACCATTAATGAATATAAAGAATTAGAAAATCACCCTATAAATATAAATATATAACTTATAATAGTTAAAATAATTTTCAAAATTAATAATAAATAATTTAAATAATAAATATTAGTAATATGTATTAATCAATTTATTATTATTATTATAAATAAAATGATAGGACAAATATAATATATATAATTTGACTTATAAACAATAAAAACTTTTTCCTAAACAATTTAATAGCATCTCTAAAAAGTTGTAATAACCCCCTCAATCTTACTTTATTTGACCCTTACGCTCTTAAATATACCCCAAATCTTACGCTCTAAAAGCATTAAAAAAGCCACCCTCACTAACACATAAATTTCTAAAATAATTAATCTAACCAAATTTATTAATATACAATTTATATACCTTAAAATTATTAATTATGTATTATATTTAATATTAAATACTAAATATTAATATTAAATTCTAAATTTAACACACTATTGTGCCAAAGTAATACAAATAAAATAAATAAAATTTTAAAATAATTATATTATTTTATCCTATCCTATATCATTATAAAATTAAAATTTATTATATTTATTTATTTATATATTATTACATAATAAAATATTTTTTTTTAATTTCAAATTCATAAATATAGTCCTTTTGTACAAATATTTACAATCTAATTATAGATAGAAATCGATCTGGCTCACGCCGATTTAAACTCAAATCATGTAAGATTCTGAAAGTCGAACAGACTTAAATATTAAACTTCTACATTTAATTTTTATCATTCTACATTATTCTACATTTAAGGTAATTATTTCTTATTGAATTTTAAATAAAAAAATCCCTCATTTAATTACTTTTACTAATTTATATTTAATTTTAAATTAAAGTTCATTTAACAATCCTCCCAACTAAATATTATATAATTACATCATTGATTAATATATAGATTGATATATAAATTTATTTACCATTTAATTTTAAGGCTAAATTAAATTTTATTATAAAAAGACTAGATATCTTTAAAATTGACTAGAATATCTCTCATAATAACTTATTTTTAATAATTATTACACATTAATTAACATAAGTTAAATAAATTTTTATTATTAGTTCTTTTAAATTCGAGAAATTTAAATTTATAAATTATATTTTAATAAACCCTGATACAAAAGATACAATTAAAATTACTTTTATATATTTAATTAAAACTCATTTACATTACTTATTCTTTATAATCACTTATAATTATTTTATTCTAATAAAACTAAATAAATTTAAATATATCTTTAATTACTATTTAAAAATTTTTTCTACCATAGTATATATTATTTATATAATTAATTAATTATTTATATTAATTAATTAAAAATTAATCCTATACATTTATTTCTAATATTTTCATCATCTAAATACATATTCTTGTACATTTACTTTGTTATTGATTTTTTAAACGATTATTTATGAATGAAAATGATGTCTATCCAAAATGTTATTTTAGCTAAAGTTTTCCTTACACATTTCTTATCATTATAAATCACGTTATTTAGCATGATTAAATACGTTTTAACATAATTATAGGTATGTTAAGCTAATTAATGAAGAATTATGGGACTCTATGGGCTCTCCCGTCATCGCGGATCCAGTTATGCGAAAGCTGGAAGTTACAGCTTTGTCTTTGATTCAGTTTCCATTACCCGTTTACTATAAATTTGTTGACGATATGTTATTGGCGACACCTGCGTCTTCGGTTAATTCCATTCTTGATATTTTAAATTCTCAGCTTTCTAAGGCTTCATTTCTATGGGAGTGATAGATAAAATTTTTTTGGATGTTACAGTGATTAGGGATAATGAGTTGACAGAGTTCAATTGGTACCACAAGCCGACTTTTTCGAGTAAATATTGGGTATGGAAATAAGTTTCCGCCCATTGCAGAAAGATGTCGTTAGTAGCATTGCTCGTGTGTTTGATAGAACAGCAAGACATGTTTTTGAAAGGTGTGTGTCCAAACTTTTGAGCCCAATAGATGGCATTCGTTCGAAGCGTAACAAAGAGTAACTTTTTTTGCGTTGAAGATGTCGGAATTTATTCCAAAAAAGCAACATTTGCGGGAAGTTTTACTCCATTATTTTATTTTAAAGAAAAGTGTTGCGGAAACGCATCGTTTGCTCGTAGATATTTACGGTGAGCATGCTCCATCGAAAACTAGTTGTAAAGAATGGTTTCGGTGATTCAACAGTGGTGATTTTGACGTGCATGACAAAGAACGCGAAGGTGCACCGAAAAAATTTGAAGATGCAGAATTGCAAGCATTACTCGAAGAAGATTCGTGTTTATCGCTCGATAGGTTGGTAAAAGAGTTAAATGTTGATAGATCCACTGTTGGAAAACGTCTACACGCAATGGGAATGGTGCAAAAAGAAGGAAATTGGGTGCCATACAAATTGAAAGAGAGAGACATGGAAAGACGTTTGGTCATCTGCGAGATGCTTCGTCAATGACAACAAAGGAAAGGTTTTCTACATCGTATCGTAACTGGCGATGAAAAATGGATCTACTACGATAACCCTAAACGTTTGAAGACATGGATGATGCCAGGTGAACCAGGTCCATCAACGCCAAAACGAAATATCCATGCTTCGAAGATTATGTTGTGCATCTGGTGGGATCAAAGAGGTATTATATATTATGCTCAAACCGTCCGAAACCATCACTGACGATCGTTATCGACAAGCTTTGAAAGAAAAACGACCGGAATGGGACAATAGGCACAACAAGCTGATTCTGTTACATGACAACACTAGGCTACACGTTGCAAAACCGGTCAAGAAATACTTGGAAGGAGTAAAGTGGGAAATTCTGCCCCACTGTATTCACCGGATATTGCCCCTTCAGATTTCCATTTGTTCCGATCCATGCAGTCGGCCCTTTCTGGAGAACGATTCAATTCTTATGAAGATATCAAAAAATGACTTGATGAATGGATCGCTTCAAAAGAACCAGATTTTTTCATTCGAGAAATCCGTTTATTATCGGAAAGGTGGGAGAAAGTTGTCGTTTCCAAAGGAGCATACTTTGAATAAACTCACTTATATAGATTTGTTTAAATAAACACATCTTTTTCATTTAAAAAGGGCGGAAACTTATTCCCATACAATACGTTCTAACACAATTATAGATATGTTAAGCTAATTAATATAATTAATTAGAGCACTACGCAAAGCATATGCTGATCGTCGCGATATCTTTCCGCTTGCTTTATTATATGTTTTTATTTAATTACGCTTCGAGACACATTTTGTCGGAACTATCGCATCGTTTTATGCTATATTTAGTCGGAATTTTATTTTTTGACATGTTAATGCGTGTACACTTGAAATTATTAGTACAAGCTCAGATAGCCGCTACATTGTAAATCCAGATGTATTGTTTTTCCATATATAATGACGCATTTGACTGAGGTTCTTTTTCACATGCTTCTTACCGTTTAACAAGTTTCATTGTACACCGTTAGAAACGTTCTAAAATTTTATTAATCTTTTATGTTCACTGATGAATAAAATTGAAATTTTCTGTCACTGAAAAAATTATTTATGTATACGTTAATGAGATGTTTAAATTTGTAGTAACTGAAACCTTAAGTGTATTGAAAAATACTAATTGAAAATTGAATGTTTTAGTTTATTTCGATTAAACTATCCATCAAATTTAATACCCATGTTCATTACATTAAAAAAATCTGTAACTTACAAGGAAAGGGATCCAACTGTCCCTCTCCGATTTTAATGAGCATTTATATCTATATTATTCTCTAGACAAAAATAAGCGACATGTATTTTTTTATACGTACCCATACGCACTTTCAGGGGGGTAGAATACCCTTTAGAAAAAAAGTGTTTCGGTGTTTCTCTTTCGAAGCGAATGTCGCTGGAATTGTAAGAGATAGAAAAAAATTTCAGAATGAAAATAGAATGACTTTAAAAGTACTTTAGAACTGTAGTAAAAAAAATTTGTTATAAAGAAAAAAATTTTAATAAAAGTTATTTTTAACGTTCATTACATTTGAGACTAGTGTAATCTAATTTTCAGTTATATTATTCAATTCTTTTCAATTATTGCATGACCATAAGCTTGTTACTTAAAATTCATTAAAACATTTCTAACAGTGATACAAAATAACGTAATTAATATGTTCAATTGCATTTAATGATTTAAAAAACAAAAAAGGTAAGAGTTTCAGCTGAAAGAATATTGAATTTGCATAGACTTACGATTGGATTGTACAGACTTATTTATTAATTATTAATTACGAGATCATTTTGTAAGATAAGAAAAATTAAGTGTAATTAAAACTATTAAATATTTATGTTATACATTCAGAGAAAGGTTTCTTCGATTCAAAAAAAAGAAAGTGTTCCTTTGCTACATGGTTAAAGAAAAAAATTTCTTTAATTTGAAAAAATTATGTTTAAATCAAAGAAATATTTTCTTTAATCGTATAGCAAAGAAACATTTCATTGAAGAAATTTTTCTCTGGATGTAATAAAAAAATTAAATTACAGAATGCGATGAGACGCTACTCATATGCAATGCAGACGCTCATATTCTTTTGAAAATATAAACATTTTAAGGGGATGCTGGAGTATCCTGTTTTATCATTAAATATTAAAAACTCTTTTCTCGTAACTGTGTTTATGGATTGAAAAATCCTTCTCCACAATTAAAGTATCGACAACAACGCAATTCGCCAACTACATTTGAATACGAAAAACGAAAGAAAATTAAAGACTTACAGTTTTGTTATCGATTTCTGTAGTCAACACATCACAATATGTGTTGCATATAAGAGTTTCAGATCTTGCACGTTCATAAAAAGTAGCTGGCGAATTGCGGAAAACCTAAACGAACAACCTATGCTTTTAGAAACGCGGTAGGAGTTTTAGTATAAGAGAAAAGCGTATCCGAAAATTTCGTTATATTACGAGTGAAAGTTAACGTGAAGCCATGAAACTAAGCAGTATTTAGTTCCGCGATATTCCGACAGCGGCGCTGTCATGAAAAATGCGTCGCTGAACCATAGAAATGATCTGAATTATCGACCTACTCAGGCCCATATCAATAAACGTGCCCTGGTCAAAGTTTTTTCTTTTGAGAGGAAAAATAATAATAAAATAAATACCTGTATGATATTAGTTATTTCAATTTTGTTGAAATAATTTCTTCCTAAACAAGAAACATACCATATTATTTACATATGAATACAAATGAAGATAATTATTTTAATTACACTATTCTGTCTTTTACATACATTTTATTTAGTAAATTATTGATGCATATATATAAAATAATATATATATATATATATATATATATATATATATATATATATGTACACAGTGCGATAAATATGTTCTCGGACACGAATCACATCTCAGCAACCAGTGGCGACATCTGTGCGTTCAAACATGCATTTTAAAGGTTGAACATTTTGCTATCTGTCAAAGTTTTATTCATTTTGGTTGACATATAACGAAGATATGACAGTTCATGTTAAACAAGATTTTGGTCGAGGTAGAAATTTTAATATGGAAGAACAAAGAGCAGTGATTAAATTTAACGCAAAACTTGATAAAAGTGCATCAGAAACATTCCGATCGATGCAACAAGTTTCCGGCAGTCAATGTCTAGATCGTACAGCTGTTTTTGAGTGGCATAAGCGTTTTTTGGAAGGCAGAGAGACCCTTGAAGATGACAAAAAATCAGGATGGCCAATTTTGGTTCGGACACCCGAAATGATCGAAAAGGTATGTGATTTTGTTGCAAACGATCGCAATGCATCACTAAAAATGATGGAGGAGGCTTTAAATATCAGTAGAGAAACGATTCGAACCATATTACATGAAGATTTAAGTAAAACGAAGGTTTGTGCGAAGTTTGTTCCACACACATTAAGAAGCGATCAAAAATCAGCGAGAATCAATTATTCCAGAGACATCGTTACAACCGCAGAAAATAATCCAAACTTCCTAAAATCAATTGTTACGGGTGATGAAACATGGTGCTTTCAATATGATCCAGAAACTAAGCGTCAAAGTGCGGAATGGAAGTCAAAAAATTCACCACAAGCAAAAAAAGTACGAAAAGTTCCATCAAAAATCAAGATAATGCTCATAACATTCTTTGATAGCAAAGGTATTATCCACAAAGAGTTTGTTCCAACTGGCCAAACAATTACTGGTGCATATTATCTCGAAGTTTTAAAGCGATTGATGGGCAGAATTCATTGTATTCGCCCCGAATATCGTGATCCAGAAGATTGGTCTTTGTTGCATGATAATGTACCGAGTCACACTTCATTGATTGTCCGTCAATGTTTGGTTCGAAATCGTGTTTCTGTGTTAAACCATCCACCGTATTCACCTGATTTGGCCCCCTGCGACTTCTCATTATTCCCAAAATTGAAATTGAAATTGAAAGGACGCTTTTTTGATGACATTCCGACCATCCAATCAGCTTCTACACAGGCACTAGAGGCAATTCCGCAAACTGAGTTAGAACATCATGCACACATGCATTTGAATCACTATTGAATCGCTGTAACAAGTGTATTGAAGCCAGAGGAGAATATTTTGAATAATAAAACCAAAAAATATGCATATTTTTTACCGTGATCCAGCGCATTCAAACTGTAATTTAAATTATAGAAATTTATTATATATTCCGGTTGTATTTCATAATTTATCAGGCTATGACGCGCACTTTATAATTAAAGAAATTGCTACCGCGTACGAAGGACAAATAGATGTGCTACCGACATCCACAGAAAAATATATTTCTTTCACAAAATATGTCGATATTACTAAAGACAAAAATGAAAATAATTTTTGGAAAAATTGTATAAAAATACGTTTTATAGATTTATTTAAATTTCTCAGTATTAGTTCAGAAAAATTGGCGACGTATCTCGATAAAGAAAAACTAAAAATTATACGGTCATACTTTTGCAAGCTCAGGAGCTTCCGCAGCGCGGAGTAACTCTCACACGTAATTGTATCTTTCCGTATGAGTACGTTAAAAAGGTAGAAGAAACCGAATTATCATCGCGTGAATCATTTTACAATTCATTAACGAGCGATACCGTATCCGAGAGCGATTACTCTCAGGCCGCGAACGTGAATAGCAACGATTCTCTATTCGAACGCTCAGCGAGTACAGTGATCTGTACTTGAAACCCGATATCTTGTTATTAGTCGTCATTTTCGAAAATTTCCGCAAAAGTTGTTTCGCGAGTTACGGTCTCATCCAGTATATTACTATATCTTGTCTGGTTTTACATGGGATGCCATGCTAAAACATACGCAAGTAAAGTTTGAGTTACTCACCGACATCAATATGATTTTATAATATTTATCGAGCACAGTATATTCGGCGGCCTCAGTCAATATTCAGGCAGATACGCGCAGGTTAATAATAAGTACATATGTTCGTACGATCCGTCGGAATCGTCATCGTACTTGATGTATTATAATCTAAATAATTTGTACGGATGGGCGATGTGTCAAGCATTGCCAAATTTCGATGGGTCAAAGACACTGTGAATTTTGACGTGAGCGCGATCGCTCTGGATTCATCCAGCGATTATATTCTCGAAGTCGATCTCGAATATTCATAGCATATATACGACCCTTGATCTGATTTTGATTTTTGCCCAATGCGCGATAAGCCGCCCGGCAAGTGCGAGGCTAAACTTCTAGCGACACTATACGATAAACACCGTTACACCATCCACTATCGCAACCATAATATAAATACAAGGATATGCTCGACTGGTGGATGAATTTAAGGACTTCTGCGCATCACCTTGCCTACATCACATTCTCGATTACGTTCGAAGCACTTCAGCCGGCTAAAATATGGTTGCCATGACGGTTCGGAGCCGTTCCGTTTAGCTACAATAAGTGTTTGTGCAGTGAACGGATAAAAAATAATTATAAAAAAATAAAAAAAATGAAAGAGAAAACGATAAATTTTTTTTATTTTTCAAAAGACGAGGAAATTGCTGCAAAGTGAGGTATGCAGGAATGAAATAAATAGTAAGCGAGACATTAATTTCATTAACGTATTAGTAATTTAATTACTTATATAATTGTATATAAGTAAATAATTTATTTTGAACTAGTATGTAATATTACTTTACATTATATTTATGTAGGATGTGGATTGTATAATGTAGTATGTATCTCATTTTAAACATTTGCTCTACTATTATATTTTATAGGGAGGATATGTTCTGACCACTTTGATGCATCGTGCTATGATAGCCTGCACAGCAGATAACTTTATAATATTCTCCTTTAAGAGGACGGAAGTTGAAACTGAATGCAATCCCTACAATGAATTTATTTACGAAATCACATGTAGTTGAAGAAGTCGGTAAGTATTTTGCATCCTTTCACTGCACAAGCATTCATTGCAGCCAAAATTTTAATTCAAACAATAACTAAGTGTCATCAATATGTGCCAAAGACGTATCCAATAAGGCAGTATCGTTGAATAGTTAGTTTAATGTTACTAATGTAGATCCATCAGCGTCTATTTCGAAACCCATATTAGAGAATATAATCAATGTTAAAATACAATAGAATCATCAACATCAATTGTCGAAACTAAACCCGCAGCATCGGAGAATGGCAATGTAATGTTAGCAACATCTGTTGACTACCTTACGATAATGTAAATTAGAATTGAAGAGTTTATAACTAATTAAGTTTTATAATATATATATATATATGCATATATTACTATACTATATATTTATTAATATATATTATAATATACTATATATTATTAATATACTATATATTTATTAATATATACATTAGCTACTAATAAATATCTATACACATGTGTGTGTGTGTGTGTGTGTGTGTGTGTGTGTGTGTGTGTGCACACGTATGTGTACATACATATATACATATTTATAACATATATTTGTAACATATTTATAACATATATTTATAACATATATTTATACATATATGTACCATATATATAATATGAACATAAATCAATATGTCATATATTAAGTATTTGTATTTACGTGAAATGTTTTCAGAAAAAATCTACAACTGGAATTGACAGAAACAAAGAAAGCATTTACGGAGTTCAAGAAACAGAAAGAGAAACAGAAGAAAAAAAATTAAAAGAGAATATGTACAAGATACTTTTTCTCAAATATTTACGCCAGGGCAGATAAAAATGCTGCTTCATCCAGGAAAGAAACGTATCGCCGCCTGGTCTTCCGAAGATATTACAAGTCAATATCATTAAGATGTGTGGGCCCGAAGGCTTATCGGTATTTGCGTAATGTGATTAAAATACTGCTCCATAGTTTGTCTACACTTCGAGGATGGGTAAATAACATTCAAATAAAAGGATGTGATAAATCCTGCTTTAAATTGCATGGAAATTAAGGAAAAAAACATGAAAAAACATAAAAAGTTAATGGTCTTAATGTTTGATGAAGTTTATATTAACAATAAAGTATCCATTGACAGACAAAAAGAACAGTCATAGAACCACAAAAGTAGTCAATGTGTGATGGTTAGAAGTCTTTTTTCTAATTGGAAACAACCTGTGTACTACAATTATTATGATACGCCGATGACTAAAGATGTTTTGTTAAATATAATTGCTCATCTCCATGCCATTGATTATATAATTATTGCTACAATTAGTGATATGGGACCGGGTAATATAGGTTTATGGGCAGAACTGGGTATTAGTATTGCACCTAAACAATGTTTTTTTCAACATCTTTGTGATGAAAATTTATCAATTTATGTTTTTGCAGATGCACCGCATTTGTTGAAACTAATCAGAAATCATTTGCTCGATATTTAACTTAGATGATCGTATAATTAACAGAAAATGCACTGAAAATCTTTTATATATACAGGGTACCTAATCTTTTATATATATTAGGTGTTGGAATTAATTCGTAGCGTTTTTAATGAAAGAATGTTATTTATTTCACATGAGCATTAAAAAATACATTAATGAAAGTACTTCCCATCACTTGTAAAACGCTACGAATTAATTCCAACACCTAATACATGTACCCATACATATTATATTATATAAACACTAAAGATTTAAAAGTCGCATTTACAATATCGCAGTATCATTTAGACGAAAATCTAAGCGACAAAAAGTTCTTCCGCTGCTCAGTTATTGTGTAACAAGACAAGTTCTGCAATTGAATGATGCGGCAAGAGGGCCTCGATGATCCACACTGGGAAAAAAACATCAAAATTTATCAAATTATATAATAAGTGGTTTGATATTTTTAATTTTTCCAATATCTATAGCAAATACGAAGATAAGAATGCAAATAGTATCGATTTAGAAAAACAAAATGCTATCTTACACAAAATGACGGATGTTATGAACAAAATTAGAATTGGAAAAGAGCTTACTATCATTTCAAAAAGGAATTATTGTTAGTAATAATTCATTAGAACTATTCGTATATTTAAGAGATAAATATTCTAATGATAATTTTGTCATGAAATACGTCATCATGAGTCGTCTTAATCAGGATGTACTGGAAAATTTTTTTTCGGTCATTCGGGGCAGTGCAGGTCCAAACGATCGCCCAAATGCACTCGATTTTCAGTATAAGTTAAGGAAATATATTGTAGGAAAACATGCTTCTAATCTTTTCTGCGCGACTTCCAATGTAACGGCATGCAAGCCGAATATATCTTGTTTTGTGTCTACACTAAATGTTGAAAGTTCATTCTCGATCTTGAGCAACGAGATATTAGAACCATATATTGTGCAAGAAAAGCTGTTGAATTTTGAAGAAGAATGTTTCGTAAATTTTCACGATACCGATAATGAAAATAATTATCCTATATGTGATTCATTCAATATCTGTCTTCAATGTCTGTTGAAGAAGAACAATTTCTTGTATTGTTAGAAGAGTTGGACGTTATTAATAATTGAAAACGAAGGTTTAGTGTACATCGCTGGTTACGCAACCTACAAATTCAAAGACAAATATCCATATTTAGGTAACATAACGTGCCTTTTGCTAGCTGCAAAAAATGTAGACTGGCTACAGTTTATTTCGCGTGGTAAATGCATATATCCATCGGAAGAACTTTTCAAAACTGCACGCGTCATGAATGTAGAATTTATTAAATATCATGAGTCGACTCTTTGTAATAATAAATTTATATTTAAAACACTAACGGAAAAAATAGAAATAATAATTTCTATAAAATACACTCGAAATACCTAAAGAAATAATTTTATGCTTAGTAAGAACGCAAACATACATCCGAGTATAAGAAATTAACCGTCAGATATCATTGGAAAATAGAAAGAGAAGTAATAAGAAAAAAATGTTAAAATTTGTAAATAATTAAACAGTATGTAATTTAATATGTAATTTCATACGATTATGATTTTCTTTTCTTTCTCAAAAATCCTCACAATTTTTTAGATACTATTTACAATTTCATTATTTTTATACATATTAGGTGTTGGAATTAATTCGTAGCGTTTTACAAGTGATGGGAAGTACTTTCATTAATGTATTTTTTAATGCTCATGTAAAATAAATAACATTCTTTCATTAAAAACGCTACGAATTAATTCCAACACCTAATAATATACAATAATGTACAATATACATTGTTTTATATATTATATATATATATATATATATATATCATTTTATACATAATATATAATTATCTTTATACATAATATATAATATAATATAATAAAGATTATGAATACAATGATCATCGATTGTTAATAGCTACATTTATTTGCTTATTTATGACTATATTTATTTGATTATTTATGACTATAATTATTCCGTTTACTTTAAGCACAAAAAATAATTATATAATCAATTACATGAACATTACATTATATTAATGCTATTAATTTTGATTTAATTTTCAAAATAATATCAAATGTAAATTATGTATTAATTACTAATTATTTTTTCAATATACAATCCATTTTCAGATTTCATTACAAATTAAAAATGTTATTAATTAAGTAATTAATAATTACAAGAATTGACTCTCTGTTGAATTTATCAACATTATTTAATTTTATTATTAATAATTACTAATTTCCAATATTAATTTCAGTTTAGTTAATATATGTAAACTGACGTCACACAAATTTATTCTTATTTGTTCAAGATGCATTCTAAAAATCAGTTTTCGCAGTCCATTCGGTGTCCGTGCGATATGTGAATTGGAAGCTTCTAGAACAATTTCAAACGTTTCTAGAAGTTTCCAAAAACAAACTTAACAATCACTTCGTTAATAAAGTCAAAAAATATAATCAAAGTCACATGTCGTACGTACACAAATTTCAACCGCTAAAACGGCAATCAATTCAGATCAGTCACAGCGCACGCGCGCTCGCGTGACACGAAACGCGGAACATACTGACAATCAGGATTCCTGATTTGGCGAGCACGCATGGCAATAGCGTATCGCTTGGCCATCGCAATCGAAAATTGCCAATCGCTGCCCGAATCATGTCACCTCAATTTTTATAATTTTCGAGAATCTGATAGGTGATTAAAAAAGCCTTTGTTCCGCAAAAGGAATAAAAAGGCCGAATCGAGCTGTGATCCTTCTTCTTCGCTTTTTTCGGTTCAAAGACATCGCTCCGCAATAAGTGCAATCGCCTGTGAGACGCTCCGCCGCCAGAAAACCGCCGCGTTCAACTTGTGATCGAAGATTCGCGTAAGTCGAACTTTAGTTCAAACGCCTTCTCGCTCAAATTTTTGTTCTACCGCTCTCGCTTTGTCTCACTCTCGAACATATTACTCATAAAATTCTTTCGCTTATCTTAATGAATTGACGCTACCATGGTTTATTTCATTTTTAACCATTTGGATTTGCCGCGTAATAATGACATAGTCATGACGTAGGCAAGGTGCCAGTACTCATTGGTTGGTGGACGTTACCATGCGCAAAAGCACCGGTTGAGCATACCCTTGTATTTATACCATCACCGCAACCTACAGCAATGTACTCGCGGTCTTCGCGTAACAAAGATCCATCGGGTGCTACAATTCGTGCAATCTCCATAACTTCGCGAGTACATCTCAATACAAATTTCAGAACTTGCGCAAAAAACGATTTTGAAAAGAACAACGCGATTTTCGGCAAAACCATACAGAATGTGCACAACCACGTCGACGTAAAATTATTAACAAAATGGGATGGCTCGGAGGCAATGACCGCAAAATCGAATTTCCACAGCCATAGCATCTTTGCGGAAAATTTGATCACTGTCGAACTGCACAAACTCGAGATGAAGTTTAACAAGCTGATTTACGTGGGTATATGTATACTCGACATATCGAAAGTCTGCTTATACGAATTTTACCACGAGTATATGTTACTACTGTTTTGCGACAAATGTAAAATTATGTACGTCGACAATTTTATATACCGCATCGAGTGCAAGACTACGAAACGCCATATCGCTAGATTCGACACAAGATTATCATTACGGTGCTTCTCGTGAATAAGAAAGTACCGGGTCTGATGAAGGACGAGAGTGGTATGATAATGAATTCGTGATCTCTGAGTGAAGATGTACGTGGTGCCAGTGGATGGCAAAAAGGATACTAAAAAGGCGAAAGGCGTAAAGAATAACGTCGTAGCACGAACGATGATTACATGCGGTATTTGAACGAAGAGATTGAAATAACTCGTCGTCAATTGTGTATATGATCTAAACTGCACGAGGTGTACACGATATCGGAATCAAAAATCGCTTTGACAAAGACATTACAGTGAGCACATTGGCGGATACCTTTGTAATATACATATATATATATATATATATATATATATATATATATATATATATTGTACTGCAACCGCACTCACGAGCGTGGCGCAACTTCGTCGCATATTCACAGCTAAGGTTCTCGTAGGCGATCGGATACCAGGTGGTGTTAAACGAATCGTGACAAAAATTGCGTCTTCCCGCAACCGCTCTTAAAGGCGGCACATAATTACAAAACGATAGTTGGGCGCCAGGCACGAGCGAGCGTGCCACTCTTTCCAGAAATTACGCGATATTTTCTTTATGTTGTTTTAATGAGCTGCGAATGTCGACGGGCTCTCAACCGGTAGCTCAGCCTCGGAAATGACAGAGGGGGCGGTTCGTGGTCGAGGATGGCAGATCTGGAGGAGCGAATAGGAGCGAGAATAAAGTACACACGAATTTAACAGTAACAAGAGTAACAAATATATTAAATGAGACTTCGACTCACATTTACATTTGGCGATACAACCGAGACGATAAATTCTACGTAAGCGCAACAACTGATTTACATAAGCCCGAGGTTTTACACTAGGCGTATCAATTTCGTTACATTCTCGCGACACAAGCTCACGCCACACGGAAATACTCTCGCGAATTATACGAATCGCCTCGCAAATGCTAAGGAATTCGGCAGCTTGTAGCGTAGACACGGCGTGACCTCGTGCGCGGAACCTCGCGCTGCTCAGACGCGACGCAGAGAGAGGCTCGAATACGTGCAAGCTCGGCACACAATCTCGATATCACAGAATACGCACACTCATCAATTACGATTATCAATCGACCTTAAGGGCTATGACATAGAAAATCGAATAAACAAGCAAATCTTACGCTACAGATATCGATACGATAGAGACGATACACGACAATACTACGGCACGAGACTTCGACGCAACATACGACCCGCGATAAAAGGAAAAACCGATAACAAATGACGAGGCTCCTTGGCGGACGCTCTAGAATTATTCCGACGACAAGGGCCGTTCCGGAAGGCGACACGCGTATCCTCATACTCTGATCCCGCGAAACTCTCATACACGATGAGGCCACGTGCACTCACTCTTATATATTCGATATAGATTCGATAACTACGCCTCCCGAACGCGGAACCCGGCGACTGTACAGAGGTGACGTTCGTCTCACCGCGGCTCTCTCCTGGTGCTCATTCTAGCTAACCTTGGAAGGCTCGTAATCGGTTGTCGTCCTGCGTCCTTTCGTGTATTCTCTTCGAGCGAGCCACAGCTCAAGTGCCGGGCACTAATCCTCCCGGGCGCACGCAGGATCCCCTCGTTATCCACTCGAGGGGGCCTTATCGCCTGATTGGCGCATGGCCCCGCGGCTCATGTCCATCGCATGTCCTGGCGCGCGAAATTCGAGAGATCACGGTAGTCTTTCTCAGGCCTCGTGGCCTCGAGGCGCCTATTCGAGGCTCTCGCCGTCCTTGTAGCGCAGAGTGGCCTTCCCCGTCATGTCGTGCCGACTCTCGATGCGCTTTGCGCCTGGAAGAGAGTGCGATAAAAAATGCTTTGCGACAATAAAAAAAAAGCGTAACGATGCGGGAAAGATATCACCTGCGTGCGACCCGGGGCCAGGTATCGTGCCCCCGACGGGTCTGTCCTCAGCGGTCGTCTCTGGACTCTCAATCCTTGTCGTTCTTCCTCCTCTTCTCCACGATGAGATTGCATCATTCCGCCAAGGTCGCGGGAGTCGCCGGCCTTAGTACGGGAATACACCGAAATGGGAAAATAAAAAACGACAGCGCGGAATGCGCAAGATATATGTAAGATATGCGAACGACGACGCGGGAAAAGCGCAAGTGCGTCCGTCCCCAAAATGTGAGAGGACCCAGGACGTTCTAATTTTTTTTTTTTTTTTGGTAACGGAGGGGAAATGCCTGACGCATACCCCGGGCCTCGGGGGAGAGCCCGGGGTTATGTGGGGCTTGCACCCACTAAAACCTCTCCGGGTGTCCTTACCAGGCCATAGCTGAAGGGCTCCCAAGAACGCATGCAGCATATTTCTGGGAACCCCTCTGGCCTTGGCGCCGCAAGAGACACTCTCGCGGCGCACCCCCCGCGCGCGGCGGTGCAGGGCTACTGGCCCGGGCGCGCATTCGACGCGCCCGGGGGATGATGAGCCACTACACCCCGCGCGCAGGGGGGTTAGCTAATGTCCAGCGGCGGTGCGACCCTAGGATCGGCAATCCGCCGCCGCTTCACAGCGCGCCGCGTCCGAGACGCGGGGCCGTCGTTGATGACGGGGGTGGAGGAGGAGGGACCACCAGCCCCACCACATACACCCTCGTCATCTTCCTGCTCGTTCACCTCTGGTATGGGGGGGAGGAGATCGCCGCCGTTTTCGCTCCGTGGGGCGGTCCTGGCGGCGAGTATGTGCGAGCGGCCCGGAGTGCGAGCGACCCGGCTGAAGCCGGCGCCCGCGTTGTCCCCCAACACCATCATCTCGCCCATCTCCCCCCCTCCATCACCCTCGCCGCCCGGGGGCGGCGGAGGAGGACCTCGACTACCCAGGCCCCGCTCTCGCTTTCTGCTTCTTCCTTCTGCGACATCACCCGTTCGCAGAAGGAGGAGAACGCCTTCCATGCACTCTCCTTGCCGACTATCGCCCTGACGACAGCCGGCAGGGAGAGATCTCCCCCTATCTCCTGGACCAAGACACCGCGCTCGGCCGCCCATGCCGGGCAGGCTTCGAACGTATGCTGCGCGGTGTCCCGGTCCCCGTCGCAGTGATGACAGCGTGCGGTCGGCTCGTTACCAATGCGACACAGGTACTCCCCGAAACATCTGTGTCCGGTGAGCACCTGCGTCGCGTGAAACGTCAGTCCGCCCCATCCTCTGCCTACCCATTCCTCGAGGCAGAGGAGGATGGCCTCCACGGTCCGGACGCCCGATGTCGGCGGGCTGTTCTCGAGAGTGGCGCGTCACTCTCCAAAGACCCGCCGACGGGCGTTCCCTCTCAGTCGGTCTACGGTCCACGGGGTTGCGATCCCCCCCCCCCCCCGAAGCCGAATGGCCTTCACCCTGGCGTAAGTCTCCGCCAGGGCGTCTGCCACGTACTCGGCCGAGGGAATCCCCGCGAGGACCATGGCGGTGGCGTACGACACCGTCCTATAGGCCCTGCAGATCCTAAGGGCCAACCGCCGTTGCACGCTGTGCAACCTCTCCTGTATACGGCGGTTGGTCAGGGCCCTCTCACTCCATACCGGGGCCCCGTAAAAGGCCCCGGACAGGACGGCGAGCATGTACGCACGCATGACCGACTCGTTCGAACCGCGAAGGTTGGGCATGAGGCCGAGCAGAGCGTCTGCCCGGCGGCCCAATCGTGGGGCTAGTCCGTCAAAGTGCTCGACGAAACCCCAGCGGCCATCCAGGGTGAGGTCCAGATATTTGATAATGGGCCCCATCGGAACGCGGACGTCGTCCACCACGATATGTGCCCGAGGGGGCATCCCGCTCTTCCCGTCGTGGAAGAATATTGCTTCCGATTTTGCGGGGGCCATCCTCAGGCCCAACTCCTTAATGGAGCCGACCACACACGCCACTGCGACGTTCACCGTTCCCACGGCTCTCTCCCAGGTCGTGCCCCCACCACTAGTGTGTCGTCCGCGTAACAGACGACGTGGCAGCCGGGGGGTAGGGCCGCGCGGAGAACGTAATTGTATGCGACGTTTCAGAGTAGGGGTCCCAACACGGACCCCTGTGGAACGCCACACGACACGTCCCTCCGCTGCTGAAGTCCCATTTTATCGTGGAACTCCAGCTGCCTGTCCCGGAAATAGTCCTCAACAATGGCGACCAAGTAGGGGGGCAAGAGCTGGTGTCCTCTCAACGCCCCCACTACCTGGCCCCACGGGACGCTGTTGAGAGCGTTGGCGATGTCCAGGGACACCGCCAACGCCACCTCCCCACCCGCGGTCATCTGCTCCGAGAGGGCTCTGATCTGTCTGACGGCTTCGATCGTCGACTGGCCCTCTCGGAAGCCGTACTGACCGCGGGATAGATTGGGACCATTCCGGGACAGGTGCCGGACGATGCGGGCAGCGATGATGTGCTCCAGCAATTTTCCCGCATCGTCCAGCAGGCAAATCGGCCTATAGGCGGAGGGACTCTCCGCCGGCTTGCCCTCTTTGCGTAGGAGAACAAGCCTGGCCCTCTTCCACGACCTGGGAAATATACCTTCTCTGAGGCAGCTCGTGTAGAGCTGCCTCAGGCGATCTCCAATGATGGGAGCCGCATCGAGCCACATCCTTCCGTAAACGCCGGACGGTCCGGGCACCCGCGGCCTCCCTCTCAGTCGGGCGAATGCCCTCTCCATCTCTCCCCCGGTGACGCTCAATTCGCCCGTCCAGCTGGACGGTGGGCCGGTCCTCTCGGGGATGTCCCTTGCGGGAAAGAGGGTGGCCACGACGTCCTCTAGGAACTGAGCGTCCAGGGTTTCCGTTATCGGGGGGGCCCACGGACGAAGTGTCTTCGTCACTATCTTGTAGTGCCTCCCCCACGAGTCTCTGTCCAGGGAGAAGAGGAGCTCCCGCCATGCGTCGGCCTTAGCTCTTCTTATGGCCGCCCTGAGGGCGCTCCTTGCGTCTCGGAGCGCCCCGACGGCCGCTTTTATCTCTGCATCTGTGCCCCGCCGCCTGCGGCGAGTGTATGTTCTTCTGGCAGCCACGGTGGCCTGTCGTAGTTCAGCTAACTCCTCGGATCACCAGTAGGCTGCCCTTTTCGCCACGGGACGGCAGCGGGGCATCGACGCGTCGCACGCGCGCGACATGGCGTCCCCGAGCCATTCGGCCTCCTCCTCCACCGTGCGGGCCGGGTTACGTTCCGGCCAGATGGAGGAGAGAAGGCTCACCTCGAGGCGTCCGGGGTCCATCTTTCGTAGGGCCCATCGACGTTCCGTCTCTTCTCGGCGGCGTCTTCGTGACACCTCCGCGGGGGTGGACACCAGCTCCATACGGATCAAGCGGTGATTCGTCAGTTCTTCCAGAGAGTCGGCGTCCACGTGCCATCCTCGGATCTTGGCGGCCGCCGCGGGGATCGCCCATGTCAGATCGACGATGTACTCTCCCCGAGCCCCCACGAAGGTGCTGGCACGGCCCCTATTCAGTAAGACTAGGCCGTGCCTCGCCGCCCACAGCAGGGTGCTGTCGCCCTTGGAGTCGGTGGATGGGGAACCCCACTCCAACGCATGGGCGTTGAAATCCCCACCCACCAGTACAGGTCTGGGGGAGCGTCGTCTGATATGCTCCCCCAGAGACTCCAAGGCGTCCTCGTATTCCCCCCTCGTTAGGCGAGGAGGGAAGTAGCACCCCGCTACGTCGCGCTACGTGGGTTCCCACTCTACTAGCGTGAACCCCTCCCCCGCCGATATGGGAATCATCGGCGGGGTGTGACGCGCGTGCTGGCTGACCACCACTACCCGGCCCAGAAAGTCCCCCGTCCAGTTGGGGTAACTCTCCGGGATTCGGTAGCGGTCTGCGGCGATGGCCAGCCCTCCCCGCCACTCGGCGAGGCACTGCACGAGCATGCCTTGTGCCCCGGCCGAGTGGTTAAGGTTCGTCTGGCCGAGGGCGAGGGACATTATTGTTGCGTCCGTCGTTCCTCGTCCCGCCCGACGCTCTTGTCGGCCACTTCACCGGCCGCCGCGGATGTGTTCTCCACGACGGCCATCTCTATGTCGGCCACGGCCGACGGCGCTTCCGCCATGGTTGCCGCCACGGGGGTCTGCCCCGCGACAGCGGTAGTGGGATTCTGCCCCATCCTTTTACCCTTCGCTTTCGCTGCGGCGCATCCGGCGCCGCCGATGCGGTGCCCCGAGAGGCGGCCGAGCTCACGGCACGCGGGACAGTCGATCTTAGCGCGGCACTCTCTCGCCGCGTGGCCGATGCCCCCGCACCGGTAGCAGCACCCGGAGCGATCCACGGTGCTTGTGCATTTGGCCTGGACATGACCGGCTTCCAAGTACCGGAAGCATTGGAGGCTCCGGACCGGCAGCAGAGCCACTCTGCAACTCGACCACCCCACCTTGACACGTGAGGCGGCCACCAATTGTTTGGCCGCCTCTACGGGGCACCGCACCCAGCAAGTGTCCAGCCCGTTGAGAGTCCTGCTGACTCCTCCCACCTTAAATTCCGGTGGGAGTCGCTTGCAGGCCCTCGCCAGATCTTGCGCCACCTCGGTGGGGGTGACCGAATCGTCGAGTCCGTAGACCCGGATCTCGGCCGTCTTCGATGGACGGGACACCCTCATCGTCCCTGTCCGCGAAGACGGCCGTTAGTCTCTCGGCTAGCGCGTCCGCTTTGACTCGGCTCTCCCTAACCTCCCATATGAGGGCCCCTGTGATAGCCCTCCTGGGACGGAGATCGTCGATCCCCACGTCCTTAAGAGAGATCGACGATCTCGCCTTTCCCACCATCTCTTGGTAGATGGTGGGGTCGGCACAGGTTATAGAGATGGCTGCCAAGCTGGGTGGGGGGGCTGGCGTCTTGACGGAGGCTTTGAGGCCACCGGCGGCGCTCCCCTTTCTCGTTTTTCCACCGCTTCTATTCTTATGAGCGGGGCCCGCAGGCGTTTTAGCGCTTTTAGTCGGCGCCGTCTCCTTCTTCTTTGCCGCCTTGGCGGCCGCCCTCTTGGCCGCCCTCGAGACGAGGGCGCCCAGGTCGCCTCGTTGTCGTCCGCCGTGTGCGCTCCATCCCGCTTTAGGGGTGACCTTACTCGCCTTTTTCGCCGGTTGGGCGGGAGGCTGGCCGCTCCGCGCCTTTTGGGCCGGCGCCGTCTCCGGGACCACCCCCATCCCCCTCAGGAGGCGGAGGAGGAGCCTCTCGAGGACCCGTTCGATACGGGCATCCTCGTCGTCCCGTCCGTCGATCTCTCCCTTCCTTTTAGAAGGGGCTTTCTTGCCCGCGGACGCGACTCTGTCCGCGGCGGTCGCCAGGGGGTTCAATTGTTTCGAAACTCCCTGCAGAGGAGGCCTGAAGTATGGAGACCGCAGGTCCGCCTCCGTGACCGTTATGTGCGACCGCGGACCCTCCCCCTCCGTGGGAGCGGTTCGTCTTCCCCGCGTTCGGACGGGGCTGCGGGCGCCGGTCGAGCCATCGAGACCCGACCATTCCATGGCCGAGTCCCACCCCGGACCGGTCGCACCGTCCCTCCCTGAAGTACCATGGGAGGTCGACCTCCCTTTTTCTACCACGCTCCAGGATGGCGACTCTGGAGGAACACCAGCTCTTGGTTGAGCTGTCGTTTCTCCTCCGCCCAGGCCAACGCCCTGGAGCTCTCAACATGCCGGTCGTCTTCGGCCGGCAGATCGCCAACGCCCGACCTCGCCATCACGGAGCTCAGGGCTGCGGACAGCTTGGAGAAAGCCGTCCACAGGTCCCTAACGAGGTCTGCTTTAATATTTTTGCTCTTCTCTACAACCTTGGCGATGGCTGCTAATTCGCGGGTTACTACCGCGGCAACCGATCGCAAAGGCTGCTGATCGAACTCTATGGCGAGGTCGATGGCTCTGTCCCTTGCGCGTTTAGCGGACGCTGAGGAGGGCTCCACATCCGGATCGATGATAGCCCGGTGGTCCCTCCTCAGCTGCCGGGCCTTGGCAGTCTTCTTCGCCCTTGCCTCCGCCGTGAATTTCCCGACGTTGTCCGGGTTCAGTGCCGGCCTCCCCTCTTCGTGGATTCCCCCTCGGAATCTGAGGAAGAGAACACGAAATAGGCCGTCCTTTTGCGCCCCTCACGGCTTTCGCCTTCAAGGGACCTCAACGAGACCGTTGACGCGACTCTCGAGAGGCCTCCCTCCGAGGGGGCAGCCTCAGCGCGGGCCAGGGTGTACCCTCACCCCTCTCCCGGAACCAGGAGAGGGAGCCCCGCAAGCGACCCGTGGGGGAGCCCTCTCACCACGACAAGGTGGCAGCCCGCGAGAGGGCAGGACGCTATACTGCACTATCCGGTCAGGCCATGCGGCCCTTGACGGACAGAAAACGTCACGTCACAGTACATTTACATTACTATTATGTTTTTTATACTTTCATACAGTGCATATGTGTTATTATGTTTTATGTATTACTATTTCTTATGTATTTTAATTTGCACTTCGTGGATGTTTTTTCACAATTCTTTAAATATTTTCATACAGTGTATATGCTACTACTATGTATTATTATAATTATAATTTTGTCATGTATGTTTTTATATTTATGTAAGTATTACTATTATGTTGTATGTACCATTTATTATGTATTATTATAATTTTACATATTCATTTTACATATTATACGTTTATATTACATCTATATTTTATATATTGTACATATTTTACATCTGTATACTCCAAAACGAAGATAGAAGGATAATAAAAATATTTTATATAATATATTTATATATTTATATTGATGTAAGTAGGGAATTGGCCGGTTCTAACCCAGGAACTCCGAAGAGGGGTGAGAGGCAGAGTGTACCGTGCGGGAGGGTCCGCGGGGAGGAGAGAGGTGACGTCACTAGATGACGAGGATAACGTCACAGAAGGAGAAGGAGGGAATGAATAACGTCACAAGAGGAGACGTCACTAGGCGGGGAGGAGGGTGATGTCACAGGCGGAGAGGGAGATGAATAATGTCACTTGGCAGGGGAGACGTTACGGGGATATGCAGGGAAATTACTTCGTAAGAAATTAGCAGGATATGCGGAAAATTACGTCCACGTTGGTAATGACGTCACGCGGGGTCGGTGGTTGCCGTGCGCGGTCGGCCGCCGCCGCCGATCCTCGACGTCGCTTCCAAACGCGATCCGCTGCCGTCGACTCCCCCCGTCACCTCCGGGCACGGTCCGTCTCCAGACGCAATTCGCCACCGGTCCCCACCACCACCGCCACCAGGCGCGATTCCCACCGCACGCTATACTCACCGTATATACGTACTTACCATTAATACTTACCATTTTTCCTCTTATGCGTCGTCATTATATATTGAATTCATATACTATATTGAATGCGAATTAATAGTGTACGCTGTAGATAACATTGTATATAATGCATGAAAACTAAATAAAAAAAAAATATCTCAGTGTCTGCAATTATTCTTTTTTTCTTTCCATTCTTTTTTTCACTTTATCTCTGCAATATCGCATTACGCGTGACATCGCGCGCGACAAATTACACTTATTGCATAGTGCGTTCGCACTCTTTGAATTGTTAAAATAAAATAAAATAAAATATAATATAATATAATATAACAAGAATGCATTATGCAATAAGCGTAATTTGTCGCGACTGAGGAAGTTCGCACGTTTTTCTTTCCGCGTGCGCTGTCGCTCTCGCTCGCACCAACGCCCGCTCGCGATTAGGAGATTTCGTTTCTCACTCGCACCGACGTTTCGATCTCGCTCGCCGTTGCGACGACACAATGCACACTGTCGTGTGTTTTTTTAATTGTTAGTTTAATAAAAAAAAGCTACTCGATTCTCTCCTCATACCACATCCTTGAGGATACGATAAGAATCCATGCAGTTTTGTCTACTTGATACATACCACAAAGATGTGAGACACTATTGCATCCTCTTTCAGGATGCGTTCTCTCTCATATGACGTTGTTTCAATTTTCATAAGGATGTCTATTTTTATGCAGTTTTGTGTCCTCGATAGAGACCACATCCGTCAACATGTCCGATGAACAATAGTATATAAATGCGTATGGGCGAGGCTTTTTTCGTCATACATATTTTTTGATGATTTCGAACGTATTAGTTGTGTATTACAATGAAGTCTCAAAGTAAAGAGGTCGAAGAGTTACCGACGAGGTCCACTGAGAAATCGTTTGAACAACTATTGGATGAGGAAGAGGAAGACGTCTTCGATGAAACATTTATGGGCTTATCGATTAATATATCAGAAGTGGATTAGAATACGTTTGTAAAAAAATGCGAATGATGATTCCTTTTAAATATTTTCTAAGGTATATGCTATACTAGATTATTAAAATATAATTTTGCATGTTGTTTTTATATTTAGAAAGTATATATTAGTTGTAGTACATTTTTTTTTATTAAAATTTTTACAATTCTTTTACATATATATTTTAAATTTTTCTTTTATTTTTATTTTTGTACATTTTTTAATCTGAAACCCCCAAAACGAAGCTGAAGGAAAAAAAATATTTAAATATATTTTAATTTATTGATAATAGGGAATTGGGGTTTCCCCCGGGAAACCCGAAGAGGGGGGAAGAGGGGTTACGTGGGGAGGGCCGGGGGAGGAGAGAGGGGGAGTACTAGATACGAGGAAAACGTAAGAAGGGAAGGGGGGAAAGAAAACGACAGGGGGGGACGTCACTAGGGGGGAGGGGGTGATGTCAAGGCGGAGAGGGAGATGAAAAGAAGGGGGGGGGGGGGCGTTACGGGGTATGGGGGAAATTATTCGAAAAAAAAGGGGGGATATCGGAAAATTACGCCCAAACGGGGTAATACGTAAAGGGGGGGCGGGGGGGTTGCCGTGCGCGGGGGCCGCCCCCCCGACTCGACGTCGTTCCCCCCCCGATCGCGCCGTAAAACCCCCCCGTCCCCTCCGGGGGGGGGCCGTCTCAGCGCAATCCCCCCCGGGTCCCCCCACCCGCCCCAGGGGTTCCCACCGCACGTTTATACTAAGTAATGTACTTACAATTAATATTTTTTTTTTTCCCCAGCGTGTATTATAAAAAAAATTTATATATTAAAGGGCAAATTAATGTGAAAGCGTGAAAAAATTTAAAAAGAAAAAAATAAAAAAAAAAAAAATACTCGGTCGCAATATTTTTTTTTTTTCCCTTTTTTTTTTCTTATCTGGGAAATAGCATTACGCGTGAACGCGGCGAAAATACATTTTTGAAGGTTTTTGCACCTTTAAATTTTTTAAAAAAAAAAAAAATAAAATTAAAAAAAATTTTAAAAAATTTTTAACAAGAATGCATTAGCAAAAAGGGAAAAATTTTTGCGCAAATGGGGAATTTCGCATTTTTTTTTCCGCGTGCGCTGTCGCTCTCGCCCCCCCAAAGGGGCCCCCTCGCGATTAGGAGATTTCGTTTCTCCCTCGCCCGACGTTTCGATCTCGCCGCCTTTTGGCGACGACAAAATGCCCACTTCGTGGTTTTTTAATTGTTGTTTTAAAAAAAAGCTACTGTTCCTCCTCATACCCCCCCCCTTTTGGAGGATGGGAAAAGAATCCTTTGTTTTTTTGTCTCCCTTGTCCCCCCAAAAATTTTTGTGAGACACTATTGATCTTTTTCGGGATTTTTTCCCCTTTTAAAAAGCTTTTTTTAAAAATTTTTTAATAAGGATGTCTATTTTATGCATTTTGTGTATCAAATAGAGACCACATCCTTTAACATGCCCGAGGAACAAAGTATATAAATGCAAATGGGGGGGGCCCCTTTTTTTTTCAAAATTTTGATGATTTCGAATTTTTGGGGGTTATTACAAGGAAGTTAAAAGTAAAGAGGTCGAAGGTTCCCCACGGGGGCCCCTGAAAAATCGTTTGAAAAACTATTGGAGGGGGAAGAGGAAGACGTCTTGATGAAACTTTTGGGGGTTCTATAACGATTTAATATATCGGGGCGGGATTACGAATTTTGAAAAAAAATTTTCGAAGAGATTGGATGCTTTCCCCACCTAGGGGAAAAAACGTGAAAAAATGCCCCCAATCATGTATGGGGGGGCAAAGAAATGAAAGATGCTTTAAATTTTCCCCCTTTGGGGGCGCTTTGGGGAAAAAGAGGGGTTTTTTTGATTCTATGGAAGATTTTAATCGTTTTCTCTCCCCCCTGAGAGAAAAATTTTAGGCTTTTTTTTAGGAAAAAATTTCCCCCCCGAGAAAAAATTTTTCCCCAAAGGTTGCACGTTTGGGGAAAGGGGTTTATTGGGGTTTTCACGGGGCAACACCTTTGATCCCCCTAAAAGTTGGGGAGGAAGTTGCAGGTCGGAGAACGACTTTTTAAGGGGGCTGCTTTTTTTTTTAAAAACCCCGAAACGGGGGAAAAACCCAGGGGGTTTTTCCCAAAACATTAAAAAAATTTGGGAAGGTCATCTGTCCCGTGGGCACCCCGGGGAAAGGGCAGATGAACTTTTGTTATTCGCGTAGAGGTGTATGACTTCACAAAAATTTTTTTAAAAAAAAGGAAAAAACTTTTTAAGGGGGGTGCGGGGGGCGAAGGCCAAAATTTGGGAAAAAGGGCGAATTACAGGTTTCTTTTCCCCAAGGGGATAATCTGTTACCCCCCTAAAAAATTAATATGATCAGGGGAGAAATTCGATCGTTTTAAATTTTCGATATTTTTTTCCGTTTTTACATTACCTCTTAACGGGGGCGTGTATTGGATCGGTCCCCCTTTTTAAGATTTTTTTAAAATTTTTTAATTTTAAAATTAAAAAAAAAAAAAAAAAAAATTTTAATTTAAAACTTTTTTGTAAAATGGCCTTTTAAAAAAATTTTTTGATTATATAATATTTAGGTATTAAAACCCCCGCAATGTAGGCCGTGTTCAAATTTTTAAAAAAAACCCGAAAAAAAATTTTGAATAATATAAAATACGGGGAAATTTTTTTTTAAAATTTTTTATCGAAAAAACCCCCAAAAGCACTTTTTTTTAAAACCCAAAAGCCTTTTTTGGTTCCATAATATATTTTTAAAAAAAAAATATCAAAATGTTTATATTAAAATTAGTATTAGGGGAGATATTCTTGGGCCTTTTTGAAAATTTTAAATTTTTTTTAAAATTAAAAAAGTTAAAAAGGGGTAAAAAAAAAGTAATTCTAATTTTGTACATAAAAAACCTTTTATGAAAAATTTTAAAAAACTTTTTTTTGGGTTTTTTAAATATTTTTTTATACCCCAAAATAAAAAAAAAAATTTTTTAAAATTTTGTGAAAAAAAAAAACCCTTTTTTAAAAAGATTTTTCAGATAGAATTTTAATATGAATTTTAAAAAAAATTTTTGGGTTCATTATTTGTATTTTCCCTTTTTAAACATAAAAAATATAATTAAAATTTTTTATTCAAAAAAATGTTTTTTTTATTTTTTAAAAAATTTTTGAATTTAATAGTATAAGTCATAAATTTCTTTTTAATATAATCGACATATTAGAAAAAGTATAAGTATATAAGTTCTATTTTCTTTTATTTGCCCCCGGAAAAAAAATTTTTTTTTGGGATGTGCTGTCGTATTCTTTTTTTTTTAATAAAATTATAAAATTTTATATATAAAAAAAACGGGCCCTATATTCCCGAAATATGTTACTTTTTGGGCAAAAACCCCAAAAAAGGGAAAAAAAAAAGGGGGGAAAAAGGGGGAAAATCCCCAAATTATTTGATATTAAAAGCGAGATGAAATAAAAAACTTGTTTTTTAGTTTTGGGCGGGGACTTTGGGGCACATCCCCCTTTTTTAATAGCTTTTTTTCCTGCACAATGTCTTTTTAGGTCAGGATGTGATATGTTTAGCTTTTATATAGATATTTAACATATTATCCCTAAAAACCCCATTTTGCATTTTAATAAAAATTGTAGTTTTTCCCCTTTTAAAAAAAAAAGTGATGTACTTAAAAATACAAAAAGGGCAATTTTTTTAACAATATTCCTAATGTACTAAAAGGGGTTTTTTTTAAAAATTTACTTGCGAAAAATTTAAAAAAATAAAAAGGTGCCCCCTTCTTTTTTTAAAAAATTTTTCCCAAAAATTAAAATTTTTTAAATAATAAAAAAAAGATATATTTTTAAAAATTAAAACAACACACAAAAGGGGGATTATAGAGGTTTCCCAAAATTTTTTTTTTTTTTTTAAGTTTTTACGTCGGACATTTTTTTTGATTATCGTTTTTTTTGATTTATTTTCTTTGTATATTTTGTTTTGGGGAAATAAAAAAGAAATTTTCACATTTTTTTGATATAAAAAATAATCTCTTTTTTAACGTAAAAAAAAAACCCCCAAAGTAAATTTTTTGTTAACAAACCCCAAAAAAGATAAGTAGCTCCCCCAAATAGGGAATAAAATTTTAAGAAATTTTTTATAATGGTGACACATAAAAATTTGCACATAAAATATAATCAAATTTTCACTAATAGACTGTGTCTTTTATCCCCCATAAAAACAAGTAGGGTTTTTTTCTATTTTTTTTTATTAGGGTTCTACAAAAACCATTATTTACAAATAAAAAGTCGAGCAAAAAAAATTACCCATCCCCCCCAAATTTTTTAAGGTTTGATTCTTATTTATGGTGATTTATGGCTTAAAATTTAAAAAAAGGGGCCCATTAAACATAAAAAAAAAAAGGGGAATTTTACATAGTAGGGGGCAAGGTATTTACTACTCCCATGTTCCACCCCAAGGGTTTTAAAAACCCCCTTGGGGAAAAAAAGGGAAAAAAGTGTATTACATTACACGGGTATACGGATTTCAAATACATGGTTGATCCAAAAATATATCTAAACCCCCGTCAGAGGGTTCATTTTAAAAAAAAAAACTTTTGTACTTGCTGTTATTAAAAATCTTTTCCCCCTAAGGTATAGATTTGCAAACATTTTTAAAAAAATTTTCATACTTTTTTAAAAAACGAAAAGCACGTACAAAAAAAAAGGGGATGTAAAAATTTTACGTGTAATTTATTTTTAAAATTTAAAACCTATATATATATTTTTACATAAAAATTTTAAAAATTATATTATATAGGGTGTCCAAAAGACCCAAAAATTTTAAATAAAAAATAAGGGGATATAACAAGGGAAAAAGGGAAATTTTTCGTGTACCCCGGGATCCCCTAGTACGCCAAAAATACGGGTTCCCCATGATTCACTTTTTCAAAATTAAAATTTTCGACCCCCTTTTGGGGTAAAGGCTATTACAAACTTTTTAAAAAAAAATTTTTCCCAACCCAAAATTGAAAGGGGTTTTAAAAAAAATTTTTAATGATATTCAGTTTTTTTTTTCATTTTTTTCTTTGTTTCGGTTATGTAAGAATTAGTTTGGGGTTCCCCCCTGACATCCCCCCCTTTGCATTTTTTTAATTTTCAGACGCAAAATTTTTTAAATTTTTTCCCTAAAATTGTTTCCCCCAAAATTTTAAAAATCGAAATCCCCCCAATTTTTAAAAAAAAGCCCCGTACATAAAAAACCCCCTTTCTTTTTTTTAAAAATACCAAAAACACGTTTTTCGGGGGGGGATTTTTTTAAGTTAGTAGCCCCCAAATTCCCTCTGACGGGGGTTTTAAAAAAAAGTCGGGGCCCCCGAAAAAGCCTCTAACTTTTTTTCTAAACTCCCAAAAAACACGATTTAGGGGGGGGGCCCCTTTTTTATAATACCCCGCCCACTTAAGGGGCCCGGGGGAAAATTTAAAAAAAGGGCAGCCCCTTTTTGGGCCCCAAAAATTTTCTATAACTACCCCAAAAATTGGGGGTTTTGGGGTGTGAATTTTTTTTTATAGCACCCCCCCCCCGAAAAAACGCCTTGGCAGAAAAATTTAAAAAAATCCCCACGAGAACGCCTCTGACATTTGTTATAAAACAGCCAAAAAAAAGTTTTTTGGTTTTGGGCATTTTTAAGCAGCCCTAAAAGTTTAAACCTCTGGCGGAAATTTTGTCCCCCCGGGTGCCCTTTTTGACATTTGTTATAACTGCCAAATATTTTTTTGGGCTGTAAAAATTTTGTTATAGCTAGCCGCTAACGATTACCCCCCCGGGGAGAAAAATTTAAAAAAGTCGGGGTCACGTAAAACCCCTCAAAATTTTGGGCATAATTAGGAAAGGAAAATTTTTTTTTTAAACCCAAAAATTTTTAAACAATCACTTGTATCTAAAAAAAAAGGGGGGAATATTTTAGGGGAAAAACCCTAAAATGAAAACCCTTTTTTTTGGCTTTATAGGGTGCCAACAAAAAACCCCCACAAAAACCTTTTTTGGGTTTCTAGAGTGCTTTCCAACAAGAGACACGTGCGACCTTTTGCATTCCCATTTTTTTTCGTAAACAAGGGAGATATTGTACTGAGGCTTGTTATAAAGCCCCCAAACCTTCTTATCAAACAGACAAATTTGTACTTTTTTCTTTTGTGAACAAAAAAACTATATAAATATATATACTATATAATACAATACCAACATATTCCCTTACACATAATACCACACACACACCCCCATTATATTATAGGGTGTGTGAAAGAAAACATTTAAAACACTACATTAACAGTAATGTTGGCGGCAATGATACTGGGAACGGGGTCATCTGGTTAAAAAGCTGTTGATCGTATAATGGTTGTTTTCCACACAAAAGGGCTACGCAAAATGATAATTATGAAATATATATATATTAATATTATATTATATATATATATATATATATNTAATANTCATACATATACAAAAATTGTGTATTATCACTCTAAGAAAAAAGATACCTTGCGATATCATGATCACATTATCTTTTCCTTAGCGACTAATTAAGAAAAGGCGTTCACCATATCTAAATTCACGTTATTGTAAAAAGACTCTCTATTATCTTTGAGGTTCTATTATTGATACGTCATTTAAATGTATTCTCCAGGTTTATTCCACTAAAAAAAAGTACAAATAGATGACCAGATGTATGATGCGGTAAAGTAAAATTTTATATTACATTCTGTGGCATAAAAACGTGATCAGTAACTCTTTGAAACTGAATGTATCATAAAAATAATAAAGTAATATTTTAAAAGTACATTACATTTAGTAAAATGCATTAAGTTATTAATATGATGTTCAATCACCATTATTAAGAAAATACAATATTATGTAGGAAGAAAATATTTTCATGACATTTGCTGGAAGGTATGGTCGCAGCATGTTTCTTATACTATGACACTTTTGAGATACACGTCCACGCGTGAGCGGTTCGACCGTCAAGCGTCGAGCGATTGTGAAGGAAAAATAGGCAGCATTTCAGAAATCGGCTCGAAATGCGCAACTAATTTCGAGCACATTGAAGTATACGTATATAATTTCTATAATTTTATAAAAATATATTTGGAGTAATATGTTTATTAATAAAATTTAATAAATAAATGTATTTATTAAATAAAAATTAAAAAGGAAAAAGCAGAATCGAACCTAAGATCTTCAATATTCTGATCTTGCACCCAACGCCCGAGACCACGCGTTCTTGCAGATCACCTCGACGAACGCGATACATATAGTGTATGGAAAGTCGTAAACTATTGTATATCTCATCAATGTTTACGTTTTGAAATCATTTTTGCATTTGCATTTTTGCTACGTTAATGAGAAAGATATATGATTAATATAATTTAATAAAAGAAAATGAAAGAATTTTAATTCGACAAAAATTGGAGATTTTCACATCTGCTGGAGTATTGAATATTAGTCCAAGAAACCGAAGTCTGTCAAAAAAAAACGGAGAACTGGCAACCGTGTTCGTGATTTAAAATTCTTTCAATTTTTGTTATTTCGATAGAGCGAGACAGAGAAAAAACAAACGGATAGAAGCTCCGATTGTAATCGGTGAGTCTCCGCGCGGACACGCCGAACTGGGCCCGCTAGCAAAACAATGAGTCATCTGTCTCTGTCCTTCTCTCTGTGGTCGCTTGTTTCTAGCGACCGAAAATATTTTCTCGACGATCTCGACCGCTTGGCGTGTATCATAAGGAGGAAAGAGACATTCTAGACAATACTTAATTTTTATTAAATTATATTAATCCTTTGCCCTACGATTTAAGTTACGATGGCGCGTGCCATAATTAACAGCCTGGAACATATTGTTTATGTTTGGCTCGATTTCTTTACCACGAATCTCACATGATATTAGTGAAATAGTTAATCATATACCTTTCTCATTAATATATAATAGCAAAAATGATTTCAAAACGTGATAGTTAACGAGATATAGTTTACGATTTTCCGTGTATTTTATGTACCACGTTCATAGAGGCGGTTTGTAAAAACTCAGCGTGATCTCGGGCGATAGGTGCGAGATCAGAATGTTGAGGATCCTATGTTCAATCCTGCTTTTTCCTTTTTTTCTTAACTTTTTTTTTAAACAAATAACGTTATTAATGACAACATATTACTCCAAATATATTTTTATAAAATTATAGAAATTATATGTGTACTTTAGTGTGCTCAGAACTAGTTACACATTTCGAGCCAATTTCTGAGGTGCTGCCTATTTTCCTTTACAACCGCTCAACAGTCGACGGCTGAACCGCTGGATCGCGTGCGGACATGCATCTCAGGAGCGTCACAGTATAAGAAACATGCTGCTATCATACCTTCCAACATGAAAATTATCATGACAATATTTTAGCATGAAAATTATTATAAAAATATTTTCCTTCTTACATAATTGTTATTTTCTTAATAATAGTGATTGAACATCATATTAATAAGTATATACATTTTACTAAATATTACGGAAATGTACTTTTGAAATATTTACTTTATTATTTTTATACATTACATTGATACATTCGGTTTTCTTTCAAAGAGCTACTGACCACGCTTATGTGCCACAAAATGTAATATCTTTTAATATAGAATACTGATAATATCAATTTAAGACTAATAAGAATCGATACAGAACGAAATGCGTAATTTTAAACTGGAATGATTCAACTTCAATAACTCTGTGATGTCTTCTTTATTCAACATGTGAATAAAGAAGGCATGTTGAATAAAGAAGACATCACAGAAGACTAAGGAAAGTAAAGGATTGATAATTTGCTAGAAGATACGGAGCATATTTCTTAGTGCAACGCTCCTGAAATACACATCCGCGCTCGATCCGGTGCAGCTCAGCCGTCGAGCATTGAGCGGAGGCGGCGGGGGGAAAGAAGGCGATGCCTCAAAAGTCGACCCAAAATTTAATATGTATTCCAATAACTATAGGAAGAATACCGAATCACTTTAATAGATAAATAAAAATTATTTGTATGTTGCATATAAAGGCATATATGTATAAAGGCTTGTTGATTTGTTAATTATAAAATTATATTGACATCATCCTTATAATTATATTAATCATCCTTATAATTATATTAATCGCACTTTTGCGATTTGATTGATTATTAGAATTTTCTTTCGGATGATAATTATAAAAAAAACATTTCACAGAAAGTACTGATCGACGTTACATTATTATAGAAACATAATTTTTTTTTGGATTTTTTCTAAAGGTAAATTAAAACGTTTAGAAATACACATATAATTTCAATAATTAAATAAAAATATATTTAGCCTGTAATATATGTTTGTTAACAATGTCTTCAATCACTTATTTAAAAAAAAAAATTAGAAAAAAGAAAAAAGGAATTGATCATGAGATCTCTAACATTCAGATCTCGCATCTTACGCGTGAGACCACGCCGAGGTCTTGCAAATCTTTTCTATGAACGTGGTATATAAGGCTCATGGAAATCATAGAAATATCCCGTAAATTCGTGTTTTGAAATTATTTTTGCTATTATACATAAATTGGAGGGATATAGGATTAGCATAATTTATTAAAACTTATATTTTATCTATAATGTTCCTTCTCCTCTTAATTATACACATTGAGCGGCCGAAATTTTCCAGAAAGCATTTTCGGTCGCTAGAAACAAGCGACCGTAGAGAGATGGGGGGGGAGGAGAGGAGAGGAGAGGAGAGGAGAAGAGAGGAGAGGAGAGGAGAGGAGAGGAGAGAGAGAGAGAGAGAGAGAGAGAGAGAGAGAGACTCTGAAGGATAGACTCGCTGTTTTGTTCGACGAGCCCAGCTCGGCATGCGAAGTCTCACCGATTACAATCGGAGTTTCTATCCTTTTTTGTTTTTTCTCTGTCTCACTCTGTCGTACTTCTGTTTCAATAATTCGTTCTGCAATTCAAGAATGTGATTTCTATCGATTCTGGCATCATCATCGATACATCAAGAACGCATGATTCCTTCTCTAAACAACGATCTTGATATATATTTCTATATATACAAAAATATATTATTATGGCGTTTCCGGCTGATAATATATTGCTGATTTATTTACAATGGTTCAATCCATTTCTATAGTTGAATAGCAATACTACTTCGTTTGCGCGCGACCGATAGGAGGAATAGCGCTTCTTACTAAGACTCGACATCTGAGTCAAAAATGTGCTGTATACAATAATTTCAGACTTTGCATAAGTAGCTGGCGATTTACAGAAAACCTCAAAGAACAATACTATGCTTGCAGAAACGAGTTACGAGCTTTAGTATAAGAACAAAGTGTATTCGAAAATTTCATTTATATGCTACGTCTGTTACGAGATTGCCGCTTGTCGTTCCGACATCCGAGCAGAAAGAAAGCTCAACCGAAACACATCACGTTCCGAACCTTGATATATGCATGTGTAAATAACTCAGTAAATAAAGTTTAAACATGTGTTGTATATATGTACACGCACACACATGCGCGCGCGCGCACACGCATACATACGCACACGCGTATGTATGTATGCTATTATATATGCATATATATTATATATAGATATATATATATATATACACATATATATACACATACATACATATACATACATATATATATATATGTATATGTTATTTTATATATATGCATCAATAATTTACTAAATAAAATGTATGTAAAAGACAGAACAGTATAATTAAAATAATTATCTTCATTTGTATTTATATGTAAATAATATGGTATGTTTCTTGTTTAGGAAGAAATTATTTCAACAAAATTGAAATAAGTAATATCATATTTATTTTATTATTTTTCCTCTCAAAAGAAAAAACTTTGACTAGGGCACGTTTTGATTGATATGGGCCTGAGTAGGTCGATAATTCAGATCATTTCTATGGTTCAGCGACGCACTTTTCATGACAGCGCCGCTGTCGGAATATCGCGGAACTAAAATACTGCTCAGTTTCATGGCTTCACGTCAATTTCACTTGTAATATACAAACGAAATTTTTGGATGCACCTTTCTCTTAAACTAAAACTCCTACCGCGTTTTTAAAAGCATGGGATTGTTCGTTTAGGTTTTCTACAATACGCTAGCTACTTTTCATGAACGTGCAAGATCTGAAACTCTTATATGCAACACATATTGTGATGTGTTGACTACAGAAGCCGATAACAAAACTGTAAGTCTTTAATTTTTTTTCGTTTTTCGTATTCAAATGTAGCTGGCGCTTTGCGTTGTTGTCGATACTTTAATTGTAGAGAAGGATTTTTCAGTCCATAAACACAGTTATGAGAAAGGTGCTTTTAAAATTTAATGATAAAACAGGACACTCCAGCATCCCCTTGGTGGAAATATGCAAAATTGAGAACACAATTTTTGACATCTTCCCCTAGAGATCGTAAGCAGCAAATGGTGAATCTTTTGGATTGTGTAGCTGACGATTTGAGGAAAGTACCATCACTAACGAAAGAAAAGAAAAACATTTTATAAAAAACTATAGGGGAGAGGAAGAGACGTTCCGCATACGATAATCACATATTATATCTACTTACGCATATCCTATTTTATCACGTACTACATAGTTATCTCACTTTTACATACGATTGTTCCTTCACACCGAGAGAGCACACACATTCTCCGCAGGACATGATAAAAGAGAGACGCACCGCACGATTATCACATTAGTTTGGTTTAATCGTTCGTGGCGACATATCTCGACGTTATGGTGCCGATATTCGTCGATTTGCAAGGCATAGTTCTTATCTCTTTTGTTTATTTTTTTACAAAATATGTGTATTATGTGTAAGGTTTTTTTTTGTTAAGGATTTGTTGTGGGTAAGCGATTCGTTGTGAAGGACGTAGCAGTTTTGAGGAATGGAAGCGAGATGACACATTACATCTTTACGTGCCCGATGCCATGGCGTTTCCTGACGAAAGCTGATCAGTCGCACGCCTCATGGCTGATGACACATCATCACGGATTGCGATGGAACGACGGGGTGGTACCATATCGTATGGCGCAGCGTCTGATCGCTGAAGCTGTCAATGGAGAAAGCGAGGCGGTCATTTATGTGAAGGAACTCGAAAAACGGGGGTGGTTAGTGGCGGAGTATAGATAACACTGTATCGATATACAAATCTTATCGCGGCAAGAATTGTGTGTCGTGGTTTGTCAAGGAATTATACGATTTGGCGCATCGTGCGAAAACGATGTTCGACAAGAACGTGACTATGGCGGAATTTACATCAAACGTCGAGTGGGAAAAATTTCGAAACGCGACTCACTGTCATATCTGCGAAAGATCATTTGAGGAAGGAGATTTGCGCGTACGCGATCACTGTCACATAACCGGACGTTACAGAGGTCCTGTACATTTACGTTGTAATTTACATTATCGGGATACATACGTTATTCCTGTATTCTTTCATAATTTGGCAGGTTACGACGCACATTTTATCATAAAAGATATTGCTAATAGTTTTGCGGGTAGAGTTGACGTGTTACCTATAATGAAGGAAAATTATATATCGTTTACGAAACATGTCGGGAATACAGTAAACTTTAAGTGGGGAATGGACTGTGTGAAAGTGCGTTTTGTGGATTCGTTCCAATTTCTCAATACTAGTCTCGAAAAATTGGTATCATATCTCGACAAGAGTAAATTGAAAATCATGCGATCGGAATTTTTCAATCTTGACGCTGAGGATTTCGATTTGCTTATGCGGAAAGGAGTGTTTCCGTACAAGTACATCGACAGCGTTGATAAGCTAGACGAGACTAGTTTACCATCGCGTGAGTTGTTTTACAGTTCGTTGACCGACGAGACCGTTTCCGATGACGATTATCAACACGCGATAAACATTTGGCAACGTTTTTGCATAGAGACTCTCGGCGATTACAGTGATTTATATCTCAAGACAGATGTGCTTTTATTAGCAGATGTTTTCGAAAATTTTCGTGATACGTGTATTGAGAGTTATGAATTGGATCCGACGTATTATTACACTTTACCGGGATATACGAGGGGTGGGACGCTATGTTGAAATATACTGGTATTCGATTCGAATTACTCACCGACATCGACATAGTGATGTTTGTGGAACGTGGTACATGCGGTGGTTTAAGTCAATGTTCGCATAGATACGCGCAAGCTAATAATAAGTACAACGCATCTTCGTACGATCCTTCGAAATCTTCGACGTACCTCATGTACTTCGATGTGAATAATCTGTACGGTTGGGCGATGTCCGAATCCTTACCGTATGAGAATTTCAATGGGTCGACGACATCGAGCGCTTTGACGTAATATCTGTATCGTCAGACTCCGTTGTCGGTTATATTCTAGAAGTCGATCTTGCGTATCCGCAAAGCGTTCATGACGCTCATGCAGACCTTCCGTTCTGCCCCACTCGCGAACGGCCTCCCGGAAAACGGAATGACAAACTACTGATCAACTTTTTAACTCTTTACAATAAGGAGCGCTATGTCGTGCACTATCGCAATTTACAACAATGTATTCGGCATGGACTACACGTACGAAAAATTCATCGAATATTACAATTCGCACAATCCCCATGGCTTCGCGGATATATCGAACTTAATACGAGATTTAGAATACTCGCGAATTTGAGAAGAATCTTTACAAATTGATGAATAATGCGATATTTGGAAAAACGATGGAGAACGTACGCGATCATGTTGACGTTCGACTTGTAACGTGTTGGGATGGGAGATACGGTACGGAAGCGATGATAGCGAAATCGAATTTTCACAGTAGAAGTATTTTTTCTGAAAATCTAATCGCTCTCGAATTGCGCAAACTCGAGGTAAAATTAAATAAACCGATACGTAGGTATGTGCAGTCTCGAAATATCTAAGTTGCGTCTATATGAATTTCACTATGAATACATGATATCGGTGTATCGCGATAAATATAAGATTATGTACACGGATACGGACAGCTTGATTTATCTTCTGGAGTGTGAGAATGTATACGAGAACATCAAGCGAGATTCGACATGAGTGATTATCCTGAGAAAAATGCGTATGATATTCCACGCGTTAATAATAAAATACCCGGTTTAATGAAAGACGAAAACGATGGTGCGATTATGACGGAATTCATAGGACTCAGAGCGAAGATGTACGCATTGAGAGTGGTCGGAAAGAGCGATATGAAGAGAATAAAGGGTATCAAGAAAAATGTAGTCGCGAAAACGATCACTTTCGATGGTTATGCGCGATGTTTGAACGATGTAACGATACAGTCGAGTCGTGCATACGATCGACATTGCACGAGGTTTACATAGTGTCTGAATTGAAGCTCGCTCTTAGTCCGTACGATGATAAGCGGTATGTCGTATCCAAATCGGTCGCTCTCTACCTTGGGGACATTATAAAATACCTCTGTAATGTGTGTGCTGTAATTTTTTTTTATTGTAATAAATAAAGAAAGTTATAATACATTCGTTTTATCTATCCAAGAATTATGTGAACTGTCCATTCCTAACCATTTCACGTACACTTCGTTTTCTCGTTTGCGTAGTATTTTTTCCAGAGATAAACGTCAGGGTTAGAGACTCGCTGTAATTCGTGTTCGTAGAATCCACCAGCTATCGGCTTCTCTTGATAATTTTTCAGTAGATACATTACAGGATTCGTACGTTGTGTTTTAACGATGTAGAAAATCTCGGTGGACCAATTAGGTGTGTTATCCTTTTCAAAAATTGTCTTGAATTTACTAATACGTACTGGATTGCCTATCTTGAATCTCGTTGGAGCGGCAATTTTTACTCGACTGTATACCGTCGATAAGAGTCGTTTTGCAACGACGGATGTTACGTCTATCGGTAGCATCCCGCATAGTTCGATGTTTACGATGATTATAATCTGACAATAGACGCGATAGCTCGTCGATCCATTTGTACGAGCCGTTTAACGTGAATGTTTTCCACATGTTATTCTTGAGTGTACGGTTGAATCGTTCCACTACCGACGCTTTCATCACCGAATACGTCGAATAATAATTTATGTTGTATCTCTTCACAATTTTTTTCTGCACGATAGTATTGTAAAATTCCTTTCCTTGATCTATCTGCAGGTTTCGTGGGTATCGTTCGTCCTTGCGAAATATTTTAGATAACGCTGCGGCTACGTCGCTTCCGTTCTTGTTTTTGAGTGGTAGAGCCCATGCGTATTTACTCAAAACATCGATAATTGTAATCTTTGTTGAAGCGCGCATAAGGACGCATCTCGACTACGTCGGCTTGCCATAAATCATCGCGATCGTGCACTACGATGCGACGATGTGGAAAATTTCTTCGCGCGGGCGCGTGGAGTTCATTCACGAGTTTTCGTTTCTCGACTCTCATCTCTCTCTCTCTGTTACGACAGGAAACGAGCTTTGCGCGTATCTTTTAAACCTTCCTATTCGACAACTGTGAATGTATTTAAATACCTAGACACCTCGATTCAGATGCCGAATCTCGTTCTCGTTACACATTTTCGTCGATATTGTCGACGTAGATCATTTACATGATGCAGCATTTGAATATTGTTAGACACTTTCTGAAGCGCCATGATCATATCTCTCCTTGTCGTTTTAAACGATCTCTTTAACGTCTCTTTCGTCATTATGTTATTCATTCGTTGACTCAGGTCAGTTACACCGCGTTGAATCTCGTTAGACACTTTCGTCGATAGCGCGTTTACACTTTTCGAGACTTCCTCCACGTTGTTTCGCACTTTTTCCACATCGTTCGAGATATCTTTCTGCGTATCCTGAAGCGCGCGCACGATCGTATCTCTCCCTATCGTTTTAAACGATTTCTCCAATGTCTCATTGGTCACTACATTTTTTATTCGTACAGTTACATCTTGATTTAAATACTGAATCTCGTTAGAGTGTGACATCCTCGTCACACTCTTTTCCACGTTTTCCTCGCATCTTCTCCACATCGCTATGCACTTCCTGTGCATCTCTCCTTATCGTTTTAATGATTCCTCGATCTCGTTTCGCATATCTCGAAGCGTACGTTCAACGTAGCTTTTGTTTACCACATCGGTGTCGAATTCCGGCGCGGCTACGTGTTCTATTTTTCGCTCCTTCGCGTCGTAATGATCCGGATTTAGACAAAGCCCATTATCGTGTATGTAATTTCGTAAAGATTCTATCGACGATCGCGACTTTTCGATTTCGTTTCCTCTCATAGACATACCAAATTTATTCACAGACATCATATCGAGTTCGCGCGAGCCTGACTACTGTCGCACTTTTCGTCACAACAATTTATTATAATTTATAATTAATCCAGCTTCGCGAAGTTCTTCGATTATTGACAATATTTCGTTGTCGTGAGCATTATTATCTGCTCGACGAGAAGCATCGAGCAATCGAAGACGATCCACCAACTCGTTGGGATCGTTTCAATAAACGTAATCTGTTTCATTGTCGGTCAATTTCGCAGCGGATGGTATATTTGTCTTTATACCTGAACCAATACTCGTGCCACTGGTTTTATGATGAGTAACTAAGAGCGGAGCGATAATGTTTTTGTATTTGTGTCCCTTGTTATTCTTAATAGGCATTCTGGCGTTATTGTCACGTCTGTGAGCATTCGTCATCAATAATATATGTTTGTACGTTTGTTTATCATTCTCTGTGTAGATAGCGTCGTTTGGAATCTTCTTGAAGATCAGCTCGTATAGACCTGGTGTACCTTTGTACCTCACTCCATCTATGATTATAGTGTCGTTCGTATCTACGTCAAATTTTTTATTACCTAACATCATACCATTTTCATCAAAATAAACACCGTAGACAAGATCGATTTCGTTTTTTGCATTACCAGTTAAAAGAGTATTTACGTATATTTGTCCTAACGGTCCTAACTGACTTTGCAATCTCTGATGACCTTGAGGTGTGTTCAACACCTGTCTGACAGACGTTTCGAGCGATAAATAATCACCGATTTTAAAAACTTCTTCGTCCCGCAAGTTAAAAGGAGTTACCTGTTGTTGTTGTTGTTGTTGTTGTTGTTGTTGTGATTCTATTGTGTCGAATAAATTATAGACGAATCAGGCATAACGTTTGATCGTTTCTTTTTTATTTGTTTGTTCCATGGAAAACGCTGGGGAGTAATTTGTGTTGGAATTGCATCATCGTCATCGTCATCGTCATCGTCATCGTCATCGTCATCGTCATCGTCATCGTCATCGTCATCGTCATCGTCATCGTCATCGTCATCGTCATCGTCATCGTCATCGTCATCGTCATCGTCATCATCATCATCATCATCGTCATTCTCATCATCGTTGTACTCACGTTTATTCTTTTGCTTACTCTCCATAAACTTAATGTCAAATGGTTTACCTCCACGTACAGTGTTTCTAGCAATTTGTTTCAACGGATCGATAATAGGTTTTAATTGTTTCTCCAGAACGATCTCATTCTCCATTATGCCAGTCTTCAATGCTCGGTGTTTCTTACGAATCGACGCGCGTGTCAGTTTCGCTGTTTTCTCCCGTTCAGAGATACTTTTCGTTCTGACCATCTTATCGTAACGTCAAAGAAGTACTTTTTTTACAGATAATTTTTTACACTACAGCGAAATCGTTGAATCCTCGTCTGTATCTACTTTTGCGTAATGCGCTATCTTTGTCTATTACCACAAAACCGTATTTGTGTTGCCAACATAAATGGCACAAAGTGCAAAAATTCTCATACGACATATCAGTGTTCACATGATCGTTATAAATGTGTCTTAAATTAGTACCGTCTTGTTTGAATATTATCAAAAAATTTGCATTATCGCGTATCAAATGTTTCGGTATTTATGCATATGTCTGACAGAGATAAAAACAATCAATGTTCGTGTGTCGACCCATAGAAAAATATTCTCTAATAGTATTCTGATTATCACAAGCCACATCATCGAATACGAATATTGAATTGGGAAGTGCCTCCTTCGGTGGTATGACGTCACGATTGTTGGAAAATGCGTGGTAGCCGATACCATTTATCGATTCGAGTAGTTCTTTCAAATATCGATATTTCGGTTGAAAGAGAGATTTCGAATACACGTTTTCGAAACATATACCATGTGGATTTTCTATCAAACTTAAAGCGTTTGTTTTATCACAGTTGGACAGTTGGACAGCAGACGATGCAACGAAATGTATTCGGTAGCAAAGGGCCGTGTCTACGAATTTCTCCAACCGTTTCATCGGATATGAGTCGCGTCTTGCGGTCGAGATTCGACACTCCTATCGCTCGTGATTGTCGTACGAATCGCATCTACTTGTGTAACGCATACGCGATGTAACCAGAGCGAGTTTTTCGACACTATTTATATCTCCGAGCAGGCACTCGATTCGCACAGTTTTACTGTAAAGAGCAGTCATCGTTGTTGTTGTTATCGCAAAAAAAATGTTTTTCTTACTAACGGATAAACGTCGGATTTTCGATTTTACCGCCGAACAATTGCAATACATATCGAAGATTGTTCTTCTACAGGAATTTGAGAATTACGTGGAGCTACTGTGGAATCGATTATCCGAACATTTAAAAACGGATCCTGAAGTGCAACGCTATCGTCCGTGTATAGAGCATTACAATCGTTCGTGGCAACGAACACACATAGACGGTCCGCCACCACTTATCAAAAATTGCGACATATGTCGTATAAAATAAGATAGCGTGGAATAGGGAATGATTCTTGCGTATAGAGCAGGCTTACTTGACAGGACAATAAACGTGCTTCCGTTTGAAGTACATATACCTGGTTATCAATTTTGTGGACCCGGTACGCGTCTCACGAAAAGACTAGCGCGTGGTGATCGAGGTATAAATCGCGAACATGATATCGCCTATTCGCGATGCAACGATCTCGCCGATCGTCACATTGCTGATCGAGTTCTCGCCGAAAGAGCACGCGAATGTATAACAGCGAGTGATTCGACGTTTGGTGAGAAAACTGCCGCAACCACTGTATGGGCAGCCATGAAAGCAAAAACGAAATTAGGGATGGATATGAAGAGAAAAAAACGAAAAGGAAGAGACTACTTCCGGTAACGAAACGCGGAGGTTTCCTACCGATTTTACCAATGTTAGGTGCGCTCGGATCTTTGATCGGTGGAGCGGCGAACGTGGCGAGAGCTGTAAGCGATCGACGTCAGACGGAAGGTCGCGGACTGTATCTAGCGCCCTACAAACGTGGTAGCGGTGGTAACGTGAGGAAAAGAAAGGCAAAAGGTAAAAAAAAACATGATGGAAGGAAACGTTAGAGACTCTTAAAATACCGCTCTCCGGTGTCACAACGAACGAACAGTTGAGCCGTGCGGCGCATCGTTTGCGTTTACCATTCTTCAGAGTGTTTATGCGTGACACGTTACCGACGAAATCACATCGTAATGAAAGCGGTATCGTAAATCTCGATAATTCGGAAAATGCGGGTACACACTGGGTTGCTTATGCGAAAAAGGGAAATAATTTACTTCGATGGTTTGGCAATCTTAGACCTTTAGTCAAGGGAACGACTCGAATATTATCTCGGAAACAACGTAACGTATAATCATCACTCTTATCAAACGATCAGAGTATTTGTGGTCAGTTGTGTCTACGATTTCTTCGAGAAATAGATTGGAGGAAAAAATATATCTAATAATGCGTTGTGTGAGTCATCTCAGTTGAGCGTTTACCTTCGATTACATCATGTCGTTGATTCTCATGTTAACTAGAACAACCAGTATCCTCATAGCGAGTTACTTCCCTGAGTTGGATTTAAGTAATGATGAATACGAATCTTACGAATTTCGAAACGTACAACGCGATACCGAATGTTACTTCCACAAATAATAACTTCTACTTCGATACCGACGATAAAGTGATAACGATTCCCGAAGGATCGTACGAATTGAGTGCTATAAACAAGTATCTGAGAGTTGCTATTCGTCACATGCAACGACGAACGCCTAACGATAAAGATAATGATGACGATGAATATTCGACGACGACGATGGCAACGATAGTACTCGTACAGAAGAGATACTGATTCTTCGAGCCAATGAGAATACTATGACAAGCGAGATCAAATGTGCGTACCGAATAAATTTTACGAAACCGAATAACATCGGTTCGTTATTAGGTTATTCAAACTCTCGCGTAATACAACAAGTACGCGTCTGACAAACCTGTAAACATTATGAATGTAACTGTAATTCGTATAGAATGCAACATTACTTCGGGTGCGTACAACAACGATAAACCAGCGCATACGATATACGAATTTGCGATGAACGTTCCACCTGGATATAAATTGTCTGATACTCCTACACACGTCATTTATCTCCCAGTCGTCGCGAGAAACGTTACCGATATAACGATACGTATAGTGGATCAAAACAGACAATTGATAAATCTTCGTGAAGAAGCGATATCGATTCGACTTCATATACCCCGTAGACGATAAAAAATATGCTCACGAACGAAAGATGCTCGTTCTGAACGAGTCGCACGATTGTAAGAATACATCTACGACGACAATCGTACCGCAGACGTCGCAATTATCATTGCTCACAGAACGATACGTTGGAGGAAAGCAGAGAGGAACGGAGGACAAATTGAACGCTGCGAACGTCGCATTTCTATGATCTCTGGGATTCGTCGTCGAGAAATGAATCGCGATATTCTACATGTAGGAGGTGAACCCATCTTCGACGACCGTATCGTTAAGATCGAGACTCACACTTACAACCCATACGCTAACATCACATTCGGATACACCGATGAAATACGAATACCTATACAACACCAAGATCTATACACGTTACCGTGCGAGAGTTTTCTCTACGTGGAGGGAAAATTTTCAACGAAAAAACGAGATGGAAGCACATCCGAATAACAGCCTCCAAAACTATCGAATAATTGCGTCGCGTTCATGTTCGATGAGATTCGGTACGAATTAGACGGTGTGGAAATCGATAGATGTAGAAACGTTAGTATTACCAGTATGATCAAAAATTTCATATCGTTAACCATTAGCAAGAGTATAACGTTAGAAAATGCAGGATGGGACGGCACAATGCACTTATTTCACACAACGCTGTCCGATGATTTCAACTTTTGCGTACCGCTCAACACACTCCTAGGATTTTGCAAGGATTACAAACGTGCGACACGAACTTATCCTGATACGTGCGCGTAACGATAACAATTGCGTTGTGGCGCACGAATCGGCGGAACCTAAAATCACGCTATCGAAGATACAATGGAAAATGCTACATGTAGTGCTAAACGATGTCAATAAATTATCACTTTTGCGAACGTTGGAAGGTGGACGATATCTCAGCATGTGTTTCCGGTCGTGGGATCTGTACGAATTTCTTCTGCTTCAAAGCTCAACGAAGCATTCGTGGGCTGTTAAAACAACATCGCAATTGGAAATACCGCGATACGTAATTTTTGCGCTTCAAATCGGAAAAAGAAACGTACCGTCGCAAAATGGTTCGCAATTCGACGTGTGTAATCTCACTAATGTGAAACTTTTTTTAAATTCTGATTTTTATCTTTACGACGATATGAATTTAGATTTCGAACGCAAGAAATACGCTGTATTCTACGATATGTATGATATGTAAAATTTCAAAAGACGTACTACGGTCACAACAATCGCGACGCTATATTATCTATCGGGGAATTTCTTATACACGGCCCATTCGTAGTGATCGATTGTTCTCGCCAAAACGAATCTATAAAAAGCACTTCTGTGGATATTCGTATACAGGGGGTCCGAAAAGTATGGAAACGGTCTAATATCTCGAGAAATACTCATCGAATCAAAAAAGTAAAAATACACGTATTCAATGGTTCCAAAAGAGCTATCTTGTGACACCTAACACAACTCCCCACCCCCACTCGCTGGGGGTGATAGAGGAGGTAACTTAAAAATTTTAAATGGGAACCCCCATTTTTTATTGCAGATTTATGTTCTTCAGAAAAAGTTACGTAAAGTTTACCTATCATTATAATTATTTTTGTGGACAGATGGCGCTGTAATCAGCAAAATTAAAAAATTACTCTAAAAAGTTTTAAAAATCTCGCGAAAAACTCAACGAATCAAAAAAGTAAAAATACACATATTCAATGGTTCCAAAAGAGCTATCTTGTGACACTTAACATAACCCCCCATCCACTGGGGGTGATAGAGGGGGTAACTTAAAAATTTTAAATAGGAACCCCCAATTTTTATTGCAGATTTCTCTTCTTCAGAAAAAGTTACCTATTGAATTTTACCTATTGAAGTGTATGTAACGAACATTATGTACATACATATGTATAAGCGGAAGATCGAGCAGAATGCTATCATACTGCGTTTATCTTATGACAATAATCTTTTTTACATTTAACACATACTTTGTATTTACATTTCTTCTAATTTTGTAATAATTTTTATGTTTTTCACTATTTGCTTAACATTTCTTCCAGTTTTTAAAATTCTGTATTCGCTCTCCCGTTATAATTGTGCATACAAAGTTTTTGACACAAAAAGAAAGGATCGAAATCCTTATTCTGCGAGGATGCGGCGATAAAAAAAGAACATACGAACAAGTCGTTCGCCAATTTAATGATACCCATCCTGATCGTCTACCCATTTGCAAATCAACTATTTGTAAGACTGTTTCTCTGCGTTCAAACATGCATTTTAAAAGTTGAACATTTTGCTATCATCTGTCAAAGTTTCATTCATTTTGGTTGACATATAATGAAGATATGACAGTTCATGTTAAACAAGATTTTGGTCGAGGTAAAAATTTTAATATGGAACAAAGAGCAGTGATTAAATTTAACGCAAAACTTGGTAAAAGTGCATCAGAAACATTCCGATCGATGCAACAAGTTTACGGCAGTCAATGTCTAGGTCATACAGTTGTTTTTGAATAAGCGTTTTTTGGAAGGCAGAGAGACCCTTGAAGATGACAAAAAATCAGGACGGCCAATTTTGGTTCGAAATGATCGAAAAAGTACACAGTGCGACAAATATGTGTATGGTTCGAATCGTTTCTCTACTGATATTTAAAGCCTCCTCCATCATTTTTAGTGATGCATTGCGATCGTTTGCAACAAAATCACGTACTTTTTCGATCATTTCGGGTGTTCGAACCAAAATTGGCCGTCCTGATTTTTTGTCATCTTCAAGGATCTCTCTGCCTTCCAAAAAACGCTTATGTCACTCAAAAACAGCTGTACGACCTAGACATTGACTGCCGTAAACTTGTTGCATCGATCGGAATGTTTCTGATGCACTTTTACCAAGTTTTGCGTTAAATTTAATCACTGCTCTTTGTTCCATATTAAAATTTCTATCTCGAACAAAATGTTGTTTAACATGAACTGTCATATCTTCGTTATATGTAAACCAAAATGAATGAAACTTTGACAGATGATAGCAAAATGTTCAATCTTTAAAATGCATGTTTAAACGCACAGATGTCGCCACTGGTTGCTGAGATGTGGTTCGTGTCCGGGAACATATTTGTCGCACTGTGTACAGCGAAGCTCATCCACACATAGATGTTGTGGAACATATATTACTTCAATGTCATAAAATGTAATTATAATATCTATATTAAAGTAAAATCGCACATACATAAGAGGCGAAATTGAAATAACTCTTGATGCGAAAATAATAATTTTCAATGATAATTTGGATATGTTGCTGGAAAATGTGAAATAATGAGCACTAATTAATGAGACTTATGGTGACATTATTGATTCAATCAGTTGCCTCATTATATATGCTGAGGATTCAGTGGAATGCGAAGCTTCTGAAAATTTTTTGATGGGGATCACTATTTAAAAAAAAAACTTATAATACATAAGTCTTATTACATCAGTCATTCTGTGGACCGCTCCTACTACTACATAGAACAGATTGCTTTTACTATATCAGAGTATATACTACCCTTGAAAACGTCTCATGCTATGAACTACTACGTTTCAATTCAACAGGATGAGACATATGAGAGATAGTAAGTTTATTTAATTTTTATAAAATTTTGATTATACATTTTATACGTTATGTATTTTTCTAAGATCTATTTAGACATTTTCTATTTTTTACATCTTCTCATACATCTTCAAAACCTCGCTACACACCTCATATCTTGATGAGGACGCATTGACATTGACAGTATATAAGTTCTTATATTCGATATCGGGATCGTCGTGGGACTTACATCTCAGAAACGTAAAAATTGCGATCTGTGACAATCGAGGTAACAGCATCAAGGCGATTCGACGTCAAAATCACCATTCTTAAAGCGTTGAAACCACTCACGACACGTTCTTTTACTAATAGCGGCCTCACCATAAGTATTTGAGAGCATTGGATGAACTTCAGCCGCAGATTTCTTCATATTGAAGCAGAAAATTAAAACCTCCCGCAAATGACGAAAATTTGGCTTGTAAACTGACATTTTTAATCGAGAATAACTTTATGATACAGACAAATCGACTAATGTTTCTATGGGGTTATGTTGACAGATACCCAAGTTTATTGTGTGACGTCTATGATCTATTGTATTTATTTCGACCACCACTTACCGTTAAAGCAATCTATAGGAAAATGGCGGAAGCAAAGTTGTACACCTAATATTTAAAATTTATATTATATGTATATTATATATACATTAATTTAGTAGAATTTAATTAATTAGTTTGATAAAAGTACAAATGATACGTGTCATTATTTTAATTAACATTAAAATTATAATCACAATTACAAGTATAATCAATTTAAATCTATCTTAAATCTATTTTAAATCTACTTTAAATATACGTCACTTTTATAACTTATGTCTTACAAATCCAAAATTATCCTATTTGTAATTATCCTATTTGTAATTATTAATTTAAACCTAAATCTTAAATCTATCTGAAATCTACGCATCGCTTTTATAACGCATGTCTTGCAAATATAAAATTATCCTATTCTTAATTATATATGCTTTTACAATATATAACGCATGCTGTATAAATACTTATTCTATACTAAATCTAAACCGCATACCTGTCTGAATTATTTGCTTGCACATACATATACATAGCATTTAATTTTCATAAAAATTTTATAATTTCATTCAACTTTGCGCCATTGCTGATATCAAATCTTTTTCTTTTATAAAAATAATAGGTATATGTCATTGGAATTAAATAAATAATAAATGTACTAGTTTAGCTTGGCGTTTATTGTTGATATCAAATCTTTTATGCACATGATATACACATATCATTAAAGTTAAGTAAATAAAAAGATAATAAAAAAATAGTCTTCACTTTTTAATTTGATAGAATTTAATTAATTAATTTGATAAAGATACAAATAATACGTGTCATTATTAGAATTAATTTAAAATAATAAGGATAGTACCACTTGTGTTTTACTTTTTGAAATTATTATTTTTTTAGGACGAGAAATTATTATTTTTTTAGGACGAGAAGTTGAAATAGAAAAACTTTCAATTTAGGTTTTATGTAAAATATTTTATTGGATGAGCACACGCTCTTAGCGCATTTTTTATCATTTTTTCAAAAGATAAGTTTGTATATAATTTTAAAAAATCCCATCACTTCCTTTATCATTTTATAATTGTAATATATATAATCTTGATAAAAGATACCCTCATAAATATCGCTGTGCAAAAAGACATATTGCATTACGTAGTTGTATATTAATTAAAGAAAATAAAACATTTTTTGTACAAAGAGGACACAATTATCCAAGTGATCCTAATATTATGTATGTTTTAAACTTAAAAAAAGAAATAATTGAAATGTGCAAAGAGACTACTGCAATAAACAAAGATATATATATATATATACATTTGATACAATTTCTCGACAAAATCTTATTGCTGCAGCAAATATCTCATTCTCTGCTGTTACGATCCCTATTGTTAAAAGAAAAGAACAAAGTACAACCGCCATTACCTAAAGGTATTTCTGATTTTCACAATTTCTTATAATTTCTTACATTATGAACCTATAAAGTATATGTATAAAGCTTGTCCTATATCGGAAGATAACAAATATTCCTACATCTTTAGTAGCTTTAAAAATATTGGAAAAGAGCTTTGAAATTTTGGATAGTACATTTGCAGTAAGTATTCGTAACATTTTATTTGTTATCGGAGAATATTGCTTTATTAAAATAAAAAGAAGAAGTAATAAATGTATTGAAATTCATATTAACATCCATGATTACCACATAATGCTATCTATTATTAATTATTATAAATATATATTAGACTCATTATTGCTTTATTTTCTCCAACTATACAACATAAAACCCTCATTCTTACATCTTTTTACTTTATTATACAATAATATTATTTATTACATTTTTTATATGTTATGTACATGTGTATACATCGTATATTTCAAGTCGTACCCAGCAAAGTTTGCGCAATTATTTTCAATACATGCACGTTGGATAAGGTATTAATATCGTACAACAAATTTTTCAGCTTCACTTATTTTTGTTTTTATATAATATTTTCAATATTAAAAAGGCTCTGTACTTATAACAAAAGGTAATATACCAGAAGAGTAAAGAGCCAATAACGTATAAACGAATTTTAATTTAAATAAGCAAAATTAATACAAAATAATTAAAATAAACAAACGTTTCAACTCCAATCGAGTCATTTTCAATGTAATCTTACAATAATATAAACATCGTTCTAAATTAAAAATCTATACATGGTCTTACAATATTCTTACAATTCCTTAAAATAAAATTTTTCTTTCTGTGTAATACACTGCGAGTCATTTTTATCAAGAATTAGAAAAAGTCATAAGAAAATTCTGGAAAAGAAACCGTGAACAAAAAGAATTAATATTAATTATCTAAAAATTAGTAATATGATAATGTAACCTTAGTAAATATGTTAAGGGGATGCTAGTTACATCTTGACTAAATCCTAAAATGATATTGATCATAGGAAAAAGTAATACTACGACTGTGTACCGATATTAACTGCGAGTACTGAAAATACGTAATTATAGATTTTCAGTATTGACAGTGTACATTGACACATGGTCCTAATAGCATTTTTACTGTTGTACAATGTCATTTTAGGTCAGGATGTGATATGTATTTGCTATACATGAATATATTACTCATATAATATACATATAGCTATACCATATTTTGCTACGTTTAATGAAAAGATGTAGAAGTTAATCATGTTAAAATATTAGTGGTGTATGTAAATATAATACACATATAGGCAATATAATACACATATATACAATATTGCATATATGTATACTATAATGTGTGAATATACATACACATATTGCAGATAAAAGTTACCAATGCTAAACTATTTATGCATTCCCTATGTTTGAATATGCAATATTAAAATTGTATATATATATATATAATATATATATATATATATATATATATATATATTAGGTGTTGGAATTAATTCGTAGCGTTTTACAAGTGATGGGAAGTACTTTCATTAATGTATTTTTTAATGCTCATGTGAAATAAATAACATTCTTTCATTAAAAAACGCTACGAATTAATTCCAACACCTAATATATAATGCATATAAACGTACACATAAAATGAGAATTTATCAGAGAATTTGTAATTTGATTATTTTTTTTAAGATGTTACGTCTGATCATCTGTGTTTGACTCTCGTTAGCTTTGATTTATGTTAATTGTATGTATATTCTGGTATTGAAAATATAAAAGTATATATCACTAATATCTGTATATTTGACCATAAAAAAATATATCTCTTTTATTGAACGTAGAAAAAAGAGGACATCAGTACACCTTTTTGTTACACGTAACAAAAAGAGATGAAGTAGCTACACACGTATGTGAATATGAATTAGAAATATATTTTATGTAATGTGTGTACAACATAATGCACATAAAATATAATTCTAATATTCATTAATGTGTCTATATTATATCTGCATAAAAAGCTAAATATGAGTAATTTCTATCTCTCTTTTATGGCCTTCTACAATAAGCCATTAGTTACAAATCAGAAGTCAGAAGCTAAAAATTGATCAATCACAGCCAATTTTTAACGTCTGACTTCTTATTTATGGCTGATTTATGACTTATAATTGTAAAAGGCCCATTAAACATAATAAAAAGAGATGGAATAGCTACATATATGTATGTGCAATGTATTTACGTACTGACAATATATGTTACAAAGTTAAAATGACATTGGGAATAAAGGAAAAAGTGCTATTACATTACACGTGTATACATGTATTTCAAATACATGATTACATCCGAAGATATGTCTAAGTCACAGTCAGAGTGTATTTACTAAAAATATACTTATTGTAACTTGCTGTTAACGTACACATTGACCTATAAGTGTATGCATTTGTTAAAACACTTTGAATATGACATACTTATATACATTTCATAAACGTACAGCATCGTACGAAAATTATGCATGTGACTATTGACTGTGTAATGTATGTTATATATATGTATAACATATACGAGGTCTGTCCCAAAAGTATCCGACCTACCTCCATTTTTCGGCGCTTGGCTTATTCTTCGTCATCCGGTTGGTGGCATCCTTCGAAGTAGTCCCCATTGATTTGATTGAACAACACGCTCATATCGATGCTTCCACTTCCCAAAGCAGCCTTGAAAGTCAGTTATTGGAATCGCCTTTAGTGCATTCGTCGCATTGGTTTCAACAGTCTTCTTGTCGTCGAATTGGTGTTCTTTAAGCGGCATTTTCAATCGAGGAAATAGCCAAAAGTCGCAGGGAACTACGTCGGGACTATACGGAGGCTGGCGAAGCTGTACAACACTGTGTTTTGATAAATACTGCTGCACAAGGTTTGATGCATGCGCTGGAGCATTATCGTTGCTCAACTTTTTCGGTCATTTTTAGCTACTTAAAAATCCGACGAACGTGAAAAAGACACTGTAAACAAATACACACTGCGTATGAACTATACGTCCTACTAGTGTCGACGACCAACCGATAAGTTCGTAAGGTCCTACTGTTGACGTGCCTGCCCGGTAGAGGTCGCTAGAACACTTTGGCGCGAAGATATAAATGCAGGTTGGATACTTTTGGGACAGACCTCGTGTATATATATATATATATATATATATATATATTATATAGGTTGAAAAAAGACTCCGGATTTAGGAGCTGAACATAAAAGTGACTATAATTATAATCATAAAGGAATGTGAATTGTACTTGTATCGGCATGCATAGTACGCCAAAATATAATGCGTTGACCTATGATTATGATTCACATTCTACGATTGAATTACGGCCATTCTTGTGCTATAAGGCCATTACATAACGTTTTTAGAAAAAACGTTTCAGACAAAAGTTGTAAGGTTTCAAAGAAACTGTTTACTGATATTCAATTTTTTTTCTTCATTAATTTCTTTGTTTCGATCATATCAAACAATCAGCTTTTGATTCCATCATGACAATGCATCTATTCATATTTCTTTAAATGCAGACGCAAAATTCTACAAATTGGTTCTGTAATTGTATTTCACCAAATTTGATAATCGAATGCCACTGCCAATAAATTAAAAATAGTCAGTCCACGATGAACGCCTCTGACATTTATCTATAACTAGCCAAGCATGATTTATGGCTGTGGCATTTTGTTATAGCTAGCCAGCTCACGATTAACGGCTCTGACAGTAAATTAAATATAGTCAGCCCACGATGAACGCCTCTGACATTGGATCTAATTAAACAAAGCGCAAATTATTGTTATAACTATATCACATATGATATATGATTATATACGTATGATTATATACGTATGATAAATAAAAGTGATATTTTCACAAATGACATAAAGATGCTAACCTTTTCCATGCTGGCTTTATAGGATGCCTTCCAACAAGAAACATACATCACAATAAGCAATTTTGACCTTCTAGAGTGTCTTTCAACAGAGATACAGTGTGACACGGTGCATTATTACAATATTGTTCGCCAATACAAGAATGAAATACTGTATTGTACTGAATCGCTTGTTAGAAAGCACCCATAACCTTCTCTTACCAAAGGCAGACAATATTCTACTACATTTTTTTCTATTTTGTGGACACAAAACACTATATAAATACACACACACACACACACACACACACACACACACACACACACACACACACACACATACATATATATGGTTGTGTGTAAAACACTACACTGAATTGACAGTTCTGTTGCGCGGCAACGATACTGTGAACACGGGTCATACTGATTATAGCTGATTGACTCGTATAACGCCGTTGTTTTCTGACACATACAGCGTCACGCAAAACGATATATGTATGCATATATATATATACATACAAAAAATTTTTATTTTTCACTCTAAGAAAAAAGATACATAATCGACATCATGGTCACATTATCTTCTCCTTAGCGACTAATTAAGAAAAAGCGTTCACCATATCTAAATCTACGTTATTGTAAAAACTCTCTATTATCTTTAAAGTTCTATTATTGATACATCATTTAAATGTATTCTCCAAGTTTATTCCACTAAAAAAAAAAATACAAATAGATGACCAGGTATATGACGCGGTAAACTAAAATTCTATATTACATTCTGTGGCACAAAAATGTGATCAGTAGCCCTTTGAAACTGAATGTATCATAAAAATAATAAAGTATTATATTTTAAAAATACATTACATTCAGTAAAATGCATTAAGTTATTATGATGTTCAATCACCATTATTAAGAAAATACAATATTATGTAAAAAGGAAAATATTTTATTTTATTTTATTTTCATGACAATTTGCTAAAAGGTATGGTCGCAGCATACTGTTCCTTATACTGTGACGTTCTTGAGATGCACGTCCGCGCGTGAGCGGTTCGGCCGTCAAGCGTCAAGCGATTGTGAAGGAAAAGTAGGCAGCATTTCAGAAATCGGCCCGAAATGCGCAATTAATTTCGAGCACATTGAAGTACACGTATATAATTTCTGTAATTTTATGAAAAGTATATTTGGAGTAATATAATATAATAATAGGTTTATTAATAACGTTATTTATAAAAAAAAAATTATGAAAAAAGGAAAAAGCAGGATCGAACATAAGATCTTTAATATTCTGATCTTGCACCTAACGCCCGAGACCACGCTGAGTTCTTGCGGATCACCTCGACGAACACGGTACATATAGCGCACGGAAAGTCTTAAACTATTGTATATCTCATCAATGCTTATGTTTTGAAATCATTTTTGCATTTGCATTTTTGCTACGTTAATGAGAAAGATATATTATTAATATAATTTAATAAAAAGAAAATGAAAAAATTTTAATTCACAAACACGGTTGCCAGCTCTCCGTTTTTTTTTTGCCAGACTTCGGTTGCTTGGACTAATATTTAATACTCCAGCAGACAACAAAAATTGGAGATTTTCACATCTGCTGGAGTATTGAATATTAGTCCAAGAAACCGAATCTGTCAAAAAAAAAAACGGAGAACTGGCAACCGTGTTCGTGATTTAAAATTCTTTCAATTTCTATTATTTCGATAGAGCGAGACAGAGAAAAAACAAAAACGGATAGAAGCTCCGATTGTAATCGGTGAGTCTCCGCGCGTACACACCGAACTGGGCTCGTCTAGCAAAACAATGAGTCTGTCTCTGTCCTTCTCTCTGTGATCGCTTGTTTCTAGCGACCGAAAATATTTTCTCGACGATCTCGGCTGCTTGGCGTATATCATAAGAAGGAAAGAGACATTCTAGATAATACATAATTTTTATTAAATTATATTAATCCTTTGCCCTATGATTTAAGTTACGATGGCGCGTGCCATAATTAACAGCCTGGAACATGGTGATGTCAGTTATGTTGGCCAAACTAAAAGACAATTAAAGATCAGATTGCATGAACATGTTTCTGATATCAATATAAGTTCAAAATCTCCATCAATGATTTCCAATCGTAACCATCGTATTGAGGAGAATAATAACTTTAAATGGGATAAAATGGATATATTAGATGTAGAGCCTTCATATAATAAAAGGTTGATATCTGAAATGGTCCATATTAAAAAACAGAAACATGGAATAAATAGACAAAATAACATGGAGTCTTTGCCGGAATTATATTCTGACATTATACATTCTCTTTCTCCTTCCTAATATCTTCTCTCCTTTTTCCCCCCTATTTTGCCGTTTTTCGTTCTCGATAATGTTTTTCTGCTTGACATTTCGTTATTTGACATCGTGCAAGTCAGATGCTTGTCACCTTTGCAAATTTGCTTATAATAACTTATAAAATAAAAAGACTATTATATTATTGTACCACGAAATGGACTACAGTCTGTATTTTTTTCTCATTGTGTATTATTGAACTCTTAACATATTTACTAAGGTACATTATCATATTACTAATTTGTATGGGAGTACAAATTAGTTCGATCCGTTTTTTTGTGTTCAAAAATGCATTTATTTCAAAACAAAATGAATGAACAGATTAATTAAAGTATTGTCCATCGCTGGCTATTACTTTTTCCCATTTCTCATGCAATTTTCGAATTCTATTCCGAAAAAAATGACTCGTCTTTGGAGGCGATCCAATTTTGGAGCCAATTTTCGATTTCTGCGAAAGAAGTAAACCCGTGACTTGCCAAATCGTGCTGCATCCTTCGGAAAAACCAGTAATCAGAAGGAGCAATGTCCGGAGAATACGGCGAGTGCGGTAATACATCCCATTTGAGCGTTTCCAAATATTTTTTTACGACTTTTGCGACATAAGGCCGAGCGTTGTCATGAAGAAAAATAACTTTATCATTTCTTTTCTCGTATTCCGGCCGTTTTTTTCGCAATGCACAGCTCAAACGAATCAATTGCGTTCGATACCGATCGTCCGTAATGGAATCGCCAGGTTTCAGCAGTTCATAGTAAACAACACTCTTTTGGTCCCACCAGATACAGAGCATGATCTTCGAACCATGAATGTTCGGCTTTGATATTGATGTTGAGGTCGATGGCAACAATTGACCGGACTTAGAGTAGTATTTTTTCTTCTTGGGGTTGTCGTAGAATATCCACTTCTTATCTCCAGTCACAATCCGATGCAAAAAACTTTTTCTTTGTTGTCTTTGAATCAACTGTTCGCAAGTGAAAAATCGCCTTTCAACGTCTCTCGGTTTCAGTTCATAAGGCACCCAATTTCCTTGTTTTTGAATTATTCCCATGGCTCTCAATCGTGCAGAAACGGCTTGTTATTTGAAATCATTCCCTACATGATTTATCAGTTGGAGCCGTGTCACCATAAACTTCGACAAACATTCGATGGGCTTCAGCTGCACTTTTCTTCCAATTAAAGCAGAAAATTAGAATCTCCCGCAAATGCTGCTTGGTTAACACAAAATTCGACATTTCAAACACAATAAAAATCAAGGTTTTTGTATGAAACTCAAAGCGATATAAACTGAATATTATTAGCAGATGACTAACCTCTCTGAAAATGCCAAAATTAGCTGTCACTATGAATCATTCACAACAGCCGGAGCTTTTGGAAAACGGAGCCAATTTTAGTAAAATTTAGTAATTAAGTAAAATTTTATAACGGAAAAAATTTTATATTAAGGAATTGTAAGAATATTGTAAGACCATGTACATATTTTTAATTTAGAACAATGTTTATATTATTGTAAGATTATTAGTTTTGATTATTAGTCAGTCAGCTGCTTGCCGCACGTAACAACACATGTTGTGTTGTTGTGTGCGCACTTACGTGTTTTAAAGCTTTGTGTGATTTTCTATCGCCGAATAATCAATCGTTTGTAATTGTTAGTGATTAACTGATTAATCGGTTAATAAATTCCTCGTGTTGTCAAGTGAATGTAATCGAATTGTGTCAATATGTTGAAACGTGACATAATTTATAAAAAAAGGATCTCATCGTGGAAACGTGTGACTAGATATATATGTAAAAGATATTTAATATTTAAATTAAAAGATATTTAATATTTGAGTGATGGAAGAGAATTACAGTAAACAGTTGTGTTGAGCATTATTACGGTGCATCCAAACTTATTCCTCCAACTGTTTCAAAAAGCTAGAGTAAAATGAAATCATTGAACATCTACAAGGTAATAACAATTTTATAATTGAGATAATAATAAGTTTTTAAAGTGTACTTGGCTAATATTTTTGTTTTAAGCATTCATAACTCTATAAATGCTAAAAAGCACGATCGTATTTCTCATAAAACTTTTCAAAGTATGTAATAATCGCAGATAAAATTGTTAGAAGAATTTTTGTAAAATTGAGAAGTTAGACAATAATTGCCACAAGCATTTAACACCTATTGACATATTGTATTATACAATTAAATCTAACAAGTATTTCAGTACGTTGAATTGTATGAAACACTTAGAATTCGACGTACAGAAATAATTGTATGATTTGTCAATAGTTTTATAATACTTATCGCACGTAATTATTGTTTAAGTCCTCTCTTTTACGACATTTCTTTAATAATTTCATCAATGAATTAAAATGCAATCCAATATTCAGAGAGTTCAATATCCATTTTAATTTTACCATTCTAATTTATAATTTAATGAAATTAGCATATTTAAATATGTGAAAGACAAAGAGATAATGGTAGAGAGGAAAGGTAGAAGAAAGAGAAGAAGAAGGAACGTGTTTTTATAAACGTGTGAATGCATTTTTTTTTTTTTAATGTGTGCCCTTCAGTGCGCCCCGTGCGTAAAGCGTCTGCGTCTAACCGTAAGCGCCGCTCCTGTCCGTCTCCTATACGCAACCCGTGATACGCTATTTCTTCTTGTAATTTGAAAACTAAGCTTCGGACAAAATTTTGGCAAAGGAAAAATTGTCTTAGAATAATTAAGGGAATATGACATTTTAAGGACAATATGTTCATTTTGAATCACTCTATATATTCATATGATTGTTCGTAATACAATATATTCATATTATTATATATAATAATATGAATATATTAAGAACAATTATATGAATATATAAACACTAAGATCCGCTTTGACCGAAAAATGGCTTTATTTATCCTCTTATTTGCATTTTAATTTACTTAGCAAGAGTTTTTTAAATGTATTTTCCTCAGTTCTGACGTGACAATCCAAAATGGCTGCAGTAAGTCGGAGCCTTAAATAATTTTTTAAGTAGAAACATTTTTATTAGTTATATGTTCTGTTATTTAAAGCTAATAATATTAATAGTTCTACTTGTAATAATTACTTTCATTATAAAAATTTTAATATGAAAATAATATTACAAAGAGCATACACCACTACGCAAGGTCTTTTGAGCGAAACAATATATAGATTTATTAAATATCAAAAACAATTTCAAAATATATTATAAATGTTTCGGTCTTAATTAGATCATCTTCGGTATACAAATAATAAATATATTAATTTAAAATAAGATATTATCGCAATTAGATTGACCAATGTCTTAAATTGTGAGACTAGAGTCTTGTCAGTTCCAATAAAATTTGACATGAAAAACGCTCTTTATAATGATAGTTATATGCAGATTAAATAAATTTTTCCTTTAATAGATTAAATCCAAAATTTGAAAAAAAAATGGCTAAGTGCTCGAATGCATAATTTCGCATTTTCAGATTCTGCAATAAAATAATAACGATAACGATAACAAAAAAAAAGTTTTTTTTATTATCGTTATTTAAAACTAGAACAATCTATTCTTTTAACAAATCTAAATCTCTCTCTATCTTTTTTGGCTAAAATTCTCGATACAGAATCTGGAAATTATGCTTTCGAGCACTTAGCCATTCTTTTCAAATTATGGACACATTGAATATAATCTATCAAAGGACGAATTTATTTAATTTGCATATAACTGTCATTATAACGAGCGTTTTTTACGTCATATTTTATTGGAATTGGATGACTCTAGTCTCACAATTTAAGACATCGGTCAATCTAATTGCAATAATATCTTGTTTTAAATTAATGTATTTATATGTATTTATTTGTATATGAAGATAGTTTAATTAAGACCGAAACATTTATAATATATTTTGAAATTGTTTTTGATATTTAATAAATCTATATATTATTTCGCTCAAAAGACCTTGCATAGTAGTGCATGTTCTTTGTAATATTGTTTTTAAATTTTAGCCAGTTAAATTTGTTTATTGTTATTTTAATATGAGCGTAACAAAAAGTTTCACAATGCGTTGAACATACACTTAACATAAATAATATTTTAGAACAATTGCAATTAATTTTATTTAATTAATAAAAAATATGTTTGATGAAAAATATGTCGAAAGGTATTCTCTTAATGCGATTTTATTTTGCAGTTGCATCCACTAGTATGAAGAGCTTGATCCAAACTATAGATGATTCTTCAATGTTTTTTTTTTTTTTTTGAAAATGATCCACTAGAACCTGAAGGTAATATAAAGTGTTTTATTTTAAGTGACAGTCTCGAAAATAAAGTATTTTTGGAAAAAATATTCTACATGAAAGTTGTACTACAGGATATTACATCAATACAGGACAGTGTGACAGGTTAAACAGGCGCGCAAGGGCATTCATAACTGCGCGTCCGCTCGAATAGGCGACCCGTCATATTGCCCTGTATGTCGATGCAACACTCTTTACAAATTAAGTAACGTATTAGCAATGTTAGTAATCTTAGATTTAAACAAAGATTTTGAAATTTCAAAATGATTTAAACATCATCTTATCAATGCTACGCAAGATCACAATAATACTGCTATGTAATACGCTATTTAGAGCCCTAAAAGTTTTAAATGGACATTTTTCTCAAAAATACTTTAATTTTAAGATAATCGACTTTATCATTTAAAATAAAACACTATATATAAAAGATTAATCATTGAATTGAGATATTTGAAAATCTTGAAGAAATCATTTTAGAGAAAAAATGTTTCAGATAAAGGAGGATTGAAGGAGAACAAATAATATCAAATTTCAAAAAAATTTGTTATCAAGATTATATAAGGTTATTATTAAGAAAACACATTACTTTTTAAAAAAATTATGCAATTTACTACATATCTTTTTTGAAGAACGTGTTTTTTACGCCACTTGATTTATGTCATTATTTTGTATTGTACATAAAAAATATTAAAAGTGTATTAAAATAGAGTTATCAAAAAATAAATAGTTTATGAGATATTTTTTTATATAATATTTAATTTCAATATATTATAAAGTACGAAATATCTCATAAACTATTGATTTTTTTGATAATTCTACTGTAATATTTTTTATGTTGAACAATTAGAAGAATCAGATTATGTAGAAAAATCATAATTTTATGGAAAAAATAGTAATGATTCTCTTAAAAAATTGATTTTCTTCTTTCGAAAATTAAATTTATCATTATTTTTCATTCAATCATTTGTCTGAAATATTAAAAGTGAAAGCAAAAAATTTTGGAGAATGATCGTTAAAAATGGAGTACCCAGTATATACATTTATAATTTACATTAATTGATTATAAAAATTTTTAATAAGGTTAAAATGAATCAAATCAAATATGTAGAGATAATGCTAATAATAAAAATGTACATACATTGTACACACATATGTATTTCAATTTATTAAATTTTTGTTATATCTGTGTGACTTTTCTTGATGTAATAACTAAAAACAGTAGTCATAAACGGTTCGACTTGTCTTTTTAGGTCATCCTCAGTACAATCTTAAATTTTAATGTAAAAATTAATCTAATTGTTGTAACCTAGCACATTTGGTCTAAATAATCGCAATATATCTAAAATTGTCGTGAAACAATAATGAAGTTGTATATACATATAATTGGATGTGAGTCTCGACACTGATATTATAAGGTTAATGCAAGAAAAATGTCGGTTTCCTGTTTTAAACTTTGGCACTTTATTATATATAGTATGTACAATATGTTATATTCAATTGTATTTCATGTTGTCATTTTCAAACGTAGATTCCGCTATATTAATTGTGCTAGTAATTTTGTTCTTAGTGTTAACTACATGATCAATTATTATCATTATTAAAAATGAAAAAGAAGCAATTTCGAGTAATTTTTTTGTACGAATTCAAACTATAGATCCTAAAGCTGAGGAAACGAATTAAAAACTTAATGAAACACTTGGTTAATTACAAACGAATGGATAGAAACGATGATTTTAAAAATTTCATGATGGAGATGAGTACCTGGAAGATAAAGAGGGTCGAAAACGATTTACAGCCACTGACAATTATCAGTTAAAGGGAATTATTGAAGAGGATCTATTAAAAACCACTTGACAAATTGCACAAAAACTAAATGTTCATCAATCAATAGTTGTTCATCATTTAAACCAAATCAGAAAAGTAAAAACAGACATTTTTGCAACCTAATGCGTTCTAATGGCAATTGTTATTAGCATTTATTGATATTATCTCTACATATTTGATTTTATTTATTTATATTTAATGATGTAACAAAAATAATTTTCTTTAACATTATTCAAGATATATTTATAGAACACATTCATAATTTTCTGATCATCTTTTTAATCTAATTACTATTGCTGATATAAATGTTGACCTATATAAAGACACGATGTGTGTCAACAAAACTGTAAGAAAACTTAATGGTAATGTCTTTTAAATAATGATAAAATGACAGTAATACATACATATGCTAATCAATATAATGTATAAGATATACAGGGTCCGGCAAAATGATCTCCCACATTTTAACCTTTAATAAAAACACCATTGTAAATGCTATTTAGATTTTATTTTTATTAACTGAAAATTTATGCTATGCCATTTGTTTTTATTGAGTTTTGAAAATTACAGAGTCCAAGTGGCGACCATTTTTTTCGATACACATTCGAAGCTGATTTCTAAAAGTTTCCATCACTCGAGCAATAATTTGAGGCGATATTCCTGTAATTTCTTGGCGTATTGCTGCTTTCAATTCGTCAATGGTTCGAGGGTGGTGTTGAAAAACCTTCGCTTTCAGGTAGCCCCAAAGGAAAAAGTCGCATGGGGCAAGATCGGGTGACCAAAACTTAGAGAACTTGAACATTCGGATGTGTGGTTTCAACAGGATGGAGCTACGGCTCATACGGCAAGAAGGACAATGGACGTTTTAAGGGAAATGTTTCCAGGACGCGTAATCTCGTTACGTGGAGACGTTGGGTGGCCTGCGCGTTCACCCGATCTTGCTCCATGCGACTTTTTCCTTTGGGGCTACCTGAAAGCGAAAGTTTTTCAACACCACCCCCGAACCATTGACGAATTGAAAGCAGTAATACGCCAAGAAATTACAGGAATATCGCCTCAAATTATTGCTCGAGTGATGAAAACTTTTAGAAATCAGCTTCGAATGTGTATTGAAAAAAATGGTCGCCACTTGGACTCTGTAATTTTCAAAACTCAATAAAAACAAATGGCATAGCATAAATTTTCAGTTAATAAAAATAAAATTTAAATAGCATTTACAATGGCGTTTTTATTAAAGATTAAAATGTGGGAGATCATTTTGCCGGACCCTGTAAAAGAGAGAGGATAACAATTATTTAGAAAGGTATGAATTGCATCTATCAGATTTTTTTGTTGGAACCGTGGATGTGATAAGAGGATAATTTTGTCAATGAAACTAATAATAGTTATGGCAAAAAGGATGATTTGAATGGAAATTAAGGAACCTTCTCGAAAACGTCTTTTTATGATTATCTTAAAGCTTATTAAATTCCCTTCAAAATGACCTATTATTTTTTTTAATTTCGTCTATAGGCTTCTAGTACTTACCCAAAATATACTCATAATAGAGGTCTTTCCTCTAAATATAATAATAATATATAATAATAATATAATATATAATATATAATATAGAATAGAATAGAATATTTTGCTTCAGCGTGTACAAGCTAAGAAGAGAACTTGGTTTACAATTCTCCTTAACTCACTCATTTTTTCATATTTTTCACACTTTCTTATTTGCTCATCCTTCCTACTTCCTAACCTTATAGTCAACTATAAGCTATCATTTATATTGCCACGTGCACTCAAACTTTCTCATATCTGATATATGCAAGAAGTATAAAATAAACACAATGTATTATTTAATACATGAACAGAATTTTAATTAAGTGTACTCTAGACATTCGAATCTGAGCATCGACTGCGATTAGATACATTTCACGTTTATGTCCTGGCATTCATATTAATTCTCACAAATTCTTAAAATCTTATTATCGATTCTCGCCGAACGACGATTGATGACTTTAATTTTTCCTCAACATAACGTAATGCTGGACATTATAATTATTTTTGGAAAGTCAATACATTTTTATCACAGATAAAATTCTTTGAGATGACATCAATGATTTGTCTATTTTGTATGTTCTGTCCATTTCATTTCATCCACATATTGACAACAAGATATTTTGAAATGACTCACCGATTTTAATATGTAAAACTAGTGCACTTTATGTGCGAACAATTTTTGTACACTTTTGGTAATATACAGAGTGTTTTCAAATTCGTGCCCGCAAAGTACAAGACGTCATACTTTACGTTAAAAGAAACAATTCTTTTCTTTTGCAAAATTGCATCTGACAAGTAGTTTTTGCAGGAGAGCAGGTTGAAGTTAACGAATAAGTGCTCTGATCTATGTGACGCTTAAGGCCGGCGCGCACTCCTCATTCACTTGTCAACCTAATCCTAATATGCTTGGTGAGTTTTGTTGAACGTTCTATTCTTTTAAATATTGCACAACTACGTATGGTAGTTAAATATGTATTAATACATATTTATAATAGAATATATTTATAATAGAACTCAAAATATATGTATTGCGAAACACACAAAACTAGGTGTGCGTTATTATTCTTACAGTATGTCGGCGCGACACTAAAGCAAAGGGAGCAAATTCTCACTCGACGAGTGTCATCTAGATTTACCAGTCGATACAGAAACTATTTATCAAAAGAACTAAGATGTATGACAAACATCTATATTACAACACTCTTACTATTTTGTTATATACGCAATAAGAGTTTGTCCTTGAGAAAATTAAAGCGTCCTTAAGCCAATCTTTTGGTTAAAATATCAGCTAACTGTAATTCGGAAGATACATATTCCTAAGTATATATTCCTAAGTACATATTCCATTTTGTTTGTAAAAAGAATGTTTCCCTTTTCAGCTGCGTTCAGATTCCTCACCCGGGTGCACTCAGTCATCCAGAAAGCGTTCACATTCCTTTTGAGTACCTTTATTGAGCGCTAGGTGGAACGTTCTGATTCCTATTCTATCCACCCGGGCGGATGGAAAAACCATTCGGTTCCTTGAGCCGGGTGGCATGACGCAATGGTAGTGACGCATTAAAGACTTCCTGTGCTATCTCAGCATATTTGACGTGCATCTATACAAAAATCTAAATTTCAGGTTATGCTTGTGTTAAACAGTACAAACTCAAAGGAGACTAAGTATTTAATCATCTATTAAGTTTTACAGATCAGGATTTAAGATATTGATAAGATATTTATTTTATATCTTTTATCATTATTATATATATTTCAGTTATATATAATTATATTAATTATATATGTAATGTATATTAAATCTAATATATTTATGCTATTTGATGTAACCGATGCATGTAGGACATTCTCTTATCTTAGAGTACGTTCAGATTCCCAAACCATTACTCCGGTACTTTTCGCCATTCATTCAATCATCCAGCGATCACCCACCCAATGAAGAATCTGAACACAGCCCTGCATATGTGTACGCTATTTTCTTTGTACTTGCCTTATGGCTTCCTCGTAATAAAGTGTATGTCATATGATGGAATAAGAATTGTTTTAAATATCTGTGATTATTCTGTATATGCTTCTTGTAATATTTATTCGATCCTACATAAAATGAAAATCTGCATGGACAGAATCGCACACATTACTCCTACGAGGCAAGAGAAATCGAGAGACAACGGCTCTTATCCCGCGCAAGCATGATCGTTGCCATCGGTAGCAGCGCTGACGGGAATCGCATGAACTAAAGTAAAATGTCGGTTAAGCTACTTTATAATTACCCTACGGGTAATACCGTCCTCCTTCTTGGAAGATTCATCTTCTAAAAATTTAAAATTACATTGAATTGTAGTCTTAGAAAATTTTACGCTTGAAGAATTCGTTACATGTAAAAAACTATATAAATTTTACTTAAAATATCTTTTCATATATCTTATTGTTCCGATTAGAACATCTAAACTGGAAACATCTATCTATGGCTCGGGAAGCAGTTGAAAAAAGAAATTATATTGTAAATAATTTGTAAATTATAATACATAATAAAAACGAACGTTTATAATTCAAAACGTATGAAAAGAAGAGCATAAAAAACTACCGCACAAGTTGTAGTTTGTGATATTTAATTATCATTACATTAATAAAAACATTAGACGTTTCGGCCACAATCTGGCCATCCTCAGTAAATTCACAATATTCTTAAAACACAGAGTTATCTTTAGTGTCACTTTGCTTATTGATATCACATATTTGGCCTTTAATGTATATCATTTCAGAAATTCTTCTTTTCATTAATGATTCTGTGTCTAAAATTCTTATGTTATCCCAATCCAATTTATGAATCTCATTCAACGGGTGAAACCATTGACATCTCGGAAGTGGATCTTTTTATGTCAGCCTTATGTTTTTTTATGAGTTTTTAATTTCCTTTTTGTTTGGCCAACATAAGAAGATTCACAATTTAAACAATTTATTTTGTAGACTACTTCACGATGGTCATCCTTAAGCAAAGGATCTTTTCCAGTTTTTATAAATATATTCATTTTATTCATGGGTTTATAAGCGATATTAAAGCCATGAATATGTGAAAGTTTTTTAAATTTTTCAGATATTTTGCTTAAATATGGTATTGTGAAAAACTTTTTCTTTGAATTAGAATTAGAGTCACTTTCGTTATTATTGTCCTCACGATTTTGATCTAAATTAGTTCTACTTTTCAAGATTTTTATTCTATTTTTTATTGTTGATAATATGAATTTAAGATGATAACCATTCATTAAAAGAGTGTCAAAGAACACGTTTATATATAATTATATTATACGATGGTTGAATTTAATGTCAGCTATATGTAATATATATATAACTCTGCGTTTTAAGAATATTGTGAATTTACTAAGGATGGCCAGATTGTGGCCGAAACGTCTAATGTTTTTATTAATATAATGATAATTAAATACCACAAACTATAACTTGTGTGGTGGTTTTTTATGCTCTTCTTTTCATACGTTATAAATTATAGTATATAAGTATATAAAGTAATGAAAATACAGTTAAAATATAAACAAACATATGTATGTAAAAATGAAAATTTATTATTAATAACATTACATAGTTATATTTTCATAAGAAATTAACACATATAAAAAATAAGAGCATAAGAAACCACAGCACAAGTTATCGTTTGTGATATTTAATTATTATTACATTAATTAAAACATTAAACGTTTCGGCCACAATCTGGCCATCTTCAGTAATTCAATAATATTCTTAAAACGCAGAGTTACATCTAGTTGACATTAAATTCAACAGTCGAGAGTTGTAATTAAATAAACATGTTCTTTTGTATGTGAAGATGCTTCATACGGTAATGTTACACCGTCAATTGTCAAGAAAAGTGTAGAACAAGAATTTCCAGATTCTAAATAAAATTGTATATATTAAAATCTTCTAGTCGGAATATAAACAAATAGAATCATTACCTGTTTTACAGCAAAAAAACCAAACTCTTCGTTTTAAGAATATTATTGAATTACTGAAGATGGCCAGATTGTGGCCGAAACGTTTAATGTTTTAATTAATGTAATAATAATTAAATATCACAAATACATAACTTGTGCTGTGGTTTCTTATGCTCTTATTTTTTATATGTGTTAATATTAGAACCACGTTAGTTTCAAGATATTTCATAAGAAATTGTTTTAAAAGTTCGTTTCTTTCTCTTTGAATCGAATTGTTTTTTTTTTTAATTATTCCATCGCTTTTATTTGTTCCTCCTCAACCAATTTTTTTCTCACATTGTAAACCTCCTTTGAATCTCGCCTTTTTTGGACACATTTTAATGGAGTACTATATGCGGAAACTGAATCTGAAATTTTTGCTGAACTCGGCCTATCGTTTAAATATTCATTTTCTAATGTGCAATTAGAATTACTATTATTGACATCGATATCTAATTCTATAAATGAATCAGCAGTAATCGGATTAGACAATGGCGAAAATCTTGCATTCGAATGTGGACACGGAATAGAAGGAGTGCAATTCATTGAAAGGCTACTTGGAGAAAGCGTGGATTGGCTGAAATTTGTTGAATGCTGCTTGATCTTGACACAATTATATATGACTAGACTGTTATTTGACTGAACGAGGATATTGTCAAACCGAAGTTTATGAAAAAAAATTTTCGCTCAATAGAATGACGTCCGCTTCCGTAACATGTTGAGGGAGCGATGTGGAAAGTAGGCCATTCAGCGGATAGTTCCGTAGTCTCTTTAATACTGAATGCGCCCATTGATAATAAGTGATTAGATAATAACTGGGCGGTAATTTATGATATAAGTTTATACGTTCAAGATAAGTATAATAAATGGACAGTATAAGAATATTCACATAGCAGTTTTAGTCAGTACAATAATTTTTTCATAATCTGTGCAATTTGTTAAATTTGATTTTATATTACAATTCAAAACAAATTTAATCTTTGGAAATGATTATCAATCCGCTTAATGTTGTTAGAATTTTATTAGTATCTATAAATTCAATATCTAACAGAAACACCAATAACTGAGCAGAAATAGAATTAAAAGAAAATATACAAAAATTATTGCTGGATAGCATTTTTTACTGTAATGAGTTGGAAGAAACCTATTTCGATTATCAAGAATCTTATAAGCTACATAATTCTGAAATTGAAGATGATGAAGAAGCATGGAGTGAAGATAATTTAAATTCTCATTTTCAATGTTCAAATGATGATGCAGACAGTTCTTATAAAAGATGAGCTGTTGAGTATTGGCGGAATTAGGACATTAATAAAAAAAATAAAAACAAAAGGAATCATCCGCTAAAATCAATGCAAAATACATTTAGAAGAGTTCCAACTGAACGTCAATTATCGGGCGTCGATGGTTTGACGCCTTGTGCGTTTCGACTCGCGACCTACCATTCCGAGTTCGAGTTTTACCGGCACCCCACATAATGTCAGCTTGTTCCTACAAGCTCGAGGCTATCTAATCACTTGATTGCCTCAGGATCATGGATGAGCCAATAAGCTTTTTAGCTTATGCAGGAAGGATGCTGATCAGATTGAAAGCTCGACGCCCTGCCTCGGAGCTAGGCCTGGGGTTGCTGAGTGATTCCTGTGAAGCGTCCCGGCGACACCCAAGCGCTGGCCGACTAGTATTGCGTATAGGCGACGCAAACTAGGCTACGACGATTCGACCGATGATCTAGATTGGTACCGCGGGGATTGTGGCAATTGCTCGTGCCTAGTCATGGATGGGATTCGCGATAGTAGTGGTTGATAGCTACATGCTGACTAAGACATCGGGGCCTTTGGCCCCGACGGGTGAGCTGCGTATCATGCTCGAGAACCTGCTTAGCTGGTAGAGCATGGCTAATCGCTCGCTTCAACCAGTGAGTTGCTTGTTGGGATCTACATCCCGCGAACGTGAGTTTCGGCATAACTGTGACGCGCTGATTGAACGTATTCCAGATCCCGCGTCCATGGAAGCCGTGTGAGTTAATGTTTAAATGCAAGTATCACACGTAAAATACTCACACTCTTCTGAATGTCAATTAAGACGATGGGAAGAACAATTACATTCAGGTAGAAATCGTATAGAAAAATTATCTTACATTTTCAAATTTACACATGAAATTTACTGCAGCTGTTGAATCAGGATATATATTCATAGTTCATGATATCGACCTACAAAGGTGAGCTTTACAAGCTCTTTCAAGAAGAAATAGGAAATCCTATATTTAATGCATCTTAGTTGGATATCAACATTCAAAAAGTCCTACCGAATTGTTTCGAAAAAATTACGAAATTTATAATAACTAGAAAAACAATAGAAGATTCCGTTGAGTTGCAAAATATAGCTACAGATTTTCTGAAAACAATGAAACCACTTATTGAACAGTTCGGATCTGAAAATATTTTTAATTCTGATCAAAGTAGTTTCCAATTGGAAATTCATTCTGAAACGTCATTATCTAATGAAGAAATAAAAAAAGTGTTGTACAATCTATATCATCAACAACATACTCATACAATAATATCGTATAATGGAAATTTGCTGTCACCTTTATTTATTATATTGAAAGAAACTAATGATATATTTGGACAAGAAATCTTATTTACACCAATAAATGTTACCGTAAAAGCATCGAAATCTGATAAAATGACTTCAGGTAATTAAACAAATTTCCTTTTACAATACATTTTCAGACAGATATTGTTTTACTATTAAAAAGTAAATATAAATTTGCATAAACGGAATAATATAATGAAATTATAAGTCTTATTTCTGTGATATATTTTATATTTTATTTAAGAATCTCATAACAGTCATATAAATAGTTATTAATTTAACATTTATATTTCTTTTGCAATATTTTTTTTCCAGTTTGTCTTTACCTAATTTTATGAATTTATTTAGTTTATTCATCGCATATAGCATATAGTTTATATGCTATATTAAGATTGTTTTTTCCGCGATTGTTTTAAATTTTTCTGAGATTTTATTGACATATAGAATTGGAAAGAACTTTTTTATATTATCATCGATTGAATGATCATTACTATAAAGGTCTGTTCGTTTTGACTGAGTTTTGGTTCTGTTATTCATAGTAGAAAATATATTTAAAGGATAACCATTTTTTAATAATTCTTTGATCATGTTTGAAAAGTTTTTATTGTGGTATTCTGAATGCGAAAGAAATATGATCTTATTCAATTGTCCTATAATTATACCTTTTTTATGAGTGATTAGATGGTTGGATTTATATCTTAAAAATCTGCCTTAATTCATCGGTTTTTGGAATATATCAATTTTTATATGGCCACTCTCCAACTTTACGTCCAGAAAGTCAATAGAGTTGTCATCTCTATGTTTGTTACGTCCAAACCCTGGAAATTAGGTCAAGGAACCAATGAGGGAGAATGGAGAGGATATGGAAGGACGGTTAGACTCAACCTTACAGGTATACGGAGGCGAACACCTGTGAGTCGTACGGAATATGGGTCCCCTTTCAATCCCGGAATATGGGTCAACGTTCGAAGGGACGCTATGACCTGTTCCGCTGGACAGTGCGAACATCGATCCTACTTTTGGGTCAAGGAACTTAATCCTTTTGATTCGGGACTGGACTTCGTGCGACCACAGGTATTCGAGAGAAGTGAATGCGAGAGGTGATTTTAATAAAAGACAGGGGAATACCTTAAGTTACATTTATTAATAAAAAGAAAAATAATAATAAAAAAAGGGTTTTATACATTAAAAACTTCTCTTTACATAAAAAATATACATTACAGTTTATGGATGTATGCGTGCGTGCGTGCGTGCGTGCGTGCGTGGAGAGGAAAGGGTTAACGAATACGGGAGGCGAGGAAAGTGTTGCAGGAGCACATCGGGATGAGGTGCTTGTAGAGAACGGTAAAAGGTGTGGGATTTCCGGGGATGTATACTGTGACTAATCTGTCCCCTTCGTTGGAGGGGGACGAATATAACCGGAACATCCGATCCCAGTCAATCGGCTCGGGATTCGGTTGAAACAGGAGGGGCAGGAGCTGATCCAAAGGAGGAGGGAGTGAGAATCCTTCTTCGTGAGAAGGAGGGGAAGGGAATCGTTCCACGAGAGGAGGAGGGAAATAATCGAGGATTTCCTGAATAGGGTCGATAACAGAAGGAGAGATGAGATCTAACGGTTGTGTCTCTTGGTGAATAGGACATCTCGGCGAATTGTTCGCCGGTTGGCGGCATGATTGTGGGTGGCCCTGGGGAACGGTTCCGCCTACTCCTCCGGACATAGGGGGTTCATCCGCGTTTCTTAATACACACTACGAACCGAAGGGTTAAAATTAACGTGTTTTCGTTGGAAACGCATGTAAATGTATTTAAGTACAATGAGTGTGTTTCCATGCGGGGAAACGCAGGGATGGACTGGAAATAAATGCGACTTACTATTAGCTGGGCCCAAGATATCCAGTAGGTTCTAGGTGAGTGGCCAAGGAGATCCGTCGTCCGCGGAGAGCGTCCGAAGAGCACTCGCAGTGACGTATGGCTGGTAATTCCAATTGCGATTTGCTCAACAAGTTTGCACTCGGATGGAATCGCGAACTGGCGTGATTAGCAAAATATTCAATAATTTCCGCACTGCTCATGACAATGGCTTAACTCGTAACTGACCGCGAACTTCACTGACATGGATCGAGTGGTTTGAAATTTCGTATTGACGCTCTGCGCTTCCGCGGGACCTCTATTTATATCCCGAAAAAAGGGCGTTGTGCCCTTTGTTTAGGATGCAAAAGTTAGTTGTCACGCGAGATATACGATTTTTATAGCGTCCTATCGTTGTTAATCTAAAGTACATCGTTAAAGTAGTTTCCAGAAAAAAAGAAGTGATTTACGTTTTTTCTTAAAGAGCCAAGATCGCTCCAGACGGATGACGAATTTTGTTATTCTCGCGGAAAATACGGCTAGGTAAACAAATGGTTACCGTGCATGACTAGGTTTGCGTGCAGGGCTACCATTGTCATTGATCTTAGATAACGCTACTGTGGGAAGTTATCCCATGCGTTTTATGATTTTTAAGCACGACGTGACGCCTGTTTTTTCTAAGATGAAATTGTTAGTCAGTCTCGGATGACAAAGCCTAGATTTTTACTATTGCGTGACTTCGGTGCATTTATAATGTCTTTTGCAATCTTGTCTCTTTTCGGGCCTGCATTCAGGTTGTTATTCCTTTCGGGTTGATTGGCATTTACGAATTTTCGCGGAGCCTGTCCGGTCCTTCTTTTCAATTCTGTCAGACCGTTATCAGAAGGCTCCGCTCGAGTCTCGCAGACGCCAACCATAGCGACATGGAGCCGAAAAAAAGAATCGTGGCGTCTGTAGGACATAACACCCCCAGCCTTAGACAAATGTTGGGGTGTGAGAACGCAACATTTGCAAAAAAAAAGGTATCCATTCTTTTCTTTCGACAATTTGATGGGTTTGACTACATAGTCGGACTCACATTTTTAAGTGTTATTCCGTACATGTGCGTCCCTTAGTTTATTAGAGAAGCAGGAAAAAATAGGACGTTTCTAAAATTCGCCTCTTCAGTTCTTTCGTCCTTTTATTTTACAAGTAAATGTCAATATCCTGGTATGCATATACGCGTATATAAAGATCAACATTTTGATATTCGTCTGTAAGTTTGTAGCTCATGTCATTAAGAAACAGGAAAGAAAGATAGGATTCTTTTCGGAATTCTTTCGTACTCCTTGTTATGTCTATTTATAATAATATACTAAAATACTTAGGTGCTCATTAAAAGATACTCCTGCGCATATAATTTAATTAACGCTAAGATTTGGCAATTTTTGCTGGAGAACTTATATAACTATATACATATGTGTGTATGTTTTAATGTTAAATATATTATACATATTATTTTAAAATGTATTGGGTATGGGAAAAAGTTTCCGCTCTTTTTAAATGAAAAAGATGTGTTTATTTAAACAAATCTATATAAGTTTATTCAAAGTATGCTCCTTCGGAAGCGACAACTTTCTCCCACCTTTCCGGTAATAAACGGATTCCTCGAATGAAAAAATCTGGTTCTTTTGAAGTGATCCATTCATCAAGTCATTTTTTGATACCTTCATAAGAATTGAATCGTTCTCCAGAAAGGGCCGACTGCATGGATCGGAACAAATGGAAATCTGAAGGGACAATGCCCGGTGAATACGGCGAGTGGGGCAGAATTTCCCACTTTACTCCTTCCAAGTATTTCTTGACCGGTTTTGCAACGTGTGGCTTAGCGTTGTGTCATGTAACAGAATCAACTTGTTGTGCCTATTGTCCCATTCCGGTCGTTTTTCTTTCAAAGCTTGGTTTAAATGTATCAGTTGTAGCCGATAACGATCGCCAGTGATGGTTTCGGACGGTTTGAGCAGCTCATAATATATAATACCTCTTTGATCTCAGATGCACAACATAATCTTCGAAGCATGGATATTTCGTTTTGGACCTGGTTGATGGACCTGATTCACCTGGCATCATGCCTTCAAGCGTTTAGGATTATCATAGTAGATCCATTTTTCATCGCCAGTTACGATACGATGTAGAAAATCCTTCCTTTGTTGTCATTGATGAATCATCTCGCAGATGACCAAACGTCTTTCCATGTCTCTCTCTTTCAATTTGTATGGCACCCAATTTCCTTCTTTTTGCACCATTCCCATTGCGTATAGACGTTTTCCAACAGTGGATCTATCAACATTTAACTCTTTTGCCAACCTATCGAGCGATAAACACGAATCTTCTTCGAGTAATGCTTGCAATTCTGCATCAAATTTTTTCGGTGCACCTTCGCGTTCTTTATCACGCACATCAAAATCACCACTGCTGAATCGCCGAAACCATTCTTTACAATTAATTTTCGATGGAGCATGCTCATCGTAAATATCTACGAACAAACGATTCAACAACATTTCCGCAGCACTTTTCTTTAAAATAAAATAATGGAGTAAAACTTCCCGCAAATGTTGCTTTTTTGGAATAAATTCCGACATCTTCAACGCAAAAAAAGTTACTCTTTGTTACGCTTCGAATGAATGCCATCTATTGGGCTCAAAAGTTTGGACACACACCTTTCAAAAACATGTCTTGCCGTTCTATCAGACACACGAACAATGCTACTAACGACATCTTTCTGCAATGGGCGGAAACTTATTCCCATACCCAATATAAAAACACGATGTATTATTATTTTTCTTTTCCTTTATTTATATTGGCAAGTAGATGTTGAAATATTTAAAGGATGAATAAAAGTCGCCAACCTCCAAAAAAAAAGGTTTACTGCATCGACCCATGCAATGATCAAAGGTGCTCCCCATCTCCAGTCTAAAGTGTCTTGTCGGTGTGTCGAAATCTTTTTGATGCGGCTTCGACACTTATTCCTCCATGGCTTGACATTTATTGTCGTTTTACCGCAGGTCGAACAGTTTTTGCAGTCGTTCACAGACTCTCTATGGACGAAGCAAAGGCCATGTAGCATCCTTTTGAGATTTCTGCGTGGCAATGGTCGCAGATTTTATCGAGATGCTTTGGCAGATCCAATGTCCCTTCAGTAACGTAACGCATCGGGGTTTCGGTCAAGTATCGAAACTGTCAACTAAATTTTTCCATTTAATTGGCGTACCAAGATCTTTATATGTTCTAGTGATCTGGAGACAGTGATAGTGCATTGGCAAATTATATGCTGTAATTGACGATCAGGTGGCTCTGCATACGAGGAAAAAGTCTTTTAAAAGGGAAGAGGAAAGCAGGACAATTTGCCTAAGAATAAAGGGAAGATGATCTTAATTAATCTTACTCCAGCAAGAATCAATTATATAAATACTTTGTTAATTTTTCCCAGTATAGTGATTCTAAAAAAACATTTATTATTATTATTATTACAATATTATTATTATTATTATACTATCCCTGAACTTCCCTTATTATATATATATATATACAGGGTGTCATGAATATACGGCCCCACTCGTCCCGAGCAGGTAGAGTGGACTAAATTGAGTAGAAAAGTCCTCTACCATTTTATAATGCTCGCAATAATTAACGAGATATTAATGTTTAAAGATAGCCGAATACACGCGTCCGCTCGACTTACTATTGTCAAAGGTACGGCCCACAGAGCGCACGGCGCGCGGGCCGCGAGGAGCGGGAATGGCCTAGCAGGCACGCCGCACTCTTTGAGCTTAGATTCTCGCGACGGTAAGCCCTCGTGGCCCGCGCGCTCGGTGGGCCGTACTTTCGGCAATAATAGATCGGGAGGACGTGCATATTCGGCTATCTTTAAACGTTAATATCTCGTTAATTATTGCGAGCATTATAAAATGGTAGAGGACTCTTCTACTTAGTTTAGCCCACTCTACCTGCTCGGGACGAGTGGGGCCGTATATTCATGACACTCTGTATATGTATATATGTGTGCATATTTTTGTATATATATATATATATATATATATATATATAAAACTTTTATAATATGTTTTTATCACTAATTTTTATTATTATTATTATATTATTATTTATTTCTTTCAGTTTTTTTTTATTTTTATTTTTCCTTTTTTGTGTGTAATTTTATACATATATATATATATATATATATACATATATATATATGTATATATATTCTTATTATTATATGGAAGGGTACATGCCCGCTCTCAACTTATCATTAACGTAACCTAATGTAATCAATGTTTCCTTCAAATCGATTTGATGATACTCGCGAGCATCACTTCCGCTACGAATTTCTAACTTAATTAGCTTCATTTTTTATGGTCCCCAAAATGGACATCCGTCCCTCTTGTTGATTTATGAGGAATCTGGTCAGGTCCCTTGCCTTCCTTGGTCAAGATGAGCTGGAGAAAGGAGCGGTATGAGCCAATCCACAAGGATTCCCTTGCCATTTTAATTGGCAGAACCTGTCCTCCAGAATGTGCATCTCGAATAATCGACATTCCACATTACGACCCCAGTCTCGTAGAGAGATCGCGACCGTTCCGTCTCTGTTGACGTCTGTTATAATTCCGCGTTGCGGTTTTCGCGAATGGCTACGAGTTCTCCGACAACGACGTGACGTTGGGACGATGACGCAGCATGTGCCCCCTTCGTGTCATCCTCCGGGTTAGTTTCTCGAACAAGTCCTGGAAGTCTTCGCCGGTCTTCAACTGAACCCAGAACATCGTAGGTGAGTCCATTTTTACGATTTTCACTGCCATCGAACTCCGCGCCAATAGTTTGGTGTTAATGCATTCGATTTCCATATCGTCTATAAAAAGGTTACTGTGATATTTAAAATGCCTGCATGGCACCGCATGCTATTTTATTTATTTATTTATTTATTTATTTTTATTATTTAAATTTTTTATATATATATATATTATGACGTGACGTTTTCCGTCGTCACAAGGGCCGCATAGCCTGACCGAACAGTGCAGTCTAGCGTCCTGAGTCACTTCACATTTTAGGGGATGGACGCACCTTTTTTCGCGACATTATTTGCGTGTCTTACGCGTTTCGTTTTGTCGTTTTTGTTTCCCTATTTGTGTGTATTCCCATACCGAGGGTTATAGAGGCCGGCAACTCTCGCGATTTTGACAGACTGACGCCGCTTCCCCGGACTATGAAGAGAGAAGAAGGAAGACGGCCAGGAATGGGAGTCGAGTAACGACCGCTGCTGATGGATCCGCCGGGACGCACGACATCCGATTCCGGGTCGCACGCAGGTGATATCATTCATTATTACTCCTTTTTTGTTGTCGTAAGATATCTTCTGTTGCATCCTCTTCCAGACACAAGGCGGACCGAGGATTGGAATGGCAGGACGGGGGTGGCACTCTACGCCCCAAGGACGGTGAGAGCCCCGAACAGGCGCCTTGAGGCCACGAGGCGGCCCGAAAAAATCCTGCGGCCTCTCAAATTTCGCGCGTCAAGACATGCGACACGGGCATGACGCGGTTCCCGCGATTGGCGGAGCCACGGAACCACGCGCCAATCAGGTCAGCACGATAACGCCCCCTCGCGGGGATAACGAGTCCTGCGTGCCTCCGGGAGGATTAGCGCCCGGCACTTGTGCTGTGGCCCGCTTGGCGAAAGCACGTGGAAGGATGCGATACGCGACGGAAGCAGGAGAGCGTTTCGGAGACGACCAGGACGAGCACCTGCGAGGGAGTCACGGTGAGACGAGCGTCACAACTGTACAGTCGCCGGTTTCCGAATCCGAGAGGCGTGATTCTATCGTAATCCTATTGGGCATATTACAGTGAGCGCACGTGGCATTGCCGTGCATTAGATTTCCGCGGGATTCGAATGCGCGTGTCGCCTCCCAAACGGTCCCTTATTGTCGGAGAGATCCTACTGCGTCCGTCAAGGCCACAGCTCGTCATTCGTTGTAAGCTTTTGTCGCGGACTCTGTTTTGTATCGTAACGTGTCGAGGTTCCGGTACTGTAATATTGTCGCGTATCTTGTCGTTTTGGAAGCCGTAGCGTAAGATCTACATGTCCATTAGAGCGTCCGCCCTCTGTATCATAGCATTTAATGATAATTTATGATCGCAATTAGTAAATGTGCGTATTCTGTCGCATCGAGATTGCGTAGTGTCGAGTTTGCATATGTCCTATCTTTCTCTGAATCTCAGCTGAGCGGCGCGAAGCCCCGCGAGCGCGCACGAGGTCACGCCGTGTTCGCGTTACAATCGTTGCCGAATTCCATCGTAGCTTAGAAGCGGCGAAGTCTTATTCGAATAATTCGCGAGAGCATCTCTATGTGCGTGAGCTCGTGCCGCGGGAATCTAACGAGATTGATACGTCTAGCGTAAAGCTGGGGCCCGTGCGAAACCGTTGTCGGGACTTATCGTCACAATGTTGTCGACAATGTTGTAAATGCAAGTCGAAGACTTATTCAATATACGTGTTAATTTTGTTATTGTTAATTCTGATGTGCTTTATTGCCGTCCCTGTTCGCTTCTCCAAACGATCAGCTATCCTCGACCACGAATCGCCCCCTCTGCCATTTCCGAGGCTGAGCTAGCCCGGTTGAAAGCCCGTCGACATTCACAGCTCGCTAGAATATTGCGTAGAGGAAATATCGAGAAAGAGTGGCACACTCGTGTCTGGCGCCCAACTATCGTTTTGTGATTGTGCGTCGCCCTTAAGAGCGGCCGCGTGAAGACGCATTTCTATCGCGTTTCGTTTAACGCCACCCGTCATCCGATCGCCTAAGAAAATCTTAGCTGTGAATACGCGACGAAGTTGCGCCACGCTCGTGAGTGCGGTTGCAATATATATCGAGAGAGGAAAAGAAAATTGTAAATCGTGCCGGATTTTCTCTTTAATTGCTCAAACTTTCAATTCAAGAGGTGCATTCTTCCCTCAGGGGAAGGAGAGGATAAATAGGTTCTAGTTTAATCGCAGTTTCATTATGCTCTTGTAATTCGAGATCTGGAGCGCTAGGATTTACATCTCTAGGTTTATTCCTTCCTAAATGTAAAAGTTGAGTAAGTGAATCCTATACGGCTCCCAGTACATCGACCAACCGTACACAGTGTGTAGAGCGTATCCATGTACGAATGTGTCTAACAGCAGTTTGATAAGTTTAACAATTAGATATATTCCGATTAATCCAGCGCTGATATTGCCAAAGATTCAAAATTTATTCAAAAATTTTTCCCAAGCCGAGATAGCGATTCTTTCTATTGATGCTTCGTCTATAAGATTAGAGAGTGATCCTCCATTTATTACGGTTGAGTGCCCTAATATACCCCTTGCCATGGTATTGAGGATTGCGGATCGCTCCGCGGGAAACATTATGTGATCCTTGAGTTCTTCCAGATTGCTTTGTGAATATATTCCACTGGTCCCTTCTGGACTGGTGTATTTCCATGACGGTTTAATTGAATGTTGCCTAATACAATGACATTTCTCCAATTTCCATAAGGATCAGAATAAGCACTGCCGGTGCATACGCTCATTGTCAACATGCCCGATTAAAACTATTGGACGTGATGCAGTCTGATTAGATAGCAGATCTGTTATGTGAGTTTCGGCTATTTCGAAACTTCCATAGGTATGCATGCGTCGACATGCGTCTCGAGATACATCGATGTATAAGAATTGCCCGTTATATACGTCCATAGTATGTATGAAAACATTCCACATCTTTTTACTGTACGATCTATTTCGACTTTACATTGTATTACTTTCACTGATTTAAAGTCGTTGAAGTACTTATAGTATATAGATATTTTGCTAGAATTTACATTCTGTGGGGAAATATCACACACTTCAACGTTTAATAATGATAATATATTATAGTTTGCTGCTGCGGAGCTACAGTCGTATCCTATTATTCCGTAAGTTCCTTGAGTCCATATTATTAATATATAATAAATATGACGATTATTCCTTTGATGCAGCAATCCATCATCTGAAATGTCGATTTGATTTGTTTAATTATTGTGAACTGGCTTAATGTGAGAAATTCGCAAGCGGTTAGGGTGATCGATGCGACAATTTTTCTTTATTTTAATTTTAACATTATTTTTGTTTAAAATTTCTAATACTTCATGAGGTCCGGTATATTGATCTCCAAATTTTTCGGGTTTTGGTCCCTTTAATAAAAATACATGATCTCCAGGCTTGAATGTCTGTGGATTAATTTTCTTGTCGTAATGTTTTTTTTATTTAACTTTAGCTTCTATGACGTTCACGAATATTTGTTTGGATTGCATGGAGTTGCATAACTAAATTTATTAGATAATCATCATAATTAGCTAATTTGTCTTCATGGTTGAAGAGCTCATTTGACGGTACTCTTGCTATTTTACCGAACACTAGTTCGTATGGAGTATGTTTTGTAGCCTCATGGACACTAGTGTTGTAATTAAACATGGCTAAGCCAATCCATCTGTTCCAATCTGCTCGTTTGCGTATTGTTTCAAGTATTCTCCTAATGCGTGGTGTGATTGTTCTAAGGATCCATTTGATTGAGGGTGAAATACAGTTGTACGGAATTTACGGATTCTGAATATTTTTGCTATCTTCTTCATTAATTCACTGATAAAATTTCTTCCTTGATCAGTTAATATAGCTTTAGGTGCTCCTAATACGCAAATAAATCGACAAAGGCTTCTGCTATTGTCTCTGATGTTTGATCCGATAAGGATATCCCCATACAAAATTTAGTTAACTGATCTTGCAGGGTTAAAATATATTCGTTACCTCTTCCAGTTTTAGGTAAGGGTCCTACGATATCCATGGCTACTTTGTCAAAAGACGATCTTGGTATATCAATGATTATCATAGGTTATTTAGTTTTTACTCGAACGAGTTTTTTTAATTGACATTGTAAACATTGTTGTATATATCACTGAACATCAGATTTTAGATTTTCCGAATGGTATTTGTGTTTTATTCTATTATAAGTCTGTGACATCTCGATATCCTCCCGTAGGTAAACAATGCATTTCTCCGATTATTGTAGATCGTAGATCTTTAGGTGGGTATTTTTCACTAGTCTATTGCATATAATTAATTTGTTGAATCCACAAAAATTAGTTGCAATGCGATTTTGATATTGCTCCATGGCACATTGTTAACATGATTAGTTTTAGCACTAATAGTCTCTAATTTTAATTCTTCAGTGACAGACCATAAATCTTTTATTACGGCGGAAATCTGGGTGAAGATCATCATCGGTCCCTCACATTGCCTTTTGCTGATAGGCAAGGCTAAGTAGGATTTTTTGTATTTTACGACTTTGACTTTTCCTAGAGCGAGATCTCCTAAGCGAGAGATCTCGTTTCTTTCAAACAGTTTTTGTGAACCTAAATCCAACGGTCTCCCATTGGTGTCGACAAAATATGCAATGTTATTTCGCAAAAATATGTTCTTTCGCAAAAATAATTGCTCGCGAGAATCGAGAATATTGTTTTTGATTATATGGTCATTAACAATAATAGGCCCTGTTTTTCCTTTTCTGAATTTTATGTCCTTCCTCAAATTCTTCTTTTTCTTGATTTTCCTCTTCATTGTCACTTTCTATCGCCTTCTCCGATGAGTCATTTCTGTCTTTTATTCTTTCCGTCTCATTCTCTTGTGGGAAATCTTTGGGTAGCTTATCCTGCTGGGCATCTTCGAGTCTGCATTTTATTATTTCGAAGAATATTGCGCGTTGTAGCCTTTTCCATAGTTTATGATTATTGTGGTTTTTCTATCTCCTTTCGTATAAGAGATGCTGAATTCGTACCCTCTTCAGGTGGATGATCGTTTGGAAATAAGTCTTCAAGTGGTTCGTCATCAGTCAAATATAATTTAAAATCCTCGTCCTCTTCGTCCTCCTCATCTGATTCCTCTAGCATTTTAGAAATCGTTTCTCTTGGATCATTAAGGTTCAAAGGCTTGTGATGATTAATTACATTGCAGTTCGCTTCTTCAAGGTCTACCGGATTCTTCATGATAATGCATCGGTATTTACATTAGTTTTACCTGCTTTATATACCATATCATAATCGTATTCAGCTAATTTTAATTTCCATCGTAGTATTCGCATGTTTGCGTCCTGTGCATTTTTAAATCAGTGAAGAGGTTTGTGATCTATAACCAAAGTAAATTTCCGTCCATATAGATAAGGTTTAAAATGCTTGACACAATACACTATGGCTAAAGCTTCCTTCTCATAAGTGTCATATTTTATTTCGTTTTTGGTTAAAGTTCGCGAAGCTTATACTATCGATCGATCTTTATTTATTTCCATTTGTGATAGGATCGCTATTCCGGAAGCACCAGTAGATAATATAAAAGGTTTGGAAAAGTCGGGATATTGTAAGACAGGTTCTTCGCACAATTTCTCCTTTAATGCTTAATCTTTGGAAGGAGTTTTTTTGATTTATTGTCCATTCAAATTTAATGTCATTTTTTAACAAATGGGTGAGGGATTTAGTTAATTTTGAAAAATTTGGTATAAATCTTCAGTAATATCCGGCTAATCCAAGAAATTTTTTGATATTTTTCGGCGTTTTGGGCCTTGAAAATTGCCTTCTAATTTCTTCGGATAGAGTTTAACTCCATCCTTACTAATTACATGCCCCAAATAAGTGACTTCGGTTTTCAAGAATTCGCATTTGTCTGTAATTTTAAATCAGCTTTACGCAATCGTTCTATCAACAAATTATACTTCCTCTCGTGTTCTTCTAGTGAAGCAGAAGTAGATGACAATGTCATCTATATACACAAATAGTTCTTCGCCTTGCAATCTTGATCATAGTAAATCCATTAATCGTTGAAAGATAGCGGGTGCATTCTTTAATCCGAAAGGCATTCGGTCAAATTCGTAATGACCGAAAGGAGTTGTAAATGCAGTTTTATGACTGTCAACAGGATCCATCCTTATTTGATGAAAGTACGATAAGTCGCATACTGAAATATTACGCTCCGCCTAATTGATCCAGAATATCGATAATGTTAGATAACGGGTATGCGTCCTCGACAGTTTTTTCGTTTAAGGCTCGGAAATCTAATACCATTCTCCATTTGTTTCCCTTTGTGTCTTCTTTTTTGGGAACTATCCATGTAGGCGTATTATACGGTAATTGAGAAGATTTTACGATGCCTCCTTCTAACAGTTCTTCTATTTGTCTATTTATTTCTTTTTTATGAATTTGCGGGAATCTGTATTGTCGCGTATTTATAGGTCGATCATCCGTTGTAGATATTTGGTGTTGTAATATATTTGTTGCTGACAACTTCTCTCCAGGGATGTGAAATCTGTCCTGGCTGTCAGTTATAAGTTTCATTACACTTGTTTTTTCCTGGAAACTCAAATGCTCCAAACGCAATAGTTCTGTAATTTCTATGAGTCTATTCTTTCCGATCTTTTCCGATACAACTAAGCATTCGCATGGAATATTTTTCGTAGGTTCATTTCGACATTCTTGTTCAGTTCTTTCCTTACATTTGCGCATGAATTTATCTATCATTCTGTCATTTCTTGAGATTGATTTTGTGTAGACGCCAGGATTTTTGAAAATGGTTTATTTTTCTATGAATTACGAATATTTATATAAAGATTACATGATTACATTCTTTCTAGAAGTTCATCGATAGTAATATGAGAGGAATTATTTTGATGATTATCATTTTTTGCCAGAATTCTTGGTAATTTAATTTTTCCTAGAATAGAGCTCTTTTCCTTTGGCTCCTTTTAATAAAATTGAGTCGCATTGCGTAGCAAGGTTTGGTTATTTATTTCCTTGCAATTGATAGGAGTAGAATTTAACAGGAAAGTATGGAAACTTTCCTCTGCAATTCCAAAATTATTTAATTCTTCAGGAGGGGACTGGTAACTTCCCTCTCCAAAATTTTCTGAATTATTTAAATTTTCAGGAGAGGTTTGGTAACTTCCCTCTCCAAAATTTTCTGAATTATTTAAATTTTCAGGAGAGGTTTGGTAACTTCCCTCTCCAAAATTTTTTAAATTAATTAAATTTTCAGGAGAGGTTTTGTAACTTCCCTCTCCAAGGATTTTGGATTCTAGAATTTCGGAGGAAATATAGAAATATTCCCCTCGATGAATATTTGGAATAGAATTTTTTCTTGATTTTTTAATTTCTCTCATTAATTTATTCTCATCAAATACCACAAAACTTTCACTTATTTTTCTGTTACTTTTATCTCCTGTCAGAACGTCTCTGTTCGTAATTCCGTCATTATTTGAATCTGGCATCGTTACTAAAGTCTTCGAAATGGATATCCCTTGGATGGGTAAGATAACTTTGTGCATTTACAATTTCGTTTTACCACGCATCTCAATGCTTGAACTATCGGTGTCAAATAATTCATTCAGGAGTTTGAGGCGCAAGGTTGGTACTTGTACCTTAACTTCTTCGTCTAATGCCTCTGCTTAAATATGCTTTTCCAGAAACGTTTTCTACTATTGTATCCCCTAGGTAAATTCCATGTGCTATTTTTAATTTCGGTATATATATCCTATGTTTATCTCCGGATTTCCTATTCTCACATAAAATAAAAATTCTGATCGTGGTGATGCGATGATGGTTTCTGGTGAAAAGAAAGGTATATTAACTCCTGATACATCTAGATATCCCTTCGCGTAGTCAATTTTCGAGGAAGTCTGTTGGAAGAAATCGTTATCTAATATTCCGGATTGTGAGATTGGAAAATTACCTGATACAATATGAAATGTAATCTTTTCTTCAAAGAAAGGCAAAGTTATTTCTCCTAGCGTATAAACGGGATATTCGTTTATGCCATTTAATTTTAGAATATTGCTGTAGTTGACAATACCGTCCTTAAGTATAAAATTTTCCTTGATTATGTTTGGCCCGGAATCGGTATCCAATATAAAAGCTACGGGTATTGATTCGCAAAAGTTTACCTGAACGGTAGGCACGCGACTTGTCGAGGTTTACAGTTACGGAACGTATTTCTAACGCGTTTTTGCCTATTGGCCCTTTTTTGATGTCGACGGGTGTGAAACTCGTTCGGACCCCTGTGCCACACCCGATTTCGAGGGGTCACCGGAGTTTCCCTGTTCGTTTATCTTTCTTTGATAATTGCTTGCAATTCTTAATTCGCAAGTTTCGAAGAGATGCCCTTGCCCTGTAAAATACCGGCAGAATAATGAGCCTGAGGATGCAACGTTTTGCCCTGTCTTAGATCGACAATTTTTAGCATTATGCCCAAAATTGTTACACAATTGTTATTTGACAGACGATCTTTACTTTACTAACTGCGTTATGTTGCTCATTCTGCTTTTTCCAGCAGCTATTGGCCGAATAATCTGGCTTATCGCACCACTAACAGACTACAGAAGATTTATTCTGACTATTGTTATCATTTCGACAATTTTTGGCGTTATGCCCTGATCTAGAACATATTTGACAAATAATATTATTTCCTTATAAAATATTAACGGATTGTCGTGCTTGATGGTCACGAAGTCAATATTTGTCAGCGCTATGTCCGCGTTTCTTACAGATTTGACATATTAAAATCTCTATTCCAAAATTATTTAATTTTCTGCAGTTTGAAGCTAAATGTCCTTCTTTATAAAAAATCTGACAGATTTCTCGTAATTTGTTCGTATTCAGCGCCTCGCTGAATGTACTTTCCTGATTCTGTCGCAAATCTGTCATCGAATGAAATTCTCTTTTTATTCGTAACGCGTCGGCTACTGTTTCTTGGACGCCTAAATTCCTTGTTATTCGTTGCTCGATTTCTGGTTTCAATCCTCTAATAAAACACTTGCACATGTCTTTTTCTAAAAATGTTTTAATACTTTGATCGGAAAGGGCATTCCCTGAAATTTTATGAGCTTCCATTATTTGTTTTCCTAAAATCTTTACCCGATTCGTGTGATTACGTCTTCCTCATTCTGTTGATAAAATGGCCTAATTCGTCTTGCAATTGGTATATATTTTTTGAAGCGCCATAAACTTGTTTTAAATATTTAGTTAATTGTGCCACACTGTTAAAGTCCTGATCTTGTGTAGTGCGGCGCGCTTTACCCACAATTCTTGTCCTTATAATTTTTATAAATTGCGATTCAGCTTTATCCAGTAGCATGGATTTTGCTTCTTCGCATCCTTCGATAAAATAGTTTAAAGGGATGTTTTTGCCGTCGAAAAAAAGGTACGGTTTCGACAGCGTATTTTAAGATAGCAAATAAATTTTGGTGCGTTATGATTTCGTCAGGTCCCCTCAATTTAGGGATAGCCACAATTGTTCTACGTTTATTTTCAGATATACCACCGAATTCGCGTGCGGATTGAACGATAATGTCCTCTGAGTCGGCGGAACCGTCAAACACAAGGGTTTTAGAATTATCTGAAATCTCCGATTCATTCAAAGAGAAGCTCGGCGCTTCGAATTCGGAGGATTTAAAGGAGGTGGAGGTGTGTAATATGTTTTGTGTACTCGACTTTAACTTATTCAGATTTTCTATAGCAGTTTTATAAAAGCTTTCCACTTCAGATTTATTGCCAGAATTTTTCGTATTCATTCTCGTCTCCTATGATCGCACTTATAATCCCGGACGAGCCCTCAAAAATTCATTTGGTCTGTTACGATCAAACCAAATTGAAAATTTGGTCAAGAAGACAATGAGGGAGAATGGAGAGGGCGTGGAAGGACAGTTAGACTCAATCTCACAGGTATACGCGCGGAGGCGAACACCTGTGAGTCGTACGCATCTTTTCAGTCCCGGAATATGGATCAACGTCCGAAGGGACGCTATGACACCTGTTCCGCTGGACAGTGCGAACGTCGGTCCTACTTTTTGGGTCAAGGAACTTAATCCTTTTGACCCGGGACTGGACCTCGTGCGATCTCAGGTATTCGAGGGAAATGAATACGAAAGGTGATGTTAATAAAGACAGGGGAATACCTTAAGTTACATTTATTAATAAAATGAAAAATAATAAAACAAAGGGTTTTATACATTATAAACTTCTCAAATTTGACGTGTGTTCATTGGAAACGCGTGTATTCATGCACAATGAATGTGTTTTCCATGCGGGGAAACGCGGGGGTGGACTGGAAATGGTTGCGACTACTAGTAGCTGGCCCAAGATATCGGATATGTTCTAGACGAGTGGCCAACAAGCAATCGCCATGGAGTGTGGCTGGTAATTCCAGTTGCGATTTGGTTACAAGTTCGCACTCGGATAGGATCGCGAACTGATTAGCGCGGGTTCTAATAATTTTCGGACTGCCCGAAACAATGAGTAACTGAGCGTGAACTTCACTGACGTGGACCGGGTGATTTAAAATTCTGTACTGACCGCGACAATAATTTGGATCGCGAGCTTCTCTTACGTAGACCGAGTGGTTTAAAATTCTGTACTGACGTGAACCGAGTTAGCTTTATTTTTGTATTGACGCTCTGCGCTTCCGCGGGACCTCTATTTATACTCCGAAAAAAGGGCGTTGTGCCCTTTGTCTAGGATGCAAAAGTTAGTTGCAATGTCACGCGGGATTTACGATTTTTATAACGTTCTATCGTTGTTGATCTAGAGTACATCGTTAGAGTAGTTTTGAAAAGAAAAGAAGTGATTTACGGTTTTGCTTAAAGAGTCAAGATTGCTCCGAGACGGATGACGAATTCTGTTATTCTCGCGAAAAATATGGCTAAGTAAACAAATGGTTACCGTGCACAAATAGGTTTGCGTGCAGGGCTATCATTGTCAATTGCGTCTGATTTTAGATAACGCTTCCGTGGGAAGTTATTCTATGCGTTTTACGATGTTTTAAGTGCGACTTGGCACTTGTTTTTCTAAAATGAAATTTAGTTAGTCAGTCTCGGATGACAAAGCCTAGATTTTTCTATTGCGTGACCTCGATGCATTTATAATGTCTTTTGCAATCTTGTCTCTTTTCGGGCCTACATTAAGGTTGTTATTCCTTCCGAGTTGATTGGCATTTATGAGTTTTCGCGGAGCCTGTTCGGACCCTCTTTTCAATTCTGTCAAACCGTTATCAGAAGGCTCCGCTCGAGTCTCGCAGACTCCAACCATAGTCGCGACGTGGAGCTGAAGAAAAAAAATCATGGCGTCTGTAGGACGTAACACAAAAGATAATTAAAATTATGTTCCTTACACCTTGATGGCACGTCAGTTTATTGTGTTGCAGTGTTTAAATGTATCGTTTCTTTAAAATTTAACTGTAATTTTAAATATTGAAGATGATTCTTCTCTCCCAATTTGAAGGTTTAAACGTTTATTTCTTTATATTATATTATTTTTAAACTACAAGAATTTTATAAAGATTAATTGCAACAACTGTTGGCTTTTTGTTCCTCTCTTATATTATAATTGATTTTATAGAGCTTTGCCAATTTATATTATATATAATTGACAAAACAGATTCTGTTGTCTACAAATTATTATATTATCTTTATTAATAATGTACTGCTATTTACAGCTGACTGAATTGTAAGCATTATATCAAGCATTCTTGTATCTGCAATAATAACTAAGCATTTTCGTATATCTTATTGCATATCTACAAAAAGATGACAATATTACGTGGATTGGACACTTTAAGAAATATAAAAATGATTCAAATGACCATGTGAACTGCATAATTGAAGGTATTACAAATATTTTTCGAAAAACCTGTTTAAGTTTGCTATCTATAATAATATACAGAGTTACATTCAATTCTGATACCTAAAAAATTTATTTATTTTTCAAGATATACAATTAAAGAGATACAATTACATTTTAAGAAAAAGTTTGGGTGAAAACGTCCAACGCCCGATTATCATGAAATTTCGTAGAAATACTCCAAATGAATGCCCTTAAATGGATTTTCATCGACAAAAAGGTTTACTATCAAAAATGTTTAAATAAAGTTATATACCACCTAAATAAATTACCATTACATAGTTCGCTATAATAGAGCGTGAAGTAACTTCACCCCTCTCCCCCTACGACTCTCACCCTCCCTCCCTCCTGCTTCAGAGGCACACGAACTCTCATCTTCGATTACTGTCTGCCTGCCTGCCCGCCTCCTTTCCCGCCTTCCTCCCCGCCTCCCTGCCCGCCTCCCTCCCACCCTTCCTAATTGTTACAATTAGTATCTCATGCAACAAATAATACATTACCTCGTGTTTTAGAATATTTAGTTTCTGAAACCTATAACTGATTTTCACGATCATCTACTAGAAAATATCAATATGACAAATTATATAAAACTCTTAATGAAGGAAAAGAACCAAAGAAAATTGTACAGCTAATACAAGATAGCTTTCAATTGAATTTGCATTATCTTCGATTTTAGATCAATATGTGGAACTAAAAACACTTCGAAATTGCACATATTTCAAAAAAATGCTACAATGCAGAGCTTTTATATTGTATAATATGTTTAAAGATGAGACAAATTTATTATTTACGTTTTTTCAAATTTATTATATTTATTATTTTTAAAACCTATTTTACATAACATTCAACAAGTTAATAAAGCATTTGAAGCTAATAACGTAGATCCTCTAAAATTATTTAAGGATCTTACCTTATTCATTAATAGTATTAGTAAAATGATAGTACTTCCATCTCATAAAATAGATTCTATAAAAAATGATATTGAACTATTTCTAGATAATAATCCCTATTTAAGTTTTGGATTTGAAAATAAAATTAAATGTCTCAAAGAAGAAAAAAAAATTAGTACCGAAGAAGAAACAAATATAAGATTTAGATATAAAACTTTTTTATTGTCTTTATATAAACAAATAAAACAGAGATTATCTGATAATATTGATATTATGGAAAAAATTAATTTATTTTCGGTTGAAAATGTACTTAAACATAACAAACTATTAATTACTTATTTATTAACTAAAATGAATATCGATCGTTTACAGATTTCACAGATAGAAATCGAATATAATAAAATTCACTTAATTAAATGGAATAACACATACCATACTATACATTTGGGGAGAAGTTTATAAATATCGAGACGCTGTAGGGAAAAATCCTTTTAAAAACATTGCAGACATAGCGTTATTATTTTTGGTACTTTCAGTATCAAATCCAGAAGTTGAATGTATCTTCAGCCAACTAAACTTAGTAAAAAATAAAACAAGAAATAAGTTAAGCCTTAATATGATAAATTCAATATTTTGTACATGATATGGCTTAAGAAGACACGCAAAATGCTGCTATGATTATGAATTACCGGAAAATGTATTAAAACGAATTGGTACTAATGAAGCTTATCCCCCAAAATAGAGAATTTTGATTTAAGGGGATGCTGGAGCGAAGGCTGAAGTTAATCAAGGTCGATATTACAGGTTTTTATTTCCAATGTATAAGATGCTTACGCCCTCTGAATTAATATGATCATGCAGGAAATTCGATCGATTAATTATTGATATTTTTATTCCGTTTCCTACATTATCATCTTAGCAGGGACGTATATTAAGGTCGGTTCCACAAATGTAAAATTTATTTTGGAAAATTTTCCAATTTTAAAATTGAGAAAAAAATAAACCGTAATTGAAGTTAATCTTATATTTGTAGAATCGGACCTTAGAAATACAGTTATATTATGTACACATGCAGTGTAAGCCGTGTTCCAATATATATCACCAATATTAAAAATCTGTAGTATACATAAAGTACAGATTTTTAACTTTAATAGTTGTATCGATACGAAGCCGTAGTAGCACTTTTTCCTTACGTCCAATGCCATTTTAGGTAATAATAGTATCAATAAATTGCACGTACATAATTGCATATACATAATGTAATTCTTTTTCATGAATATCTATATATATATATATATATATATATATATATATATACATATATATACACATATATATGAAACACGTGTCCATATATTGATAATAATATATGTTACTAATAATATCTTGACTAAATCCTAAAATGATATTGATCATAGGAAAAAGTGACTACGATATTAACGGTACTGCGTACCGATATTAACTGCGAGTACTGAAAATACGTAACTATAGCTTTTCAGTATTGACAGTGTACATTGACACATGGCCCTAGCATTTTTTCTGTTGTGCAATGTACAATATTTTAAGTCAGAATGTGATATGTATTAGCTATACATAGATATATTACACATATAATATACGTATCTATATCATATTTTGCTACGTTAATAAAAAGATGTAAAAGTTAATCATGTTAAAATATTAGTGGTGTATGTACTTAAATATAATACACATATAGGCAATATTATACAATATTGCATATATGTATACTATAATGTGAATATATATACGTTGCAGATAGAAGTTACCAATGCTAAGCTATTTATGCATTCCCTATGTTTAAATATGCAATATTAAAATTGTACACATATATAATACACACGCGCACACACACACACACACACACACACACACACACACACACACACACACACACACACATACATATATATATATATATATATATATATATAACGCGTATATATGTACACATAAAATGAAGATTTATCAGAGAATTCGTAATTTGATCTTTTTTTTTAAGATGTTACGTCTGATCATCTGCGTTGACTTTCGTTAGCTTTGATTTATATTAGTTGTGTATATATTCTGATATTGGAAATATAAAAGCATATATCACTAATATCTGTATATTTGATCATAAAAAAACATATCTCTTTTTATTAAACGTAGAAAAAAGAGGACATCAGTACACGTAACAAAAAGAGAACCAGCTACACACGTATGTGAATATGAATTAGAAATATATTTTACAGGGTGGGCCATCTATTGGTACGTTTTTGAATTTCGTCGTATGGCAACACCGAACGAGCTACAGACCCGAAATTTTGACAGTTTATTAGTCATACCGTCCGCGGCACGAAACAACATGTTTTCTCTTGAAGAGCGTTTTGAAATTTTAAAAACTTATTTTCAAAGTCAGTGCTGTGTCGCCGAAACTGTACGAATTTTGAAAAGAAATATGGGTCGTGATAGAGCACCCACCGAAGGAGCTATACGCAAATTGGTGAGGAAAGTTCGTGAGAAAGGGATGTTAGTGGATGACATTATATTACGACTGTTTTGAGTGAAATTGGCGCCGAGGTAGTCCAAAATGTCATTAATAATTGGGGTGACCGAATGGCATACTGTAAGGCCAGTAGAGGGAGCCACATGAACGAAATCGTTTTTCATTCTTGACGCGGATACTTTTAGCTTCACAACAAAAAAAAAATTAATAAAAAATATCAATGTATGCTCATTTGATCGCATTTTTAAAAACGTACCAATAGATGGCCCACCCTGTATGTAATGTGTGTACATCATAATGCACATAAAATATAATTTTAATATTCACTAATGTGTCTATATTATATCTGCATGAAAAGCTAAGTATAAGTAACTTCTATCTCTCTTTTATGGGCCTTCTACAATAAGCCATTAGTTACAAATTAGAAGTCAGAAGCTAAAAATTGATCAATCACAGTCAATTTTTCTGACTTCTTATTTATGGCTGATTTATGGCTTATAATTGTAAAAGATCCATTAAACATAATAAAAAGAGATGGAATAGCTACATATATATATGCAATGTATTTACATATTGACAATACATGTTACATCCTAAGTTAAAATGGTATTGAGAATAAAGGAAAAAATGCTATTACATTACACGTGTATACATGTATTTCAAATACATGGTTACATCCGAAGATATATGTAAGTCACAGTCAGAGTGTATTTAGTAAAAATATACTTATTGTAACTTGCTGTTAGTCAACGTACACATTGACCTATAAGTGTACACATTTGCTAAAACATTTTGCTTTGAATATGATATACTTATATACATTTCATAAACGTACAGCATCGTACGAAAATTATGCATGTGATTATTGACTGTGTAATGTATGTTATATATATATATATATATATATATATATATATATATATATATATATATAGGGTGTCCAAAAAGACTCCAGATTTAGGAGCTGAACATAAAGGTGACTATAACTATAATCGTAAAGGAATGTAAATTATACTTGTATCGGCATGCATAGTACGCCAAAATGTAATACGTTGACCTATGATTCACGTTCTCTTCTATGATTGAATTACGACCATTCTTGTACTATAAGGCCATTACATAAGGTTTTTAGAAAAAACGTTTCAGACAAAAGTTGTAAGGTTTCAAAGAAACTGTTTACTGATATTCAATTTTTTTTCTTCATTAGTTTCTTTGTTTCGATCATGTCAAGCAATCAGCTTTTGATTCCATCATGACAATACATCTATTCATATTTCTTTAATTGCAGACGCAAAATTCTACAAATTGGTTCCGTAATTGTATTTCACCAAATTTGATAATCGAATGCCTCTGCCAATAAATTAAAAATAGTCAGTCCACGATGAACGCCTCTGACATTTATCTGTAACTAGCCAAAGCACGATTTACGGCTGTGGCATTTTGTTATAGCTAGCCAGCTCACAATTAACGCCTCTGGCAGTAAATTAAAAATAGTCAGCCCACGATGAAACGCCTTTAATATTGGATCATAATTAGGCAAAGCGCAATTTATTGTTATAACATTTAATCATATCACTTGTATGATAAATAAAAGTGATATTTTCACGAATAACATAAAGATGCTAACTTTTCTCATTCTGGCTTTATAGGGTGCCTTCCAACAAGAAACACACATCAAAATAACCAATTTTGGCCTTCTAGAATACCTTCCAACAAGAGACACAGTGTGACACGGTGCATCATTACAATCTTGTTTGCTAATATAAGGATGAGATATTGTACTGTATTGTACTGAGTCGCTTGTTAGAAAGCACCCATAACCTTCTCTTGTCAAAGGCAGACAATATTCTGCTACTACATTTTTTCTATTTTGTGGACACAAAACACTATATAAATATACACACACACACACACACACATATGGTTGTGTGTAGAACACTATTACACTGCATTGACAGTACTGTTGCGCGGCAACGATACTGTGAACGCGAGTCTGGTACTCCATACTGGTTACAGCTGATTGACTCGTATAACGCAGTTGTTTTCTACACATACAGCGTCACGCAAAACGATATATGTATGCAGATATATATATATATATATACACATACATACAAAAAATTTTTATTTTTCACTATAAGAAAAAAGATACATAATCGATATCATGGTCACATTATCTTTTCCTTAGCGACTAATTAAGGAAAGGCGTCCACCGTATCTAAGTCCACGTTATTATACAAAAAACTCTCTATTATCTTTGAAGTTCTATTATTGATATGTCATGTAAGTGTATTCTCCAGGTTTATTCCACTAAAAAAAAAATACAAATAGATGATCAGATATATGACACGGTAAAGTAAAATTTTATATTACATTCTGTGGCACAAAAAGTGATCAGTAACTCTTTGAACCTGAATGTATCATAAAAATAATAAAATAATATTTTAAAAGTACATTACATTTAGTAAAATGCATTAAATTATTAATATGATGTTCAATCACCATTATTAAGAAAATATAATATTATGTAGGAAGGAAAATATTTTCATGACAATTTGCTGGAAGGTATAGTCGCAGCATGTTTCTTATACTATGATGGTCTTGAGATACACGTCTACGTGTGAGCGGTTCGGCCGTCAAGCATCGAGCGATTGTGAAGGAAAAGTAGGCAGCATTTCAGAAATCGGCTCGAAATGCGCAACTAATTTCGAGCACATTGAAGTGCACGTATATAATTTCTGAAATTTTATAAAAAGTATATTTGGAGTAATATGTTTATTAATAACGTTATTTATTAAATAAAAATTATGAAAAAAGGAAAAAGCAGAATCGAACGTAAGATCTTCAATATTCTGATCTTGCACCCAACGCCCGAGACCACGCTGAGTTCTTACAAATCACCTCGACGAACGCGGTACATATAGTGCACGGAAAGTCGTAAACTATTGTACAATATATCTCATCAATGTTTACGTTTTGAAATCATTTTTGCTATTATACGTTAATGAGAAAGATATATGATTAATATATTAGGTGTTGGAATTAATTCGTAGCGTTTTTTAATGAAAGAATGTTATTTATTTCACATGAGCATTAAAAAATACATTAATGAAAGTACTTCCCATCACTTGTAAAACGCTACGAATTAATTCCAACACCTAATAATTTAATAAAAAAAAATGAAAGAATTTTAATTCACAAATACGGTTGCCAGTTCTCCGTTTTTTTTTTGCCAGACTTCAGTTGCTTGGACTAATATTTAATACTCCAGCGGACGACAAAAATTGGAGATTTTCATATCTGCTGGAGTATTGAATATTAGTCCAAGAAACTGAAGTCTGTCAAAAAAAAAACGGAGAAGTGGCAAACGTGTTTATGATTTAAAATTCTTTCAATTTCTGTTGTTTCGATAGAGCGAGACAGAAAAAAAAACAAAAACGGATAAAAGCTCCGATTGTAATCGGTAAGTCTCCGCGCGGACACGTCGAACTGGGCTCTAGCAAAACAATGAGTCTTTCTTTGTCCTTCTCTCTGTGATCGCTTGTTTCTAGCGACCGAAAATATTTTCTCGGCGATCTCGGCCGCTTGGCGTGTATCATAAGGGGGAAAGAGACATTCTAGATAATACATAATTTTTATTAAATTATATTAACCCTTTGCCCTATGATTTAAGTTTCGATGGCGCGTCCCATAATTAACAGCCTGGAACGTGTTGTTTATGTTTGGTCCGATTTCTTTACCACGAGTCTCACATGATGTCTCACATAATTGTAAGTGAAAGGGTTAATCATATACCTTTCTGATTAATGTATAATAGCAAAAATGATTTCAAATCATTTTTGCTAGTGATAGTTGACGAGATATAGTTTACGATTTTCCGTGTACTTTATGTACCGCGTTCATAGAGGTGATCCACAAAAACTCAGCGTGATCTTGGGCGTTAGGTGTCAGAATGTTGAGGATCCTATGTTCGATCCTGCTTTTTCCTTTTTTCCATAATTTTTTTTTTAAATAAATAACGTTATTAATGAACATATTACTTCAAATATATTTTTATAAAATTATAGAAATTATATGTGTACTTCAGTGTGCTCGGAACTAGTTACACATTTCTAGTCAATTTCTGAAATACTGCCTATTTTTCCTTTACAACCGCTCAACATTCGATGGCTGAATCGCTGGATCGCGCGCGGACGTGCATCTCAGGAGCGTCACAGTATAAGAAATATGCTGCTATCATACCTTCTAACATGAAAATTAACATGACAACATTTTAGCATGAAAATTATCATGAAAATATTTTCCTTCCTACATAATTGTTATTTTCTTAATAATAATGATTGAACATCATATTAATAAGTAAATACATTTTATTGAATATTATGTATTTTTAAAATATTACTTTTTTATTTTTGTGATACATTCGGTTTTCTTTCAAAGAGCTACTGACCACGCTTATGTGCCACAAAATGTAATATCTTTTAATATAGAATACTGATAATATCAATTTAAGGCTAAAGAATAAGAGTTGATACAGAACGAGATGCGTAATTTTAAACTGGAATGACTTAACTCCAATAATTCCGCAATGTCTTCTTTATTCAACATGTGAATAAAGAAGGCATGTTGAATAAAGAAGACATCACATAAGACTAAGGAAAGTAAAAGATTGATAATTTGCTAGAAGGTAGCAGCATATTTCTTAGTGCAACGCTCCTGAGATACACATCCGTGCGTGATCCGGCTCAGCCGTCGAGCATTGAACGGCGGCGGCGGGGAAAGAAAGCGACGCTTCAAAAGTCGACCCAAATTTAACATGTACTCCAATAACTATAGGAAGAATACTGAATCACTTCAATAGATAAATAAAAAATTATTTGTGTATTGCATATAAAGGCACATATAAAGGTTTTTTGATTTGTTAATTATAAAATTATATTGGTATCATCCTTATAATTATATTAATCATCGCACTTTTGCGATTTGATTGATTATCAGAATTTTCATTCGGATGATAATTATAAAAAAAACATTTCACAGAAAGTACTGATCGACATCAATGTAACATTACAGAAACATGATTTCTTTTCGGATTTTTTCTAAACAGATCTTACATATATTTTTACATATAAAAATACTGATTTTCTATCTATTCGACGCATATTACGTCGAATTATTTTTTGCTACAATTGTCAGTTTAAAACTTTTAGAAATACACATATAATTTCAATAATTAAATAAAAATATATTTAACCTGTAATATGTGCTTGTTAACAATGTCACTTATTAAAAAAAAATTATGAAAAAAGAAAAAAGGAATTGATCATGGGATCTCGAACATTCAGATCTCGCATCATACGCATGAGACCACGCCGAGGTCATGCAAATCACTTCTATAAACGTTATATACATGTATAATGCTCATGGAAAATCATGGAAATATCAATATCTCCTAAATTATCGTGTTTTGAAATTATTTTTGCTATTATATTATACATAAATTGAAGGCATATAGGATTAGCATAATTTATTAAAACTTATATGTTATCTATAATGTTCCTTCTCCTCTTAATTATACATATTGAGCGGCTGAAATTTTCCAGAAAGCATTTTCGGTCACTAGAAACAAGCGACCGTAGAGAGAGGGGGGGGAGGAGAGGAAAGGAAAGGAGAGGAGAGGAGAGGAGAGGAGAGGAGAGGAGAGGAGAGGAGAGGAGAGGAGAGGAGAGGAGAGGAGAGGAGAGGAGAGGAGAGAGAGAGAGAGAGAGAGAGAGAGAGAGAGAGACTCTAAAGGATAGACTCGCTAGTAGTATAATAGTGGCGGTTCTAATCCAGGTCCTCTGAGGGAGGCGCGGGGCGCGGGGCGCGGGGGATACTCATAGGGGAGTAGGCGCGAGGAAGAGAGGGGAGGCGCGGGAAGTCCCAGCGCTATCGGTGTTTACTGATATGATGAGTCCCAGCGCTATCAGTGTTTACTGATATGATGATACGTATCGCCATTGTGATGTCACGTATTATTGGGACCGCCGCCACCCAACATCCCATCGCCGCAGACGCTGCCGCCACCTCACACCCCGCCGCAGGCACCAGTGCCACCACCGCCGCCGCGGACCCCGCGTCCTAAAGTGCATTTCGGGCCATCACTGCAGATCTCGCGCCTATCTCAAAAAATGCGTTTCAGACAGCCACTGCGGAGTCCACTCCCTAAATGCGTGGCAGTATTATAACGCGAACAAGAAATATTAAAGAAAAAAAAGAAAGAAAAAAAACTATATAAAAAAATATTCTTATTTTCTCCACACCCTCTCCCTCTCCGTCCTTCTCCTCCTCCTCATCCTTCGCTGAATTCTTAGTCCTCTTCCTCTTCTTCTTCCTCCACCGCCTCCTCTTCCTCCTCCTCCTCCTCATCTTCCGCTGAATTCTTATTCCTCTTCCTCCACAGTCTCATCGAGATTGTCGATGAGATGGTTGAATAATTGATCTACATGCAATTGAGTGAGATCAACTATGATATTATTCTGAATCTCCTTTAAGAAAGAGGAGAAGGAGGAGGAGGAGAAGGAGGCAGTCTCCTCAACTTTTTGTTCTTTTTGCATGTTATATCTGCACAATAAAAAAATTATCACTTCACTTAATCACAGAAAATGTGCAACAATATTCTATCATTAACGCTAAATGATAGAATATTGTTGCACGTTGGGGAAAAAAAATATAACTCACGTCTTAACACGTCTTGCGCGCGGACAAAGCAGGACAAAGACTGACGTTGAGAATCGATCTTCGCCGTTGAGAAGCGAGCTTGCCTAGGATCTATAGGGGGACAGTTGTATATAAAACACTTTAGATCATAAGTGCCGTCACGAAAAGTTATCGGTATAGCGCGTCGAAATATAGGATGAATGGATGGATGGATGAATAGACGGATAGGAAGTAAAGAAAGTACATATATATAATGATATGAACAAAAAAAATTTTTTATTCACATATTATTACATCATTTCTTTTTTTACGTATTAAAAACTAAAGCCAATAGCTCGCAATCGACGAGCTGATGTTTGTTAAAGATATCACTATCGCGTATAGCGTTTTTGGACGCGATGTTGGAGAATTGCGTATACTTGACATCAACCGTATCGACGAGTCGGGTTAATCGTTCGAACATTACATCGATACATTCGTCAAACTCAAACATACGTCGTAGCGTCGTTTCGGTCATCATGCGTACGGACGAAGAATTGAGACATACGAGCGTAGCATCGTTCAGCATGCAAACGCTGACAGTTAGCGGTCCAACACTTATAAAATTGCCCTTGTATTCGTTTCGCAGCATCTTGTAAACATTCCATCGCTGCTTGTAGAGACCCTTCCACGTTTCGAGAGACAGCAGCAGTTCATGTCCGCGATGATCTCCCAGGGCGATCTCCACGTAACTCGGTGGACTAACGTTGATTCCAATTTCCAAAAATTTTTAGCCCGTAGTCGTCAGATCGTAACGTCTGCCCAATAAACGCATCTTGCGATGCTCCATGCTGTGTATATACATAATGTTAAAAACGTTTCTTTTGTGTATAGAATGTTAAAACTTACATGTTATTGCAGTTCTTCTTCGTTTCGTACGATGCGTTGCTGTCTTCAGCGAAGTACATTTTTTTTTCAACCATTCGTATCGCAAAACTAATTGCACCCGCGTAAATTGCGATATATATAAAACTTCTAGAATTGAAGAGGGGATAACTCTCCCCTCTTTTTCTAAGAATTGTGAACCTGTCGCAACACGTTTTATCGAGTCTTTCTACGTTTTTTTTTATTTTTTTATTTTTGTTCGCGAGTTTATCAATGCTTATACTTTATGATTTATATTTCGATGGTATCGATGACGTTGGTGATGAGCACGTTGGCGACTTTGACGCCTTTTCTCCAGGATATTCCCAATATCTCGCTTTTTCCTTCGAATAGGATAGACTTGGCGGACTTGGCGACAATGGACAGTACCCCTTTCGTTCGATTGATTTTCGACGTATATATTCTTTTATTCGGTCCATGTCTTAACGCTCGTAATTGAAGCTTACGATTGAATGAAAAAAGTCTAATATACTGCCTATATACATTGCATATATGTACTGTCAGATGTACTGTCAGATCGGACATGTCGCGACACGTTTAACAGAAGCGTTGACGTTTTTGGATACATACATACATACATACGTACATACATACATACATACATATGTGTTCATACATATACGTTCATACATACGAGTACATTATCACGTCAGAGTGCATGAGACCGGTTCTTTCGATAGGCTAGATGGCAGGTCGTGCATGAATTGCAGACTATCTTTGTTATTCCATTATATTTTCATGCAGCATGTGTCCACTTTGCACACATTAAAAAAAAAACATAGAAAACTACGAGCGAGTGGAACTGTTGGAACAGTGCAGCCAGGTCGCCACTCTGGTGGAGTGTTTCTCATGGCTGCAATGATGCGACGAATGCATCGAGCAGCTCGAAGAACTTTGTCGTGCCAAACGTCCGCGCCTCACCATTGGATACAGACAATCCGCGGTGACGAGGATCGCGCGACTCAAAGCGCGGGTGCAAAGTTGGAATTGGAGCGACGTTTCGTGCACATTGGTGGCGAGTACGCGAGTGGCAACGAACGATCTCTTGTCTGGCGAGAGATCGATGCCGTTTGAGAGTTGAATATTGACAGGTGCGGTGATAAACTCTAATCACATCGAGCCGCGGCGGTTTTTAGAAGACGCTGGCGATGTAGTGCTCGAGCGAGTGCTGCGAGACGCTGTAGAAAGACATGGCAGTGTAAAAGTGAACACCGCGTTCAATGGCGAGTTTGCGACGAAGGATAAACGTGCTAATAAGAGCATAATTACAAAGAACAGCGAGATACAGAGTCCATTATGAAAGTAATGCGCATGATTTTATTGTGACGCGAATATCCATCGTAGCGGGGTAAAATGGGTCGGGAAATGTGGTGGGGGGTCTGCTCTTCCAAGGCAGCCGGTTGCCAGTTTGCTCCGAGCAGTCTGAGTGGAAAGACGTGCCTCCGCGTGAAGTGTGTTTTTCGACTTTGTAACACGCGCGATGGAGCGTTCGCTTGAACAGCGATACGCCATCAAGTTTTGCGTGCGACTTGGAAAGAATACAACCGAAACATTCCAGATGCTTCAAGAGGCCTTCAAGGACGACTGCATTTCAAGGTCACAGTCCGGGAGGTGGCACAAGGCGTTCAAGGAGGGCCGGGAGGAAGTCGCCGACGAACCCCGTTCTGGACGCCCAACAACGGCCAGAACCGACGAAAACGTGAATCGTGTGTGCGAAGTTTTGCGTTCCGACCATCGATTGAGCATCCAGTATATCGCTGACACCCTAAACATGTCCACATTTGCGGTACATGGGATAGTGACGGAGAATCTGCAAATGCGCAAGGTCTGCGCGAAGCTTGTGCCAAAAGTGTTGACGGAAGACCAGAAAGAACTTCGAGTTTCGCGCTGTCAAGAATTGTTGGATTTGATTCAAAATGAGCCGGACTTTCTTAACTCTGTCGTAACCGGAGACGAATCTTGGATGTTCGAGTACGACCCAGAATCGAAAAGGCAGAGCAGCGAGTAGCTGCTCAAAATCATCCCCCCGCCCCAAGAAAGCGCGAATGAGCAAGTCTCGCATCAAAACGATGCTCATTGTCTTTTTTGACGTCCGAGGAATCGTCTATTTTGAGTTTGTACCGCAAGGAGAAACTGTCAACTCAGCCTTCTACCTGGAGGTGCTCAAGAGATTGAAACGCCGGGTCGCGCGCGTGAGGGCTGACATCAAAGACGCGATCAAGCTCCACCATGACAATGCCCCCAGCCACGGCCTTCATCGTTGCCAACTACCTGGAGCAACACCCCGGTGGTCCCCCAGCCCCCTTACAGTCCCGACTTGGCTCCGTGCGACTTTTTTTTTGTTTCCCCGTTTAAAGAGAGAGCTGAAAGGAAAGCATTGGGAGTCCGTGGAAAACATCCAAAAGCATGTTTCCTAAGAGACATTCTCGTCGAGGAGTTTCAGCGTTCCTTCCAGGCGTGGCAGACACGTCTCCGCAAGTGTATTGATTCAGGAGTATTTTGAAGAATTTTGAGCATTTGTACCGCTACAATCAATAAATCTATTTTTCCCAGAAAATGCGCATTACTTTTATAATGGACCCTGTATATCGTTGCACCAATATGCACGAGCGACACATCGTCGAACCTATCCTAGCATCGCTCGAAGAATTCCAGGAACGTGACAGCGGGTGGGCATTGCGAATCCTCAATTTGATAGTGAATGTGAATAAGCATAATCCAATGCACGCGGAATGTCACATCGAAGTGCCACGAGAAATAGCGACGAAACGAGTGGTGATCAGTGTTTATTCGACGGACAATGCATGTTTCGCGTGGTCGGTGATCGCCGCTCTGTACCCCGCAGAAAGACATGTAAATCGGAAATCATCATACCCGCATTACATCGCAGTATTAAATCTCGCGGGTATCGAATTTCCAATGACATTAAAAGACATTCCGAAATTCGAACGGTTGAACGCGGTGTCGATCAACGTCTATAGCATCGAAAATAGACAGGTCTTTCCTCTGCGGCTCACCAATGACAAGAAGGAGAAGCATGTCAATCTCCTGTACCTACAACATTCACGCAACGACAACATTAGACACTTTGCGTGGATAAAAAATCTATCCCGCCTTGTAAGATCACAAATTACTGGGAACAAGAGCAGGAAATATTTTTGTGATCGGTAAGTATAATAAAAAAATAGTCAATAAAAACAGTAAAAAAAATAGAAAAAATTTCTTTATTATTTGTAGGTGTCTTCATTACTTCAGTTTGTGCGAAAAATTGCAGTCGCTCGAAGTGGACTGCCAGAAGATCAACAACTGCGCCATCCGACTGCCGAGCGAGGACGACAGGCAGCTCGAATTCGACAACTATAACAATCGAGAACGAGTTCATCGTCTACGCCGATCTGGAATGCGTCTTACGCAAGACGAAATCCGACAAGGAAGACGCATCGTCGTACGCGTATCAACAGCATGACGCGTTTAGCATAGGCTACTACGTACGATGACGGCGTCGTATCACTTCCGTCGCGATGAAAACGTGGTTCGCACGACAACTCAACGATTTGGCGCATCGCGTGAAAATATATCATATCCACCAAAGTGCCTATGGAAACGTTATCTAAACAGCAATGGGAGGCATACCGTAGCGCGACGCGTCACATCTGCGAGAAACCGTTCGCGCCAGACGACATGCGGGTTCGCGATCATTGTCATCTCACCGGTAGATATCGTGGTCCAGTGCATTCGAATTGTAATTTAAATTATAAAAATTCGTTTTATATTCCAATCGTATTTCACAATTTATCAGGCTACGACGCGCATTTTATAATTAAGGAAATTGCTATCGCGTACGGTGGACATGTAAATATACTACTGATAACTAAAGAAAAATATATTTCATTCACTAAACATGTCGATAGCACCAAAGACACAAATGAAAAGAATTTTCAGAAAAATTGCATAAAATTAAGATTCATTGATTCTTTCAAATTTTTAAATGCAAGCTTTGATAAATTGGCGTCGTATCTTGACAAAGATAAATTAAAAATTGTACATTCCGAATTTCCAACATTATCAGATGAAGAATTTGAATTACTCACACAAAAAGATGTCTTTCCGTACGAGTACATTGATTGCGTCGAAAAATTACAGGACACGCGCTTACCATCGCGAATTATTTTTCAGTTCGTTGACAGGCGATACAGTATCCGAGAGCGATTACGCTCACGCCGCGAACATCTGGAAGCGATTCTCCATTCGAACGCTCGGCGAGTACAGTGATCTGTACTTGAAAACTGATGTCTTGTTATTAGCAGACATTTTCGAAAATTTCCGCAATAGCTGCATCGCGAGTTACTGTCTCGATTCCGCGCATTATTATACATTGCCAGGTTTCACGTGGGACGCCATGCTGAAATATACACGCATAAGATTCGAGTTGCTCACCGACATTGATATGATCATGTTCATCGAGCGCAGTATACGCGGCGGCTTCAGTCAATGCTCCGGCAAATACGCGCAGGCTAATAACAAGTACATGTATTCATTCGATCCATCGAAACCGTCGTCGTACTTGATGTACTACGATGTGAATAATCTGTACGGATGGGCGATGTGTCAACCTTTACCATACATCGAATTTCGATAGGTCGAAGACGCTGCGAACTTTGACGTGAGCGCGATCGCTCCGGATTCACCTACCGGTTATATTCTTGAGGTCAATCTCGAATATCCGCAGCATCTACACGACCGACACACTGACCTACCTTTCTGTTGAACGCGCGATAAACCGCCTGGCAAGCGCGAAGATAAACTTCTAGCGACGTTGTACAATAAGCAGCGTTACGTCATCCATTATCACAACCTGCAACAATGTACTCGTCATGGTCTTCGTAAGTAAAGATCCATCGAGTGCTCAATCTCCATGGCTCTGCGATTACATTGAACTCAATACACAATTTAGAACGTTCGCGAAAAACGATTTCGAAAAAAATTTGTATAAGCTAATGACAACGCAGTATTCGGTAAGACCATAGAGAATGTGCGCAACCACGTTGATGTAAAATTAATAACAAAATGGGACGGACGGTACGGCGCGGAGGCAATAATCGCGAAACCGAATTTTCACAGCCGCAGCGTCTTTACGGAAAATTTGATTGCCGTCGAAATGCGCAAACTCGAGGTGAAATTCAACAAGCCGATTTACGTGGGTATGTGCATACTTGACATATCGAAAGTCTGTTTGTATGAATTTCATCACGAGTACATGTCACCGATGTATCGGAACAAATGCAAGATCATGTACACCGACACGGATAGCCTCATTTACTATATAGAATGCGACAATGTTTACGAGACTGAAACGCGATATCGCTAGATTCGACACGAGCGATTATCCGGCAGACAACATGTACGATATGCCTCTCGCGAACAAAAAAGTACTCGGCCTGATGAAGGATGAGAACAACGGTGTATTAATGACCGAATTTGTTGGACTTAGAGCGAAGATGTACGCGGTGAGAGTGGATGGCAAGGACATTAAAAAGGCGAAAGGCGTAAAGAATAACATCGTAGCGCGAACGATAACGTTCGACGATTACACGCGGTGTTTGAACGAAGAGATTGAAATGACTCGCCGTCAATCGCGTATACGATCTAAATTACACGAGGTGTACACGATATCCGAATCGAAAATCGCTCTGAGTCCATATGACGATAAACGATATGTCGTACCGGACTCGACGGAGACGTTACCATGGGGACATTGGCGGATACCTTTGTAATACAATATATGTATTATGCTATTATGTATTACTATTGTATTTTACACTTTTTTTTACATTTATACAAGTATTATTTTTTTTATGTATTATGATTATTGTACTTTCATATAATATATATCACATGTTTTTAACATTCATATATGTATTATATACTAGTATTCTAATTTACTTTACTTACTTTATGTGTCTTTATGTTTTTTTATATACTCCAAAACGAAGATGATGACGATGAATGGGAAGTAATAAAAAACGTTTATATTGATATATTTTATATATTTATATTGATATATTTATATTGATATATTTTTTATATGTAAAAAAAATACACGAAAAAATTTTATCAAATGACATTGTTTTTGCGTGTCCATGAATTGTGCGATCCATCGAATCCCAGCCACTTGACGTACACCTTGTCTCCCTTCCTGCGCAGTACTTTCTCCACGAGATACACGTCCGGATGAGTAGCGCGGTGCAACTCGTGCTCGTAGAATGCACCAGCGACGGATTTTCCGCGATAGTCTTCGAGTAGATAGGTTACGGGATTGGTACGCTGTACCTTAACGATCGTAAACACCTCGGTGGTCCAATTTGGCGTGTAACCCTTCTCAAAAATCGTCTTGTACTTGCTCACGCATACCGAATCGTCCACTTTGAATTTTGCTGGACCAGCGATTTTTATCACGCTGTACACCGTGTCCAAGAGTCTTTCGGCGATCGCGGGAGTTACGTTGGCGGGTCGCATGCCGATAGTGAGATGCTTGCGCGCGTTGTAATCTGATACGAGATGCGGCAGCTCGTCGATCCACTTGTAATTGCCATTGAGTGTAAACATCTTCCACATGTCGCTTTTGAGCGTACGATTGAACCGCTCGACTATCGACGCTTTCAACGTCGAATACGTGGAATAGTGATTAACGTCGTGTTTTTTCAAGATTTTCTGCACATCGACGTTGTAAAACTCCTTCCCCATATCCGTTTGTAAATTTTTAGGACATCTTCCACTCGAATTATCTCAACTATAGCATCAGCCGTCTCGCTTCCACCCTTGCTCTTGAGCGGTACGGCCCACGCGTACTTGCTCAACACATCGATGACGGTGAGTATGTAGTGATGGCCTCTGTTGAAGCTCGAGTACGGACGCATCTCAACGATATCAGCCTGCCATAAATCGTCGTACTCTCGAACTATGACGCGTCTTCGTGGAAAATTTCTTCTCGCCGGAGCGTGCAATTCCTCGACGAGTCGATGTCTCTCGGAGCTAATTTTTCTCTTTTCGCTGGATTTCTTTTTCATGATTCGACGTGTAATACAAAGGACAAAAGTATTTTTTTTCTCGCTGACGTCACTCGACTGACTCGTTTCGTCGATACGCGATTTAATTTATAATAAGACCGGCTTCGCGAAGTTCTTCGATAATCGACAGCATCTCGTTATCGTGAGCGTTGTTGTCCGCTCGGTGCGAAGCGTCGAGCAATCGTAGACGATCCACCAGCTCGTTGGGATCGTCCCAGTGTACGTAATCGATCGCGTTGTCATTTAATGTCATTGCGTGAGGTAATCCCTTTCCAGATTTCTTCTTCTGTTTCTTGGGTGTGATCGACATCAACGGCGCGATTACGTATTTGTACTTGTATCCCCTGTTGCTCAATAATCGACCCTGCGAATGATGCTTATGTTTGTGCGCATTCGTCGCCAGCAGCATGCTCTTGTACTTGTTCATATCGTCTTCCGTGTAAAGGAGATCGTCGGGAATTCTCTTGAAAATTAACTCGTAAAGACCGGGTGAACCGGTCTTATAGTACACCGTCGATAATGATGTTGTCAGCATCCACGTCGAAACGTTTATTGCCAAACATCAATCCATCCTTGTGTAGGTAAACGCCGTATATATTATCTATACCACTCTTCTGTTTATCTCGCGCTCTCCTCAGGACAGCCTCGACGTACTTTTGACCCAGCGGACCCAAGCCGGCTTGCAACGCCTCTCGACCTTCCGACGTTTGCAACTGATTTTGAACCTTTGTTGCTAGCGAGTCGTTTGCAACTGATTTTGAACCTTTGTTGCTAGCGAGTCGTTTCGAAAACGTTATCCAACAATTCTATCGTCGGTACGATCATCGTACGCGGAGTGGAGCTGTACACGATCGAGCGATCGATCATCGGAATCGCGGAACGCTCGATCGTCTCTCTTTCTCTCCCTCTTCCTCCTCCTTCTCCTCCTCTTCTTCCTTCCTCTCGCGCTTGGAGGCAGACACTGCGCCATCGTCGCACGACTGTCTCTTTATCGCGTGCACACCAGGGCTGTCAACGATTTGTCGCAGCGGTTTGATAATAGGTTTAAAATGTCTGTCCAATGCCATGTCTTCCTCGATTCTATCGGTTTTCAGAGCGCGATGTTTCTTGCAGATCGACTCGCTCGTCTTCTCGATTTCTCTCGCGATTTTTTCACGCTCGCGCACATCAGTCATGTTCGTCTCTGGCAAAGTATCAACAACGACTAGTCACATTACAGTATTGCGAACTCGTTAAATCCCTTTCTGTATCTCCCGTCTTTAAGCGCACTATCCTTGTCTATTACTAAAAATCCATATTTTTTTTGCCAACAGTCGCGGCACAACGTGCAAAATTCATCGTAGGACATGTCGGTGTTCACGTGATCATTGTAAACGTGTTTCAAGTTGGTACAATCCTGTTTGAACAGGATCAGCAGGTTCGCATTATCGCGTATCAGATGTTTAGGTATCCTCGCGTACGTCTGACAAAGATAGAAGCAATCAACGTTCACGTGGCGACCCATCGAAAAGTATTCTCTCACCGCATCCTGCTTGTCGCATGCCACATCATCAAAGATAAAAATAGAATTTAGGTGCGCCTCGTTCGGTGGAACGATGTTGTTGGAAAACGTAAAGTAGCCGATTTCATCGATAGATATAAATAAATTTTCGAGATATCGATACTTTGCTGTTGCAGTGATTTCGAGTAGACGTTCTCGAAACGTACGCCATTTGGACTTTCGATCAAACTTATGAGAACGTTGGTTTTACCACAATTCGACGGGCCGCAAATGATCGCGCGTATAGTACTCGACAGCATTTCGCCGTGCTTGCGCTTCTCCGCACTGCCTCCCATCATTTGTGATTTCACGTCACAGTTTGTGACACGTATCGTCAGCGGTTGCAGCACGAATTTCATGCTCACACTAAAGACTACGCGCTCTCGAACGATTATTTAAAGGCGCGCGAATCCGCGAATCGCGCAGTAACAAAATGTATTTCGCGCTGTGTCATCCTTCCGATATTCGAGATTTGAGCGCTGAGCAGTTACAATATATACCGAAGGTCGTACTCTTACGCGTATACGGTGAATACATCGGACACGTCTGGGACAAGCTTCCGGAACACGTGAAGACAGATTCGGAGGTTCAAACTTATCGTCGCTGCGACGAACACTACAATTAGTCGTGGCGAATGCATATCGACGGTCCCACACCGAAGATAAAAAATTGTAGCGAATGTCGGCGTCGCGCGGCAGTTTGCTAAATCGAGCGATAAACGCGCTTCCTTTCGAGTTACATATTCCGGGTTACCAGTTTTGCGGTCCGGGCACTCGACTTACGAAACGATTAACTAGAGGTGACGCGGGCATAAATCCGCTGGACGCGGTGTACCGAGAACACGACATTGCGTATTCTCGAAGCAACGATCTCACCGATAGACACGACGGACAAAGTACTCGCCGATAAAGCGCTAGGACGCGTCGTCGCGAGAGATTCGGCTCTGAGCGAGAGAGCCGCCGCAGCTGCCGTCTGGGCAGCGATGAAAGCCAAGACCAAGATCGACATGGGCATGAAACCGAAGAAGAAGATGACGAAGAAAAAGGTGACGAAAAAGCGGATACTTCCGACGGCGAAACGAGGCGGTGCATTACCGTTTCTACCAATGTTGGACGCACTCGGGTCCTTGATCGGCGGAGCAGCCAGCGTGGCGAAAGAGGTAAACGATAGCAAAACCGCGTGACGTCAGCTGGAAGAGCTGCAACGTCACGATCACGCGATGGAACAGGGTCGCGGACTGTATCTCGCTTCGTACAAATATGGACGCGGACTATATCTCGGTCCATACAAACATGGACAGGGCGTAGCTGCAAAGAAAAAAAAAACGTCAAAAAGACGATAAAAATGCCGTCTGGCGCAATGTACAATTGAACGAGCTCGTATGCGTGTACCATACTTTAGAGGCGTTTTCATGCGTTACCGACGAGCGGTGTGCGACGAAACGAAAGCGGTATCGTGAATCTGGACGATGCGACGAGGACTGGTACTCACTGGGTAGCGTACGCGAAGAGGAACAATCGCGTCGTGTATTTTGACAGTTTCGACAATCTTCGACCGCCTAAGGAACTGGTGCGATATTTCGAGAACGATGCTACGACGATAGAGTACAATCGCACGTCCTATCAGACGTACGATCAAAGTTTCTGCGGACAGATGTGTCTGCGGTTTCTACAAACGGTAGACGAGCGTGAATTTAAAAAGCTCGACGAGGTGCTGTGAAATCTTAATATTAGTTGAACGCTTTTTTCCGTCATGTCGTTGACGCTTACGCTGAGCGGAAAGAGCACCGTCCTCGCGGCGAATTATAATACTTCCCCGCCATAGATTTGAGTGACGGAGATTACGAGCTCGGTTTGGCGATTTTTGAGACTTATCACACGATACCGAACGTGAACGAATCGAACAACAAATTTTATTTCACCAAAGACGACGCGGAAATTACAATTCCCGAGGGTTCATACGAAGTGCGAGATATAAATGAATTTCTGAAACGCGCGATTTTACGAAAACGTCCGCACCGCGACGCATTTGAAACCATTGATGTAGTGGGTGATGACAATAACAATAACACTGATGATGATGATGATGATGATGATGATAATGATGAGGATGGAGAATACCCGATTACGCTTCGCGCAAACTACAACACGATGAAATGTGAGATTAGATGTGCGTACAGAATAAACTTTGACAAGTCCAACAGCATTGGATCGCTGCTGGGATTCTCGTCGAAGCGTATACTGCAGCCGCGAAGGTGGCACGAATCGGACGTGTCGATCAACATAATGAATGTAAACATTATCCGCGTAGAGTGTAACGTGACCGCGGGTGCATACAGCAACGGTAAAAGCGCGCACACGATACATGAATTTTCGCCGAACGTGGCGCCAGGATATAAGATATCGGAGAGGCCGACACAAATCATTTACCTGCCGATCATCGCACGGGCATTACAGATCTAACGATACGCATCGTCGATCAGAACGGACGATTGCTCGATTTTTGAGGAGAAGAGATCACCGTTAGATTGCACGTACGACGGCGACAGTAATAACGTGAGCATGAGATGCTCGTGCTGAACGGAACGGAGCGTACGCAGAGAGATAACGCATCCTTTACAAGATCGGTGATGCCACAGCTCGACAACACTTGCTCATCCAGCTGCATCAGGAAGAAGAAGACACTCAGCGCGATGAACGTTACATTTTTAAAGTCTTTGGGATTCGCGGTGCGCAACATTTGAGATGACTGATATCTTAAACATTAAAGACGAGCCGATCTTCGACGATCGTATCGTCAAGATTGAGACTCACACGTACAGTCCGTTCGCCAACACCACGTTTAGGTACAGCGACGAAATAAGAATACCCATACAGCAACAGGATCTGTACACACTACCATACGAAAGCTTTCTATATGTCGAGGGAAAACTGACGAAGAACAAAGTAGTCCAGGATGCTCATGTGGCATTGGGAAATAATTGCGTCGCGTTCATATTCGATGAGATTCGATATGAACTCAATGGTGTGGAGACTGACCGTAATAGAAATGTGGGTATAACTAGCACATTCAAAAATTATGTAACAGTGTCATCCGACAGAAGCGTGATTCTACGGAATGCCGGCTGGGATGCGCAGACTACTGCAGCCGGATATTTTAATTTTTGTGTACCACTCTACGTACTGCTGGGATTTTGCGAAGATTACAAACGCGTGGTGATCAACGCTCGTCACGAGTTGATTTTAATACGAGCGCGCAACGACAACAATTGTCTGACGGGAGATCCGGCGATAGAGCCAACGCTCGAATTATTCAAAGTACAGTGGCGAATGCCGTACATGTTATTGAGCGAGATAAATAAGCTGTCGATGCTGCGCTTTGGAGAGCGGACGATATCTGAGCATGGCTTTTCGCTTTTGTGGGATCTGTACGAATTTCCGCTCTTGTAGAACACAACCAAGCATTCGTGGGCCATCAAGACGGCTACTCAGCTCGAGAAGCCGCGCTACGTTATTTTCGCTATGCAAACAGGTCGAAAAAACGTCATGTCCGAGGATGTAAATCGATTCGACGACTGCAAATTAATCAATGCGAAACTTTACCTAAATTCGGAATGTTATCCGTACGATGACTTGAATCTGATGACTTGATTTTGACAAAAACAGATGTGCGATTCTGTACGACTTATACGCGCGTTTCTGCAAGGGCTACTACGGATACGAGTATCTCGAGACGAGTCTCACCTTTACAATTTTTTTACGTAATGGTTCATTCGTGATCATCGATTGCTCTCAACAGAACGAATCAGTCAAGAGTGGCACCGTGGACGTGCGATTAGACTTTGAATGTAAAAAGGATGTACTCGCAAATACAACAGCCTATTGTCTCATCATACACGATGGCGTGGTTCAGTATAATCCATTGACCAATGTTGTGCGCAAAATCATCTAAGATGCACCTCTAACACGATCTCTATACTCACCTCTATAAGATCTATGATACGTCGCAATCGACCGCAGTCTTCTCGACAACATGCTCGTGCCAACGTTCGTGGATCTGCAAGGATTCATCGTTAACAAGAAATTTATCGTGAAGGAAGTGGCGGTGCTGAAACAGGGGATCGTTCTCACACATTACATTTTTACGAGTTCCGTGCCATGGAAATTTTTGACAAGATCCGACAGGTCTTGCGCTTCCTGGTTGACTGCTTATCACCATGGATTGCGATGGGAGGACGGGATGGTCCCGTACAACGAGACGAAACATCTGATCACAGCAGCTGTATTTGAAAATGATGCTATCGTGTACGTTAAAGGACGCAAAAAACGAACGTGATTGTGGAACTTGCTTTTGGACGATGAGCGAGAACGCATGTGCATCGAGACCTTGGATGTAGTTTACGAAGACCTGGAATCTTTAACCAAGCTGGATGTTGCTAATACTATGCGATATGGACAACATGTTCAGAATTGCGCGTTAAAATGAAATTGAAAATATATAACTGGTGGTTGCAAAAGAATTTTTTAAATAAAAATACGTTAATGTATTTATTACGTATCTTTTTTTCTCTTCCTTTGTAATACATGTACTCTATGAATGAACGTATATGTATGAACGTATATGTATGAACACATATGTATGTATGTATGTATGTATATACGTATGTATGTATCCAAAAACGTCAACGCTTCTGTTAAACGTGTCGCGACATGTCCGACCTGACAGTACATCTGACAGTACATATAATGTACATAGACAGTATATTAGACTTTTTTTCATTCAATCGTAAGCTTCAGTTAAGACATGGACCGAATAAAAGAATATATACGTCGAAAATCAATCGAGCGAAAGGAGTACTGTCCATTGTCGCCAAGTCCTCCAAGTCCACCGCCTTCGAAAGAAAAAGCGAGATATTGGGAATATCCTGGAGAAAAGGCGTCAAAGTCGCCAACGTGCTCATCACCAACGTCATCGATGCCATCGAAATATAAATCATAAAGTATAAACATTGATAAACTCGCGAACAAAAAATAAAAAAATAAAAAAAAACGTAGAAAGACTCGATAAAACGTGTTGCGACAGGTTCGCAATTCTTAGAAAAAGAGGGGAGAGTTACGCCCTCTTCGATTCTAAAAGTTTTATATATCGCAATTTATGCGGATGCAATTAGTCTTGCGATACTCAGGGTGGACGCGGGGTCCGCGGCGGCGGTGGTAGCACTGGTACCTGCGGCGATGAGGTGTTGGGTAGCGGCGGTCCCAATAATACGTGACACGACAACATAGCGATACCACCATAGCGGTATCACCATATCAGTAAACACTGATAGCTCTGGGACTCATCATATTAATAAACACCGATAGCGCCGGGACTTCCCGCGCCTCCCCTCTCTTCCCCGCGCCTACCAGTACTCCCCGCGCTTACTCCCCCGCGCCTATGAGTATCCCCCGCGCCCCCCTCAGAGGACCTGGGTTAGAACCGCCACTATTATACTACTCTCGCTGTTTCGTTTGACGAGCCCAGCTCGGCATGCAGAGTTTCACCGATTACAATCGGAGTTTCTATCCTTTTTTGTTTTTTCTCTGTCTCACTTTGTCTACTTCTGTTTCAATAATTCGTTCTGCAATTCAAGAATGTGATTTCTATCGATTCTGGCATCATCGTCGATGCAGCAAGGACGCACGATTCCTTCTCTAAATAATGATCCTGATATATATTTCTATATATACAAAAATATATTATTATGGCATTTCCGGCTGATAATATAATGCTGATTTGTTTACAATGGTTCAATCTATTTCTATACTTGAATAGCGGTACTATTTCGTTTGCGCGCGACCGATTGGAGGAATGGCGCTTCTTACTAAGACTTGACATCAGAGTCGAGTCAAAAATGTGCTGTATACAATAATTTCAGACCTTGCATAAGTAGTTGGCGATTTACAGAAAACCTCAAAGAGCAATATTATGCATGCAGAAATGAGTTATGAATTTTAGTATAAGAGCAAAGAGTATTCGAAAATTTCATTTATATGCTACGTCTGCTATGAGATTGCCGCTTGTCGTTTCGACATCCGAGCAGAAAGGAAACTCAACCGAAACACACATCGCGTTCCGAACCTTGATATATGCAGGTGTAAATAATTCAGTAAATAAAGTTTAGACATGTGTTGTATATATTAGGTGTATGACTTTGCTCATTCGGTTTTCGTATAGATGACTTTAGCGGTAAGTGGTGATCGAAATAAATAGATCATAGACGTCACACAATAAACTTGGGAATCTGTCAACATAATCCAAAAAGAAACATTAGTCGATTTGTGTCTGCATCATAAAGTTATTCTCGATTGAAAATGTCAGTTTACGAGCCAAATTCTTGTCATTTGCGGAAGGTTTTAATTTTCTGCTTCAATATGAAGAAATCTGCGGCTGAGACTCATCGAATGCTTTCAAATATTTATGGTGAAGCCGCTATTAGTGAAAGAACGTGTCATAAGTGGTTTCAACACTTCAAGAACGATGATTTTCACGTCGAAGACCAGCGGTGGAAGAGAGAAGGTTTTCAAAGATGCAGAATTGAAGGCATTACTTGATCAAGACTCTTGTCAAAATCAAAAAGAATTGGCACAATCATTAAGAGTGACTCAATCAGCCATTTCAAAACGTCTCAAAGTCATGGGAATGATTCAGAAGCAAGGAAATTGGGTGCCGTACGAGTTGAAGCCGAGAGATGTTGAACGACGTTTGTTTGCTTGTGAACAGCTGCTTGAAAGGCAAAGACGGAAGGGCTTTCTGCATCGCATTGTGACTGGGGACGAAAAATGAGTTCACGATAATCCCAAGCGCAGAAAATCATGGCGAGTTCCCGGCCATGCTTCCACGTCGACGGCCAAACCGAATATTCACGGCTCCAAGATCATGCTCTGTATTTGGTGGGACCAGCTCGGCGTAGTATATTATGAGCTGTTAAAACCGATTGAAACAATCACAGGCGATCAATATCAAACGCAATTGATGCGTTTGAGCCGAGCATTGAAAGACAAACGGCCGCAATACAATGAGAGACACGATAAAGTGATTTTGCAGCATGACAATGCTCGACCCCATGTTGCGAAAGTGGTCAAGACATACTTGGAAACGTTGAAATGGGAAGTCCTACCCCACCCGCCGTATTCTCCAGATGTTGCTCCCTCTGACTATCACTTGTTTCGATCAATGGCATACGACCTGGCTGACCAGCACTTCCGGTCTTATGAAAAAGTCAAAAATTGGATCGATTCGTGGATCGCCTCAAAAGATAATCAGTTTTTTCGACGCGGGATTCGTATGCTGCCCGAAAGATGGGAAAAAGTAGTGGCCAGCGATGGACAATACTTTGAATCATAAATGTATAACCAGTTTTTTACAATAAAGCCTCGAATTTCGGAAAAAAACCGCATGAGCAAAGTCATACGCCTTATATATATACACACACGCGCGCGCGCGCGCGCGCATACATACGCACACGCGTGTGTGTGTATGTGCTATTATATTATATATGCATATATATATATATAATACACATACATACACATACATACATATATATATATATATGTGTTATTTTATATATATATGCATCAATAATTTACTAAATAAAATGTATGTAAAAGACAGAACAGTGTAATTAAAATAATTATCTTCATTTGTATTCATATGTAAATAATATGGTATATTTCTTGTTTAGGAAGAAATTATTTCAACAAAATTGAAATAACTAATATCATATTTATTTTATTATTTTTCCTCTCAAAAGAAAAAACTTTGACCAGTGCACGTTTATTGATATGGGCCTGAGTAGGTCGATAATTCAGATCATTTCTATGGTTCAGCGACGCACTTTTCATGACAACGCCGCTGTCGGAATATCGCGGAACTAAAATACTGCTTAGTTTCGTGGCTTCGCATCAATTTCACTCAAAATATACAAACGAAATTTTTGGATACGCTTTTCTCTTATACTAAAACTCCTACCGCGTTTCTAAAAGTATAGGATTGTTCGTTTAGGTTTTCCGCAATTCGCTACTTTTTATGAACGTGCAAGATCTGAAACTCTTATATGCAACAGATATTGTGATGTGTTATCTACAGAAGCCAAATAACAAAACTGTAAGTCTTTAATTTTCTTTCGTTTTTCGTATTCAAATGTAGCTGGTGAATTGCGTTGTTGTGCATACTTTATTAGGTGTTGGAATTAATTCGTAGCGTTTTACAAGTGATGGGAAGTACTTTCATTAATGTATTTTTTAATGCTCATGTGAAATAAATAACATTCTTTCATTAAAAAACGCTACGAATTAATTCCAACACCTAATACTTGAATGCAGGTAGGGCCCGCTGTCTTCTTGAGGAAGAATATGCAACCTCTTCTAAGCTTTCAAAGCTGTGCAGCACTGGAGAGTTCTTCGTGGAAAAAGTTTTATAGATGAACTTCGAGGTCATATAGCCAAATCTAATGTTAAGAGGGGTTTCCTTTACTTTGGCTATAATGACGCTAGGTATAGATATCCGAGAGCAAGACGCAGGTTTCTGTTGACTAACCTTTCCAGTTGTAAAAATTCAGTCTTATTGTTCTTGAGCTTGAACACTTGACATCCATATTCGATACCAGAGCGAAATACAGCTCTATAAAGGGTGAGAAGTAAGCTTGGATGAGATCCCCATTTAGTGCCTGCGAGAACTGCTAATATATTAGTAAGATTGCATTCCTTATTGACCAAGGTCTTTAAATGCTCTTTGTCGCTCAACTTGGGGTCGAGAGTGAAGCCCAGAAAGATGGCAGATTGTACTCTAGGAATTTCTACGTTCTGAATGTGTAGTTTAATGTCCGGATGTGACTGTCTCTTCCTTGTAAAGAGCATCCATTGAGTTTTTGAGGGAGAAACTTCCAAGCCCCTATTTCTCAAGTAAGCATGTATATTGTTTAGTGAAGATTGGACCGACGATCTAGCATCTTCAGCGTTTTAGTTTGATGAGAAGATAACGACGTCGTCCGCGTATTATAAGAGAAGGGTGTCCTCATGTAGACATTTATTAATATCCGCACAGTAAAGGTTGAAGAGCAAAGGGCTAAGGATGGACCCTTGAGGGATACCTTTCAAAGCGATGTATGGATCTTTAAGCACGCCATCACGATCATCAAGATTGTCAGAGCAGGTACACTTCGAGAAGGATACACTCTGAGACGGTATCTCGAGGACTACAAGAGGGAGGACAGATTTTATTAATCGCATTTTCCTCTGCAGCCGACAGCGACTGGCTAGACTGACATAACGGAAGCTAAACGTCTGTTTTTAAAAGCTTTGATCAACCTCCAAATTTTAGCAGACAGAGTATGAGCGTTAAAACTGTTGCATAGTTCCTTCCATTTTCTTCTCTTGGTTCCATTTTCTTCTGAGGACGCACCTATATGCCGAAGCAGTGCGCTTATAAGCATTATAGTTCTCTGAATTTGACTGACGGTTCCAGAGTCTCTTTGTCTCACGTCTGGCATCTACCGCGGCCTGACATTCTTCGGTCCACCAAGAGGGGGGGGGGAGACGTTTCTCAACGGTTTTGATTTCGGAGTACGTGATTTGTATGATTAACAATCCCCCCCCTACCTTGTGTCGTTTAATTACTGCATATTTCAAATCTTTAAACCTCAGTATCTGACTTCCATGAACATGCCTTTGTTTTAAGGAAAGGGTGGAGGATTTTGTTTCTCTCCTCTCCTCCCAGGCGGCGCCCCCGCCTGGTTACTTGTTTCAGCTACTAGGTTCACCCTGGTCGGAATTGCTGCTACTCCGCGGTAAGGGCCAATTAACATCGAAGAGAAGAAGCAGAATCAGGAACTCGATGAAAAATCATCGCAGACAAAAAATCAAAAAAGCATTTGAAAGTTTGGAAATTTCTACTTTTAAAATCAGTAATTGATACTTCAATCTAACTGATCCTTTACGAAGCCATACGGACACAAATGGATATCCATCAAATCTAAAAATTTTGTACAAATTTTACAAAGATCTAAGTCATAAGATAAAAATTACACAAAAATGCGGTTTATAGCAATCGAAAGAATGAATTTTTACCTTCAAATTGCTTTTTTTATTGAATGTTGTACAATTTTTTTTCACCGAATTATTGAACGTTAGAACAAAAATTATTATTTGTTTCAATGTTGAATTTATTAGCATTTATTAACAACTTGTGATGCTCAGTTTAAGTTTATTTAAATCGACATTGGTTAATGCGGTAATATGATTTTTTGTTGACATTTGTGAGAATCTAAAAGTCTTCGCATAATGGAGGAAATATTAGGAATGAGTATTAATTAAAATTTTAACATAACATAACATAACTTAACATAACAAACTAGTTACAGGAATACATGGTTTTTGATAAGTCTTAATATTTATTCCTAATATTTTCTCTATTGTGGACAGTATCTAATAAAATTTTGTAATTGCTTTTGCAAGATCTATAAGTGATGATGGCGATCGGAGTAAGTCCAAATTTGGAATTGCTCTTAAAAATGGATATGTTGATCTTCCTCCACCTAAAAATTTAGCAAAAACAAATATTTCTATATATTATAGTTCGTAAGAGATGAGGTTTTCCCACTAAAAATGTATTTATTTCGACCATACAACAGAAAAGATTTGAAAGATGCAGAATGTGTCTTTAATTATCGCTTATCTAAAGCCAAAAGAATCATTGAGTTTGAAATATTAGTTTTTCATTGATAAATATTAGGTATAGTAAAAAGAAATCCATTATTTCTCGCGAACGCGAGATACAGATTACTAAAGCCATCTATTGGAAAAATAATGGAAATTTCTTTTTACTACACCTAATATTAACTAAGTCTATAAGTTACAATCCCGACAATATTACACATATCATTAAAGCTACTAGTTTGTCTGCATAATTTTATTATTAAGATCTTATATGTCATGACAACATTTGCTTGATATAAAAGCTGTGCAATCTGTACTTACGAAATAGTAGTCGATAGACTAGTAATTTGCATGAAGAAACAAGATTAAGTTCTTAAAATTGGACTTAGACATCTAATTAAAATGTAATTATTATACGAAAATTTATGAGTATGTATGGCATGCGTGAGTGAAATATTAATGTAATGATGTGTCAATGATATAAATGTCATAAATCATCTATGTGTAAGTGCTATTTACAATATGACTAATTGTCTTTAGGATCCCCTTATGCTAAAATGTATCTTAAAAATGTTTCGAAATACTTGAAAATAAAAATGCGTTATAATATAAACGTTGACTATTATGTACTAGCATATTAGGATCATGATATAATGATGAGTTATTGAACAACTAATTCTAAAGTAATCATTAAAATTCGCCACCTAATAGCGGAGGTATTAAGAAGAGCCACATAATATCACTTTCTTCTCTGTGTTTCATACAAAAAAAATATATTTAAATTTGCATGACAAATTTTTGCCTCAATAATAAAGGAATAAATTCAGGTAAATTATTACTCTGATGTATAATATGCGTTATTATTATGTTGCGTTATTAGTATGCGTTATTAATATGTATACATTAAGAAAACTGTATATTTTTCTAAGAAATAAAAAAGATTAATATTTTTATATACATATTCTAGAATTTATTTACATATCTATACATATAACTCAGAAATATGTTAATAAAGTTTTATTTTTATATATGTTACCTATTTTTTTTATTGCATAACGTAAATACAAATAGCAAATGCCGAATTAATAAAATATCAGAAATACTGATGAAGTGTTATCTTTATACATGTTAGGTTTTTGTTTAACATAAATACAAAAGTATCAAATTACTCAAATATATAATTATAATTTAATTTATCAAACATTTAATTTCTTTTCTATGTACAAGATAATACTTCAAATGATAAAAACATACATAGAAAATAAGTTCTATATACTAAATACTATATTTTTTGCGAATATTGTAAATATAAAGTAAGCAAAACGCTATCTAAATGTGATAATATTTCTTTATTTCTTTATTTTCTTATAATAAGATGACATTATATAACATATGTTCATGACATTTTCCTTTTCGCAAATCTGGACTTATTTGTGTATAATACCAGATTTGTTAAATTAAAATATCTAAATAAAACTCATATCGCGCAAAGCTTAAGAGACTATATGCTTATAATGGCCAATTCTATTTACCACGTGTAAAATCGATTTAAATATTATTTCAGATAAGTTAAAAAATTATAAAAGCTATCACAAAAAATTTTTAGTTTATTAGGATATACAAAAATTTGCTTCACACATATTATAATATATTAGGTGTTGGAATTAATTCGTAGCGTTTTTTAATGAAAGAATGTTATTTATTTCACATGAGCATTAAAAAATACATTAATGAAAGTACTTCCCATCACTTGTAAAACGCTACGAATTAATTCCAACACCTAATACTATATACATAATATATATATATATACATATTATAATATACATATTATAATATATATATATATTATTATATTTGAATTAACGATATAAATTTCTATAAAGTGAAATCTAAAATAAAACTAATTCCTCCCTCCTTCCCTCCCTCCCTCCCTCCCTCTCTCCCTCCCTCCCTTTCTCTCTCAAATATTGGATTATTGTATATGCGTATTAATGACTTATTCAATTTATACAGTACGAGGATATTTTCGAAATTCAAATCAACAAAAAATATTCAATATATAAATGGATTTCCAAGAATACAAAGAGTTCTATTTTTATAAATAGACAAATATTTAAAAAATAAACGAATTTACAAAACGATCTATGCAAAATTTACATTAACAAATATATTAAAAAATTATTTGAATATTATAAAATATATTACTATAAAATATATAAAATAGTTTATAAAGTGTTCACTTTTCGATAATAGTATTAATACTTTTACGAAGTTATAAAATTCGCTGGACTAAAATGAATTAAGAAAAATATAGTTCTATTTTTAAAAAAAATGTTTATTAAAGGAAATAACTTCACATTTTGAACAATACATCAATGAGAAATAAAACTAAAATTTTAAAATTACTAATTTTTGTATAAACCATTTTTAAATTCTTTCGTTTTCAGGGTATTTGTTTCCGTTAAAATGGAGCACATCTTGTACAAAAGTGTTCCTGTGTTTTTCATGCCAATATGAAATCAAAATATAATAATATTCAAGTAATTATTCTATATATATTAGGTGTTGGAATTAATTCGTAGCGTTTTACAAGTGATGGGAAGTACTTTCATTAATGTATTTTTTAATGCTCATGTGAAATAAATAACATTCTTTCATTAAAAAACGCTACGAATTAATTCCAACAACTAATATATATACAATATATAGTTGTGTCTTTATGAAAACATAGTATCATAATAATTACTGAAATATTATTATATTTTAATTTCATATTGGCATGACAAACACAGGAACGCTTTTATACATATGTGCCCCATTTTAATGGAAACAAATTCCCAGATAACATTTATGTTGCATAAAATATCTAAAAGACGTCTTTTATACATTTTTTAGACATAAGACGTCTGGGTTCCGTATCTATCCCGTATCTATCCGTATCTATCACAGTTTTCGAAAAATTTTGATGCATTATCTAAAATGGACACCCTGTATATATATATATATATATATATATATATATATATATATATATATATACACACGCGCGCGCGCGCGCGTGTGTGTGTGTGTGTGGAAAAATGTTTCCAACAAAAGTTGTATGGTTCCGAGAGCAACATAAGATATCATTGATTTGACCTTGTCGCCAAGGTCAAGATCACATAGATTTTTTATTAATGAAACACTATTTTTGAAAATCTAACTATCTGATTAAGAGCTGGTTAAGAGCTTTTCAAAATACTGTAATAAAGTTACTTTTCATTATTTTTCGAGTTACAAAGCTTGAAAATTACATTACCCAAAGTGTCCAACCGACGGCCCTCTTGAATGCTGTTCAGAATCATGTCCTGGATATCATTTATCAAAATTAAAGTCAATGAAGGTTGTACCTCTTATTTTTATTTTTATGTAAAAATGAATTTATAGTATAAAAATGAAAATAAGAGGAATAATCTCTAATGGCCTTGATTTTGACAAATATTATTCAGGACATGGTCCCGAACAACATTCAAAAGGTTTTAACTGTCGGACGGACACCCGGCGTAATGCTAATGCCGGCGGTACTGTAATTTTCAAGCATCACAACTCAAAAAGTATTTAATGAAAAAATATTTTTTTACAACATTATGAAATGCTCTCGACGTCAGCTATTAGATTCTGTCATCAAAAATAGAATGTTCCATTAAAAAAAAAACAATGTGATCTTGAAAACAACTTGACGCTATCCAAAGTCAAATTAATTGTACCTTCTTATGCCTCCTCCTAACCATACAACTTTTATTTGAAATATTTTTCCGTATCTACCATAGTTTTCGAGAAATCTTAAATAATTAAGTAATTATTTGAAATAGAATACCCTATTTACGCACGCACGCACGCACGCACGCACACATTAGAGACAACATAAGGAAAGAAACTTTTTTTAATTGACCTCTCAACTCAAAAGCTTCCATTTCTTATCAAAACAACATCCCTTAATTTTTGTTTTAAAAATATTAAGATTTAGAGGTCGCGATTTTAAATTGAAATTTCTATTTTCCTCAATACATATTTGATTACATGTAAAAATTACTTAATCCGGGTTTTAAATGTGATACTGTATGTTTTTTGGTCGCTGAACACGTTGCAATAATTCATTTAAGTTTACGATATATATCTTAAGAAATAGAGGCCCGATTAATGTGAAAAAATGGTCAAATTTCGAATTGAAGATCGATTTTAACAAAGTTCCAAGCCTTCAAAGTCATTACGATGGGAAAATCTGACGGTTATATCTCATTAACAAGAGAAATCAGATGTTCAATTAGTTTAGGAAAAGTAATGGTTAGAAATTAATAGTATTTTATCTCTTATTAACTAAAATGGATGTCGCTCGGAAAATTTGATATTCGTTAAAAAAATAGATTCAAAGTCCGCTATAAGCGGCTCCGAAAATGGGTTTAAATGACATTTTTTCGTGACTTCTTTTATTATATTTTTTGGTTTTTTTTCTATACACTTGTGAGTAATATACATAAATGAAATAGAAAAGAAAACTTGGATCTCAATTCCAATTGTAGGTGTTGAAAATTTTTTATCTATCTTTACCGAAATTTGAATTGCGTTTGGATGTGGTACACTTTTAAAGTTGTATAAATGTATGTACGTGTAAAAGTACATATACTTTCTTATACATCGTACATTATTATAATGTACACGCACGCACGCACAAATAAACAATAAACTTTTATAATTACATTATGTTGATCAAACAATTATGTTATGAATTAAAATAACAAAAATGTAATGAAAATGTATAATTACAAAAATATATGTACTTTTATACGTACACACATTCATATATTAGGTGTACAAATAAGTTTCCGCCGTTTGACAAAAGACGGCGCCAATAGCAAGCTATGGTTAAAATTGTCTGATGTAAAACATTATATCGTAAGGTTGGACATCTGTCAACAACATAATCTTGAAATACTAGCGATTTTGTATCAGCATCATATATTTTTTTTGTACGAAAATGCCGAGTTTTGAGCCGAATAAGCATCATTTGCGGGAACTTTTGATTTACTTCTTTAATTTGAAGAAATCTGCAACTGAGGCTCATCGATTGCTTGTAGAAGCATATGGTGAGGCTGCCTTAAGTGAGAGAAGTTGTCGTGAATGGTTTCAAAAATTTAAGAACGGTGAATTTGACGTCGAAGACAAAGAATGTAGCGGAAGGCCGAAAGTGTACGAAGACGCAGAATTGGAAGCATTATTGAATGAAGATTCGTGCCAAACACAAAAAGTAGTGGCTAGCGATGGACAATACTTTCAATAAAACATTATGTATCGTTCTTTCACAATAAATGCTTAATTTTTTATTAAAAACAGCGGAAACTTATTTGTACACCTAATACATATCCATCTTAAGTGTACGTATCCAAATGCAGTTCGAACTTCGAGAGGGAAAAATATTCAACATCCACCACTGAAATTGAGACTTAAATTTTTCTTTCTACTTCACTTACGTACAATATATTACTCACATGTGTGTAGAAAAACCTAAAAAAATTTGCGAAAAAAATGTTGAAAACCCGTCGACATTCACAGCTCGTTAGGATATTGCATAAAGAAAATACCGCGTAATTTGGAGAAAGAGTGGCACGCTCGCTCGTGCCTGGCGCCCAACTATTGTTTCGTGATTGTGTGTCGCTCTTAAGAGCGGTCGCGCGAAGACGTATTTCTGTCGCGTTTCGTTTAACGTCACCCATCATCCGATGGCATAGGAAAATCTTAGCTGTGAATGCGCGACGAAGTTGCGCCACGCTCATGAGTGCGGTTGCAAATTTAAACCCATTTTCAGAGTCACTTATAGTAGACTTTAAATCTAATTTTCTAATAAATATCGAATTTTCCGAGCAAATGGCATTCATTTTAGTTAATAGGGGGTAAAATACTATAACTTCTAACGTTACATTTTCTAAATTAATTGAACATCTGAATAACTTCCCTTGTCAGTGAGATATAATAGTTAGATTTTTTCATCGTGTTCAAAACAGCGAATGTTGGATTCGCAAGGTTTAATACGTAAATGTGTTTTTCGGAAATTTATTTGCCTCATCAAAATTTTCGATAATATATTATGAATTATTTGGATCAATTATGATTCCATTGAAATTCCATTCCTATTTTTGTCCTTATTTGATATATGTAGTTTATTTCAACTAATTAAATCATATTTTTTGTATTATGTACTCATTTCATTTTCTAATAGTTTTTTATTGTCAAATTGAGGCATTCGATTTGAGGATGTCAAAAACGACAAAGCAATATACTTCCAAACTTGTAAAAAAATTTTTTTCCTTAAAAATAATATTACAACGTATATTAAAAACAATTTCTTTACATTCGTATAACTTACAACAGATTAATAAATAGTAAACTCAGATCAACGAGCTATAATTAGATGTGACAAAGTAAAAAAATTTATTTTTCACAATTATAATTTTCGACGATTATTATAAATTTCAAACGATACGGCTATACTTAGTCCTCATCAGCCGCAGAAAATCCAGAGACACTGTCGGGTACACTCACGCGAAGCGATGAGTTGTTCGAGATCACGATTATTATATCTCAATGGCTATGCCGAATCAAATTCTTAAAACAAGTGTTAAATTTTAATTTTAAGAAATGTGGTCTACGTCTGCCTGGCCCATGAATTACATCTCAAATTTCAATCGACAGATGGCAATCTTAACCTTTTTATTTTATTTTTCAATAACTTTTTTAATAACTCCTTAATCAAAGGTCGACTGATGAAACTGTCCGATTATCACTTAAGGTCATGACCTTCATAATGTATGGGAGAGTCAAGATCATCGGAGATCAATTGTCCATTTTAATTTTAATATCTTCTTAACAATAAAGGATCGACTGCTGGAAGTGTTCGGATGGTCACTCATGATCATGATCTTGACAATATATGTCAAGGCCAGGCGTCATCGGAGCTGAATTTTCTATTTCATTTTTAATATCTTTTTAACATATGATGAGAGTAACTGCTAAATCTTCCGAAGGTTGCAGGAAATGTAGCAGGAAAATAAGTGTCGTATGCCGCAGGTTTATGTTAAGTATAAATTATAATTTGAAAAAAGAAATAAAATTGAGTGACATTTATCGAAAAGAGTAATTCTAATCGTAACTTATGTCTGTCATAGTTAAGCCTTATTCTTTTAAATTTAATTAATTTATTTATTTAATTTATTTAATTTAATTTAATTTCATGTGCTTTACGAATTATTTTATTGATCAATACTTAGTCGTTATATTTCAAATTCTGATAAATAGGCCACCCAAAATTTTAATTTGTACAATTAATCTTTCCATGATTCATATTTCATGAAATTAAAAAGGAACATTTTATACAAATATATTTGTATAAAAAATGTAGGGATGTAAAGTAAAGTAACGCCGTAAATTTTATCGTTACAGTTTAATAAAAGTGACTGATAACTGTTACAGTTTTTTATGATTGCAACGATTACTAACTACACTAATTTTATGCTAAACTTGGAAAAATCACTTTAAAAGGTAACATTTTACGTTTTTACTTATTGAAAAGGTTATTTGTAATGAGTAAAAAGTTACAAATAACGAGTTACTATTTTCAAGTGACCGTTACAAGTAACCTTGTAAGTAACGATTGAATGACTCTCCAATCCTGATGTTACAGTTAAAAATCTTCGTAAAAAATGTACTAAAGTAATTAATTGATATACTCTTTATATAGAAAGACGTTAAAAACTATAAAAATCATGTTATTGGTATATAAATTTATCTTTTCGAAAGAGGCGTTACAAATATGTTTCGCGAGAAGAAATTTTACTACATTAAAAAATGATTTTCTAAAGAAACATTAAATACCACAAAATATATGATATTAATAAAAAACGTAACCTTTTAAAAAAAGGAGAGAAAATGACGCTAAGAGTGCGTATTCTTCGGTTCTTCGGGGGAAAAAAATGAATTAAATTTATTAATTCATATACTGTTTCTAAAAAGACGTTAAACACTAAGAAATGCATGAGATATCAGAATACATTTATCTTTTTAAAAAAAGGTAAAAAAACGCTGTGGATACGTGATTTGCAAGACAAAATTTTATTAAACTAAAATATATGATAAAACCTAGATGATATGTATTTTTGTATCTATTAAAATCCCATAAATAAAAATTCTACTTAATTTGAACGATACATATCAGGCATACAAAAGATGTGATCAATAATAGATGCTAAATTTGTCACCAAGTTAAAAACCCATAAATAAAAATTGTATTTAATTTGGACGGTACGCATCAGATATATAAAAAAATCTGATATCAATAATTGGCACCACATTATAATCTTTAAAAATTGTTACCTCGTTTAATCCAAATCATATATAAACATTGAACAAAACTCTATTGTATAAAATTAAAAAATGAAATCCAAATTGCGTTATCTTGTCAACCCAAGAGTTATCACAGAGAATTAAGGACGTAACAAAACAAAATTAAAAAATTTAAATAAAAAAATTTTCATGTAAAAACACTGGCGCTGCTAGACCTAAAAATGAAACAATAAAAATTTCAAATATAATAATGAATTTAATTTGAATGCTACATTTATTAAAAAGATGGTTGAATGATGAATATTTTACAAAAATTACAATATTGCAATACTACAGTTAAACCTAATAATTTTCACAACACACACAAAAGAATTCCAAACTTAAATACTTATGTCCTATACTTAATTCTAATCTGCACGCCGCGCCGTATTACTCGCTCGCACGTATTCAGATTGATTATACTTACTCCCATTGTATTTGTTTCTAAATTTCTGTTAATCCTATATATTATAGACGTTGTTTTACTGGCTCGCACGTAGTCACACTGATTATACTTACTCCCATCGTACTTTGTTTTTAAATTTCTTTTAATTCTACATATTATAGACATATTATTTATGTCTTAATACATACTTACGTTATTATTGTATTTATATATTAGTACTTTATCATAACATTTTTCTAGAATCACTATAATCAAAGTCATGAGCGATTCACCCTCGGGATTGGTCAGCGTCATGTTTGGGATCGTGCGATGCGTTAGTGAAAACGTGAATTTGTATATACATACTGTGTTAGTGAAAACGTGAGTTGTGTAACGTACTCATTCCTAATTCATCGGTTAACAGCGAGAAAGAGCAAACAGTGATGAGTAAATGAAAACTTCCAGTAGTATTATAGATGTAGCTTGATATCGAATTATATAAAATGGCTGTACATGCGTCCTTAATAATATTGGTAGAAAATTAAATAGAATAATAAATAATATCATCATATATTTTAATTTAATAAAATTTTTTTGCAGAGTACGTATCCATAGCGCTTTTTCTTTTTTTTAAAAAAAGATAAATGTATGCTAATATCTCATGCATTTTGTAGTGTTTAATATCTCCTTAGAAACAGTATATGAATTAATCAATTTAGTACATTTTTTTTCCGAAGAACCGAAGAATACACACTTTTAGCGTCTTTTTTCCTCTTTTTTTAAAAGGATAAATGTTGTACTGTATAATTATCCTATATATCAAAATTGAATTAACATATTATGAGGATCATCTCACCTTCGATTTACAATAGATGGTATAATGCAACCGTATTATATTTAGTCAAATTTGTCGAATAATAGACGAAGTAGTATGAGTCATCAATCCAAACTAATTCATCGATTAACAGCAAGAAAGGGCAATAGAATAAAAGAAAATTTCCAGTAGTATTATAGATGTAACTTAATGTCAAATTATATAATATGATTACATGTGTTCTTAATAATATTAGTAAATAAACTAAATAGAATAATAAATAATATCATCAAATTGAAGCTGCAAAGAGATTTACAGTTTATAGTTACAGATTGAAAACTTAAACATGTCTTAAACTTAAAATTATAAAGAAAATAATGATAATTTATAAATTTATGTATAAATTTATGTATAAATATATATATAATTTGAATCAAAGCAACAACAGAATATAAATAAAACAGAATATAAATAAAATTGCTTTCAGTTACATATAAAACAATTAACAAATTAAATAGAATTGTACATAATTATTATAGAAATAGAGAGTAAAAATTATGCAACACTTACAATATTCATGAAGGCAGATACAAATAATATATGTTGATAAGTTTGCAATTGTCTATTACGATTGCAAATTACAATAAAAAACTTAGAGTAGGTTATAACGGAACATGTATTGCAATACAATCATAGATTTGATTGGAAAAATGTCAGAATAATGGATACTGAATCAAATCATAATAAAAGACTCATTTCTGAAACACTGCATATAAAAGAACAGTTAAATAGTATACAATTAAAAAAAGAAGACATCGAATCTCTAGATGACATATATGTTTATCTGTTAAATTTAATTTCGAATAATAACAAAAACGATAGCGCTTAGTCTCTTTGTTCTCTTGACATACATGTAGTATCATTTGCGTTTAAACTCTCTCAGTCAAGGTCTTGTATCACGGAACAATAACCGACTCTTTTACTTTGCAATCGTAACAGACAGCTGCAAACTTGTCCACATATATTATTTTATTTGTCTTCATAAATATTGCATAATTTTTACTCTCTATTTCCATAATAATTATGTACAACTCTATTTAATTTATTAATTGGTTTATATATAACTGAAAGCAATTTTATTTATATTCAGTTGTTGCTTTGATTCAAATTATACAATATATATTTATACATAAATTTATAAATTATCATTGTTTTAACTATATAATTTTAATTGTTTAAGATATATTTAAGTTTTCAATCTGTATCGATATCTCTTTATAACTTCAATTTGACGATATTATTTATTATTCTATTTAGTTTATTCACCAATATTATTTATTATTTTATTTAGTTTATCTACCAATATTATTAAAGACGCGCATATAACTGTCTTATATAATTTGACATCAAGCTACATCTATAATACTACTAGAAATTTTCTTTTACTTGTACTGACTTACTTTTAACTGCCCTTTCTCGCTGTTAACCGATGAATTTTGGTTTGGATTGATGATTCATCATTACTTCGTCTATTATTCAACAAATTTGACTAAATATAATACGGTTGCGTCTATTGTAAATCGAAAGTGAAATGATCCTCATAATATGTTAATTTAATTTTAATATATGAGATAATTATATTTTCCTCAGCTGATGAAGACTAAGAATAGTCGAAACATACCGTTTGAATTTATCATTAAAAAATATAATTGTGGAAAATAAATTTTACTTTGTCACACCTAATTATATCCTTAAAAATGTTTAATAATCCTGTTAAATGCAACTTTTAAAGGCCATGTAGAAGGTCCCGCGAAAATTCTAACTGGATCTTGTTCTGGTGGAACAGACTTACAATTTGATGGGAGTAATGACCCATTTGAATGCTTGGAACTTTGCTAAAATCGATCTTGAATTCGATTTGATCATTTTTTCACATTAATCACATTAATTAATTTTACATTAATTTTAACTATTATATATTTCTTAAGGCGTATATCGTAAAGCTAAATGAATTATTGCATTGTGTTCAACGACCAAAAAACATACAGTACTACATTTAAAATCTGGATTAAGCCATTTTTGCATCAAATCAAACATAATGAGGAAAATCATTCATCATCAAGGAAAATCCATCATTAAGGAAAATCGAAATTTTGATTTAAAAATCGTTCACTAGCGATCTCTAAATCATACTATAAAAATTTATCGGTGTTGTTTTGACATGAAATGGAAGCTTTTGAGTTGAGGCCGATTAAAAAAAAAATTCTTTTTCTTATCCATCTAAATGTATGTATATGTTACGGGCAATGTGATTAGTATGGGCATTATACATAATGGCCGGTCAATATGTATAATGCCCGCTTGTTTTGGGCAATGTGAATAATGTAAACAAAAACATTCAAATTAATCAAATGACTGGTCATTATGAATAATGTCCACAGACTAGTGGGAAATGTAAATTAGTAATAGATTGAAAGTCTGAAAATATCATTATAAAAAATAGAGGTAAATATTTACCTTTAGTCCTTTACACAGCCTGCCCCAAATGACTTCTCACTAACTTTGATGTTGACCTTGTCCTTTAAGAAGATCATTGATTTTTTTTCTGTCGCTAGTTCTATTCATTATGAAGTTATGAATAGAACAATTTTTATGAATAACACACAATTTTTAAACATAAAATATATATTTCAGCAGTATTTTCCCTTGACAGAAAAAGATAAAAGTCATGCGCCCCCAAATAGGGGGGAGCTGAGGTGAGAGTCGCTTCAGATGAAGTCGTGCGCCCCCAAGCAGGGGGGGGAAGGGAGATGAGTTGGGATTCGCTTCGTCTCCTGTCAAGAAGTGCACAACTTTCCATGCAAAGCAATTCCTACCCAAAGAGGTTGCATATATACAGTAGAGGAGCCAGCTAAGAATGTGTGAGCGAATAGAAAGAAACAGAAAACAAAATGGCCATCAGCATCCTTGTTTAATTGCGCATGCGCTGTTGATTTTCAGTGTTAGGTGGGGAGATTTCAGGAGAGTAATATATCAATACCGCTCCATTCAGCTTTCAAAGTTTTATGCGCGGCGCAACATTAGACAAAGATAAAGATAACCATCCCGTATTCTTTCCTTTTCTACTGTCTAACATTTCCACTTACAGGATCCCTATGCTTGCCTACTCTACATATATATATATATATATATATATATATATATATATACACAAAACCTCTTTGCTTCTCTCCCCTTGCATGGGGGCGCACGATTTTCATCATGGTGGAAGTATTACATGATGTGTGCAGTTCGGTCAACCACGCCTACTTTTGCTCCGCATCTATAGTATGCACTACCAACTGTGAAACGTGAAAAAAACATGGGACGTTTCATAGTCCGTTTTTATTTTAAAATTGTCTTAAATAATGTCTTAAGATACAGTCCTCGCATTGACTTATGATATCTTAAGACATTATTTAAGACAGTTTTAAAATAAAAACAAACTATAACTACCGTCTCATGTTTATTGTTTAACAGTTAGAGAACTATACTACTGTACTGAGCTAGTTTTTAAACGAGTAGTTACTTATACTGCGAATATTCCATATACGGCAGAGGTTTAGAAAGAAACATTGTCCAACTGCACACATCATGTTATCCCTTTCACCTGAAGCGACTCCCACTCCACCTCCCCTCCCCCCCCCCGCCTAGGAGCGCACGATTTTCACCTGAAATGATAAAAATTATTCTGTTCATAACTTTTTAATGAATAACAAGCGATGGAAAAAAATCAATAACCTTAACTTCTTTGAAAGTCAAGGTCGGTGATTAAGGTCATTAAACTCGAGGTCGGTGAAAAGTCATTTGGAGCGGGCTGTGTAAAGGTAAATTTGCCCCTATTTTTTATAATGATATTATAAAGGTACATTTGCCCCTATTTTTTATAATGATATTTTTAGACTTTCAATTTATTAATCACATTTCCCATTAGTCCAAGGGCATTATTCATAATGACCGATCAATTTTATTAATTTGAACATTTTTACTTACATTATTCACATTGCCATTTTCACATTGCATTATTCACAAAACAAGCGGACATTATCCATATTGATCGGTCATTATGTATAATGCCCTCATTAATCACATGCCCGTAACACATATAGTAATATATGTTACGGGCATGTGATTAATGAGGGCATTATACATAATGGCCGACCAATATGTCCACTTGTGCGCGCACATACATACACAGTACCCTCCATAAATTTGGGAACACCCTACGTTTTACAGATTTGTAAATAATTATTTAATTTAAAAAAGACGAAATAAAACATACATATGTTATCTACATTATAGATAACGTATGTATGTATGTACTTTTATTTCGTCTTTTTTCAATTAAAGATTTAATAACATACTATTAAAATATGGAATTTTAATTAAAATGCGCTTCATACAAAATCTGATTCTTCGGGGCCATTTTACAATTTTTACTGAAATAAAATAGTTTATCACTTTTATAAAAACCGTTAAACTACAATTAAATAACCTGTACATATACAACAAATATAAGTACGACGTTGCAAAATAAGTGGAAATATAAATAAACATTAGACCAAAGTGCGAAATTTAATCTTGAGCGCTTCGATGCTGAAATGATTGTCCAACATATTTTCAGCATGTACAAGCTTATAGGTGTTCTAGATAAATGTTTATCGTCATTTAGACATTTTCCGAAGTGTTTAAATCAAAAACATGTAGAGATCGCTATCACGTAATGGCTTTCCTGTAAAACATAGGGTTCCTAAACTTATAGAGAGTACTGTGTGTGTGTGTGTGTGTGTGTGTGTGTGTGTGTGTGTGTGTGTGTGTGTGCGCGTGCGTGCGTGCGTGCGTGCGTGCGTGCGTGCGTGCGTGCGTGCGTGTGTGTGTGTGTGTGTGTTGTGTGTATTGTGTGTAGTAATGTTTCAATATTTTATATTAATTTCACCGTTATTTGAAGGTCGGTATACAATAAGAGGGCAATAAATAGAGCAGATATAAAATTAGTTATAATAATTGCTGTGATGTCTATTATTTCTTCAAATATACCTTCAAATTCCATCGCATCATATATATAATACTACAAGTGCATTTTTTATTCTATAGGAAAATTTATTATTATTGTAGTTTAAAGATATTTAAAGAATATTATGTATATTGTATAATAAAAAACGAAAAAAAGAAGAAAAAAATGCTCAGCCTGCATTGTGCAGAAGGCTCGCGTTAACTCCGCGCTGCGTCCTATACTGTATATGGATTTTACAGTCTTAGTTAATTGCTATAATGTGCATCTAACACATTTCACGATCGCCTTGTCATCCTTCGTCATCGCTATTATATTTGTTTCATTATGCATTATATTCGAATTGTAATACTTATTTTTTATAAATATATCTTCATATGTTTCTTTTTTAACTATTCATTGTACACAAATTGTTCCTGTATTTAACATAAAATTGAATATAAAATTTGACATTGGGTTACTTTGGCTTGCATTACACATGTTTATTTATCAGAAGCATATTTTATATCCATTAATAAGTAAAAAGATCAGTTTACAAGCAAACAATTTTTTTAAATTTAATCATGATGAATGCATATATTCACTCGATATAAAGTACGTGTTTCACTTTAGAAGGCAGATAGAATTGATGCAAAAGTATCGTATTTTTTTTACGATTAATCATTATAATTAGGGTAGCTCAATTTTATATTGCAGTCTAAAATTACAAAACAAATTTATAATATAAAAATAAGTCTAATTAACTAAATTTTATGTACAATATTATATAACCATTTTGCCTAAATAAAGTAAAAACATTTCAAATACAGATGTAGACATCATTCTCTTCTTTTTCTTTTTTATACAGACATATATTATTTTGCAAAAATAATGTTACGGATACATTAATATTGTTCATTTTGTCTCTCGGGAGCTATTCGGAATCGCTCCGAACCCAGCGTACTTGAAATGTAGGATTCACACTACGTACAACATCCGTCATATGACAAATATCGTAGACACTACGTAATGTGAATCCTACATTTCAAATATGCGGAGCAAACAGCTATTAACACATAGAAAGCTACATCGATGAGAACGAGATTTACATTCACCTTTTGAGGACTTCTGTATTATTAATAAAAATGTTAAATTATAAATAAAAATGTATACTTCATTTGCTTAAAAATAAATACTGTATAGAAACAACTGTAATTCTGACGAAACGACTGCTCATCATGATTCTGATGAATTCGTATGTGTAATGCCATATAAAATCTTTTGATGAACTTTATACTTAAAAATTATATTTATTGAATCTTTATATGGCACAATTTATGCATGCCAATTTACTGTTGCATCAACTCACCTTGCATTTTCTTCAAGTGAACATCTCATACTCCATTCACACCAATAATAACGTGACAATTTCTTAAATACAAATTATAATCATTTTGGTACATTTTCTTGAAATCTTGTATGACAATTAACTTCGTTAGAACGAACCGTTATTTAAAACACACACAATGTTGTCTCATTAATAAATTTTTCTTAACGAATTTTATAATATTCTCATTCAAGATTACAAAACAATACCATTTTACCGTTGTTTTTGTTCTATCTGTTGCGCGCAAACGTGTGCATTATTATAAATTCAGTTTTTTTAATAATAAAAATACAAGCGGATATAATAAAACTCAATGCTACAAATGAATTTAATCGATACGTGTGTACATACATTATTGTATTATTTTTTTCCTTTTCTGTGTACAAGTAATGTTGTGTCTACATGTATCATGTAAGGCACGCACAGAACGTGCGTGTAATCTATTCTATCTCTCAATGAGACACCATAAAGTGAGCCATGATATAATACTTGAGGCTATATGTGGTATGTGTGAAAACATGTCGGAGCCTCACATTCATTTAGCGATGTTCTATTGAAAGTTATGCTGTCTGGCGTCACTATAAAGTCGCGTTTCCATTCTCCTACCTTGACATTTCTTAACCTTGAAGTTTAGTTCTTTAGAGGAAGTAGTCTGGCGTTCGCCTGGTAACATGTGGTTCTCCACGTCTTGGTGCTGGGTCAAATTGTAGGCTGTAACAAAAAATCAAAAGAAAATTAATAATAATATCTACCAGTAAAGTTGCATCATGCTTTTTAATATCTTTAAACAATAAACATCTTTATATCAATAAAATCTTTTAACAATAAAGGAAATATAACGTGGCATACATTTATGATTATACAGAGATGGTTTGAACATGATAAAATTCTGAACAAAATAAAATAGGAATCCAATTTTCAAAGTTTGATTGTTTCTGTTTTATTCTATATAATGAAAGAGTTACCAAAGTTGGACCTCGAAAATTGGATTCAAATTTTATTTCGTTCAGAATTGTAATTGTTACCACATTGTTCAGGTTTGAAATTGTTACCACTTTATCCTACATTTAAAGACTTTATCATACATTTCATCACATGTACAATCCTATAAAATTTAATATTGTTTATCAATACATTTGTTTAAAAAAATTTTAATGTAGCAACATGCATTCAATATGCGTTTAATAGATCATCTGAGTAATCATGTCAATAAAAGCCGACTCAGATTATTGGTGTGTATGGAGTTTATTCGAGTATAATATAAAATTGATTACATAAACGTTTCAATTTTTCATTTAGGATCCTCTTCAATGTTATTCTCTCATCTATATCTCATAATGCTTATAACGCGAGTGCCCAAAATATTAAAATAAAAACCTGTGTTACATAAAAATCGCTTTTACATAAAATTCGTTATAAATTTATGGTATGTCAAGATGTGACGTGTTCCTTCGTCCAATATAAGTTCCTCATCAAATTGACAAATTTACTAAATAATGTAATCAATTATATGATGTAAAATACATGTTAAATTCAAAACTTACAAAACATGCTAAGCTATATTAGAACGCCGCACGGTGGGCCAAAAAAAATGACCAAAAGTATTAAAAATGCTCCAATTGCTGTTAAATTGAGTATTCAGGGATTTTATCCCTGATATCGAATTAAAACTTAAAAATTAGAAATTGAAAATGGTGGATCCAACATGACGCACGAAAATGCTAAAAATGTTTCAATTGCTCAAATTCTTATCGGCTTTTTTTATGGTCGCTGATTTCGAATCTGAACTCAAAATTTAGAAATTCAAAATGGCGGATCTAAAATGGCGGAATAGAATGTTAAAAAAAATGTCAAATCTCGTTAAATATACTTATTTAAAATGACTTTTATACATCTACATATACATATATTAAGTGTCAAGCAAATTAGTTAAAAAAGTAAAATTATTTTTTTTTAATAATGTAAATTATTATAATAAACAATTTGTAATAAACGTATAATAAAATAATTATTAAATACGCATACGCACGCGCGCGCGCGCGCGCGCACACACACACACACACACACACACACACACACATACACACACACAAAATTTAAAATATAGTAATTTTTATTTTTTGTAATTTCATGAAATATTATTTTTATATATTTGTTAATAATTATTGCGTACGAATCTGTTATAAATCCTACTATTATTAGTAAGGATTATTTAAAAAAACATAAATTATTTGAAAGATTTAATTTAGATGTATACTTCTTATAGTACAATATTAATTTTAATAATTTTAAAAATTATAAATTTGAAGACATTTTTTTACTGAATATTTTTTTTCATAACGTTTGTTAAAATTAAATCCAAATAATTATTATTACATAAGGATTTGTTTTTTTGTTACTTATTGTCAATATTATAAATTTTCAAAGAATTTACATCCTGCGGAGAGGTAAAGTTTAGTTGTTTTATTTCTTGGGATCAAAAGGGGCAGCTGGTGACAGCATATATGAAAGTCAACTAACATAGAAGTACAATAATATTTATAAAATCGGATTCCGCAGTGGAGGTTCGAAGAGATTTTGATTGATACATAGTTTAATATCAGAATACTGTAAAAGAGTATGCTTTAAATCTTACTTCTAAAAACAAATCAACCTTTCTTGCGGATAACAATTTAGAAATCATATTTCATGCATATTTTAATTATGAAATAACATTCAAAACATTGGAGAATAAATAAATATTACACAAGGAATACTGTTTACGTCAAAACGATCAATCGACAATTGTAACTACAATTGTAACTTTCTAAATTAGAAAGTATGTAGACACAAAATTAATAACGCATTATTCTAAAATTTTGCATAAATGTACATTTATTCCTTTGGATAATAATAAGAACTTTTCTAAATTAATGCTGCTAATAACTGTTGGCCATTTTTGATTAGTTTTTGGTGTCTCCTGACCCACTGTGCGCCGTTGAGATCAGTTGTTCGTTCGATATGTGAATCTCATGTGAGAATATGATAAACAATCGATATTCATCACGCGATACAATTGTTGTGGAGAGGGAGAAAATCTCACACTATAGATTATACATCTGAGTATACCAAATCCAACAAATCAGTATCATTTTTCTAAATTTAACATTTTTTTACTGTTTTATATGGATCATAGATATGGAAAGATTGTGATGCGTCATATGTGAGCTAAATGAACAGAATGTTAAAAATATGAATAAACGAGCATAAGAACCACAAATTAGACTCAATAATATTCTGTTATAACGGAGCACAGACTGGAATCAATGTATGATTTTAATTGAGAAGAGGTAAAGGTTTTGGATGAGGAGAGAATTCTACAAAGACGTCTTATATATATATATATATGTATATATATATATATATATATATATATATATATATATATATATATATATATCTCCCTAGATCTCAGCGCCCACCAAGGGATAATAACGCCCATGTTGCGAATCTATGTGTTCTAGATAATGAGAGAATTCTACAAAGACGTCTTATATCTGAGATGATTCATATAAAAAGCAAAAAAAATAAGTTAAACTTAAAAAAATGATTTGTTGGATTCGATATACTCAGATGTATTATCTATGTGAGACTCTCTCTCTCTCTCTCTCTCTCTCTCTCTCTCTCTCTCTCTCTCTCTCTCTCTCTCTCTCTCTCTCTCTCTCCCTCCCCCCCTCTCTCTCTCTCCACAACAATTGTATCGCGTGACAAATATCGATTATTTATCATACTTTCACACGAGATTCACATGTCGAACAGACAACTTCTCTTCACAGCGTTCTAAGCTTAGCATGTAAGTTTTAAATATAACATTTTATATTTACATCATGTAATTATTTAATAAATTTGTCAATTTGATGAGGAACTATGTTGGACGAAGGAACGCGTCACATCTTGACACACCATAAATTTATAACGAATTTTATATGTAAAAGCGACTTTTAATGTAACATAGATTTTTATTTTAATATTTTTGATACTCGCATTGTAAGCGTTATGAGATATAGAGAGAATAGCATTGAAGAGGATCCTAAATGAAGGATCAAAATGTTTGCGCAGTCAATTATATATTATATTCGAATAAACACATACATACCAATAACAGGTGTCAGTTCTTAGTGGCGTGATTACTCGGATAATTAATTCGTTAGAACCTAAACTATAACTTCCATATTATTTAATAAATCAATAGAATAATTTGCAAGTAAACGTTACATTATAATTATAAAAATTTTAAAGTCATACTCACAATGAATATTTTAAAGCATCATCCAGTTCCATAATTGCAGCTTGATTACCACAACGATAACAGTAATTAGGTGCTGAGAATATAGTTACGACGTTGCGATCATGACACCTGAAAGAAGAGATAGTACACGTTATAAGCACTATTACATGTATAGAAGAAAAAATATATATTTGAAACTTCTTATGAAATATCCTTGGTTGAACTATACATGTATAGAAGAAAAAATATTTATTTTAATTTAAATTAAAATTGAAATTACCAATTGTAACCTTCCATAACCAATTGATGAGCCCGTGAAACAAGTGTTAGTCCATTGGAGTGATTAAACGTTTCAGAAATATCTTGACCAAAAGTATATCCTGCTCCACGGGGTGAAATTCCCCATCCTCCTCTATCATCTGGATCTGACCAAAGCAGATCGCACATAGGACCCTGTATTAAATAATAGACACACATACACACATACAATTACAACACTAAATTAAGTTCCATTATTACAATAGTTATTATAAACACTACAAATGCTGATACTAACTTCATGTGGTACTTCCTGAAGACGATCTAGAGCACGTATATGATCTAAAGTGTCAATCGATGGTGACAGACCACCATGCAAACAAAATATTTGGCCATCTACCAATGCCGTTAATGGTAAATAATCGAATAAATCCGTAAAGAATTTCCATACATTGGCATTTCCATATTTACGTAAGCATTCATCATAAAACCCATATACCTGTGTGATTTGTCTTGATTCGTGATTTCCTCGCAGAATGGTTATTCTTTCTCGATATCTTACCTTTAATTGTACAAAACAAATCCGAGAAAGAAAAAATAAATAAATGTCTTATTTTTTCGAAAAAATTAACATATATATATATATATATATATATATATATATACATATATTGTACAATTAAATATAATAATTAAGTATTTAATAAAGCATGACAATTTAATAAAATTATAATAATTATATACTATATATTATACCTTAAGAGCTACAAGCAAAGTGACAGTCTCGACTGAATAATAGCCACGATCAACATAATCGCCCATAAAAAGGTAATTTGTATCAGGCGATTTGCCACCTATTCTGAACAATTCCATCAAATCGTGGAACTGTCCATGTACATCTCCACATACTGTTACAGGACATTTTACTTCTTGTACATTAGATTCCTTAGCTAAAATTTCTTTCGCCTGAAATTTTTAAATATGATAAAACACTATTGTTGACACACATACATATAGCTATCAAAATCATTAAAAATAAAAATAGATTAATTTGCAACAAGTACAAGACAGTATGTCTATATATATACACACACACACACACACACACACACACACACACACACACACACACACACACACACACACACACACACACACACACACACACACACACACACACACACACACAGAGGGTATTATTTTTGACTGAAACTTTTTGCATCTTCCATTTTTCCTCTTTTTTCTTTTCATATTGAAAAAAAAAATAGAAAACTGTGGAGATAAAAGTTCAGCTAAAACAAAATAAAACAATAACATTTATTCCTTAAATACATAATATAATCATAAGTCATCTTTACAGACACATGAGATAATGTTGTAAAGATCTATCATCAACTAATATGATAAGCAGGGCTCGATGTTATTTCAAATAAATTTATTTAGAATATATATTTTAAATAAAGAAAAAATTAAAAACTTATTTAGTATTTATTATTTTAAATAACTTCTTTTGACCTATTTCTTATTTAATATTTAAAATAAGTTTTTGGAAATTATTTTTTATTTTAAATAAGTTGTTTTTTATCGATTTTATATTTTAAATAATTTTCTGGAATCTATTTTATATTTTTTATTTTAAATAAATTATATCAGTTATGTCACTGATCCGATCAGTGATGGTAAGTGTAGTTTTATTTATATATATATATACTTCATCATAAATACTATGATATATATATATATATATATATGTATAAATATATATAAATCATAGTACATTTATGATGAAGTATACGAAGTATAAGCATGTGTGTGTGGAGTACGAGATACATCCATATATGATCCATGTTAATTTTCCACTTGATTCGCAGAGGATTAATACTATTAAGTATTAATTATTGGCTATACTAAAAAAAATTAAACTATAAAAAAAATTAAAACATTATAAATATATATTTATATGTTCAAATAAATAAAATCGTTAAAATATTCTATATTTACTATTTAAAATGTTTACTTAAAATATTTCTTATTTTATATTTTAAATAAGTTTTCAAAGTCAATTTCTTATTTAAAATAAGAAATAGCCTTCGAAAACTTATTTAAAATAAAAGATAAGTTATATTTTAAATAAAAGGTAAAAATTATTATTTATTTTAAATAAATAAATGCATTTTCGGATCCCATTTCTTATTTTATATTTTAAATAAGTCGTATCAGTTATTTTACCAAGTCCTGGTGATAAGATATGATGACAGATCTTTCAAATTATAGTCCGTTTGTAATCACAAATTATCTCTCAATATTCAAATAAAAATTTTTTTCATAACAAATGAATTTCCATTGCCAATTACAGATATAATTACTGGCATACATTCAGAAAAACAGATACTTTGGCCAACTGGCATATCATACCAATACAATGTGGAGAAACATTATTGCAAAGAAGTCACAGCTATAATACCTTCAAATTTCTAAATATAGATTCATTCAAAAATACTCAAAATAATTTCATTTAGTTCAGTCTACTAGAAATATTTAAATCAATCTCAAAATAATCAAATGTACAGAATATTTTTCAAATAATCCTTTACATAAGTATCATATTGCCTTTAAGAATTCCTATATTAAGGATTAATAATATTAAGGATTAATAATATATAGGATAATTCCTATATTAATATATTCCTATATTATTTCTTTCCAGTTTGTCAAATATATATCCTTACAAAAATTTTATTTTAATTACTTAACATCCAGCACTTTTAGTACTCGAAACAAGTAATTCATTAGTATTTTTCAATATTAAATTGACTAATATTAAATTGAATTTCTCTAAGGATACCAAAGTCCTGGCTTTTAATAAACTTGGAACACAATTCTTATTTTTTTTTTGTTACATTAATGAAATATAATGAAATAGAATATCTCAGTCTATAAGCGACTGCATGATTCATAGCAAAGTGATAACTTTCCTCATAATCGCACTCACCAATCGAAAGAAAAATAGTCAATAACAGATGTTATTACCGAATGTAAAACATATTACAGTTATCGTAACTGATAAGATTATTCATCTCCTAGATAAATCATAGAGCCTTAAGTATCTCAAAAGACGTACACCAGCAAAATTACGACGCAACAACGGAGCGTTCACCTGTTGCGGAACTGCGTTAACAGGTTTAAAACGGCATGTATAAGCAAGAATAATCGATCTAGAATCATGAATCCCGGTCGTTACCCAAAGGTAGCCATCAAAATGCGAGCTTCTCGGAGAAGGAAAGGGGTGAATTCATCATCGAGAACGAGACTACGACGATGGGAAAAATCCCGAGATCCCCGGGGTGCACGATGATCCTCATAAACGTTCCGTAACGTCCATGACACATCGTCGATATCATGTTTGATAGCAATTTGAGATAGCAGAGAACGGTAAACGATGCATTCGAACGCGGCACGCGACAGCCGTGTGCGAATAACGGAAAATAACGTAACGCGGCCATTCACGGGGATGTTCCAAACGGGGCGGAGCCATGCTTAACGAGCATGTCGAATGTGTACCTTATCGCAGAGGGTTTTCACTTGGCTTTCTGTCAGTTGTTTGCAGTCGTTTAATTGTTCTATCCACTGGTCAAGTTCCTTGAGCGACGCCTTATCCTCCATCGTACTTGTCCCACAATTTTGCACGGGAAATTAACGCGGTCGTGCGGTCGGTCGCACTCCTCACTAGCGCATGTAATCCGATCGCCCAAGCGTATCCTTTAACGCGAAGCTAAATCATCCGAGTTTATCTCCACCACTGCACGCCACTGACCACGAATCCCGCAACACAAATACCTCGTGAAAACGGACAGCGCTTGTTCACTGCAGTCACACAAAATGGCCGAACGCCGAGCGCTGGCGCGATGATGTCACGGCACCACGAAGTAATAAGAAGGAGATCAAACTCGAGGTCTGAAAATGGGTTCGAAACCACAGTATACAGTATGGACACTAAACTTTTTATGTAGTTTCCAATTTTTAGTGCGCATGCGTCGATTTCCAATCAGGAATATGGCTGCCTTCAATAAGTTGAAATCACAGGTTAGGTGGATCTCTTTTCCAAAAAATATAATTAACTCTTTCGCCTACAATATCGTGTGAGACTCGTGGTAAGGAGATCGGGCCAAACATGAGTATCACGAATGAGAGCCGTGGTACGTTCATACAAAGCTTAATTTTTTTTTAATTTGTAAGAGAAGAGTAGGACAAAGGGTTAATAAAATTAAGTTTTACTAAAAAAAATTAAATCAAATTTTTTCGGAGACGCTATATTGGGTAGATTGTTATATTTATATACGATAAAATATTCTTGTAATAAAGTTTGCATTTGTGTACGTATATTATTAAATTATTACAACTTCACATTTAATTTTCATGTAATATATTATTTTTCTATACATAATTATTCAATTATTCAATTTTCATATACTTAATCAATTATTATTTTTAATTTACTTATTACTGTTTAATATTATTATTATTATTAATGTAAATATTATCTTTATATAATTATGAGTTTGTTAACGTTATATTATTACATAATATAATTTGATTTAAAAATACTTGCTATAAACAATTTTTATGACACGATCGAATTGTCTTTTTTTTTAGAAAAATCATTCTTTATAAAAACTCAAATTTATAAGTGTCCGACCCACAACATGGCGGCAAGTCATGTGACCTGGAACTCACTACATCAAAGGTGCTGACGCTCAGCGTCCATATTGTATGTACTTATAGTGACTCCACACAATAAAAGGAACAGAGAACAGAGAACAGAGAATAAGAATTTCAACCTATCAGAAATCATATATTGTGGAATATTTGGATCTACAGGTAAGAACCAATTATGCTCATTCGCTCGGCAAGCATGCCTAGCCACTTTGTCGTCTTGAACTCGCCCATTATTTCCGAAAATCCATATAAAATTGAGACGGTATGATTTTAGTGCTATCGTGCCTTGCGGGAAAAATTGAAAGTATTACTGTCACGTGGTCGCAGATCACACGTATATACGTGTGTGTATATACGTGTTACACACATACATATCACGGAGTATTTTGCACGCATACGATCATCGATATACCCTGCATTCGCTTAGACCGCCGTTCAATGAGAGGAAATTTACAGCAGAACAGACAGCGCGACCAATCACAATTCTGCAGTCATTACTCTGCTTGCTTTTCTGCTATTGTGATTGGTCTCGCTATTCCATTCTGCAAATTTCCGCTCATGGGATGGCATCCTTATGGCGCAGTCCCATGGTGCGGAATGGCGCAATGCGGAATTGGCGGAACGTTCGTGATTGGTCGTGACTTCATTCCGTCGATTCCGCCGTTTTCTGTTACGCAAATTTATTTCTTTTGCGGATTTGCCAATGCCTGTATATGTGCATGTGCATATACTTATAAAAACTAACTTCATTAAGCTTATGATGTAAGAACATCAAGTGTTCCGTTGTGCATAATGGCGATAGCAATACTGAAAACAACCAATCAAATTTTTGTCTAAATTGACTTTTCTGCGTATAATAACGCTGACATATTGGGATAGTCAATCAAATTTTTCCCTAGATTCCTGCTACTGCGCAACTATGGAAACGGAATATCTCTCTCTCTATTTTACATCACGGTTGTGGTTTAAACAGAGAAAACTGTCTTCTACAAGCGCATAATTTTTAATCAATAATATTGTTCGTTTTATCTCTCGGGAGTTACTCTTGAAATGTAGGATTCACATTATGTATGATATCTAATGTGATACGACATCTGACATTCATTAGCTGCGTTCAGCGGACTCAATAGTCGACTAAGCGCTCGGTGTTATTGGTGTATTCTTTTAGATCATCCAATCAGCATTTTAGATCTGGAAGAATATATCAATAGCAGCGAGCGCTCACTCAATTGTTGAGTCCGCTGAATGCAGTCATCGTTACGATGAATGTCAGACATCATATGATGGATGTCATACATAGTGTGAATCCTACATTTCAAGTACGCTGAGTTAATTCGGAGCAACCCCGAGTAGCTACCGAAAGATAAAACGAACAATGCTAATATGCTGAGACATGTTCGTATTACCACCTGGGTGTTCTCCGGGTGTTATGTCATCCTTGTTTAATATTCGATAAATAACAATAATGGAGTGATACCTGGATGCAATCTGCAGTCGGATGGAAATCTGAATATAACTCTGAAAGTAATTAATTAAGTCTCCAGATAAATACGAAGGTCAATATGATGAGAACACGAATGTCATACAGGTATATATAGTATATAGAAAAGCGAAAATGTAAATCAAAATCAATCAAAGATGGGTACACAAAACGAAGTCGGAGTAATATTCCTGTATGTATGTGTGTTTCCAATCCGCAGGAATTCATTTTTCTATGTCCCATTAAGCGGAACTTGCAAATGCGCAATCAATGCAAGCCAATGACGAACACTATTCTGATAGATCTAATAAAAGTGACCTAAAAAAACCTGGAAAAACTTACGATTGGTCAGAGCTAATTGCGCATTCCGCAAATTCCGTTCCATGAGACATAGGAAAACACATTTCAACGGAATCGGCGGAATGAACCACAACCAATCACGAACTTTCCGCATTGCACTAATTCCGCACTATGGGAGCGCGCCATTACGCTACGGTGCATAGCGGTTAGGATATATCCACACAACTTGCATAGCCGCATAAACGTATGCATAAAAAAATTATCCAATCGTATTTCTCTTAAGAACTGTCTACATAAGTCGCAAACATAGAACAATTCACAGACGCATTTGCGACAGTCAATTAGAAGTACTAATTGCTACTAATTACTAATTACTATTATTAGTACCAATCAATGGTACTAATAACAGTTTTTGATTAGCTATCGCAAATGCGTTTGCTTAAGGGCCGTTTACATAAGTCGCAAATACATAACAGTTGTGTATGTAGTGTATGTATTTTGAAATCAACGCTTCATATTGGTTGTCACAACAAACTTGTGATCGGCTTGTATCTAATGTAGAATGGGCCTTATAAAGACGCACATAAAATGTGATTGCATAATTTTTGTTGTGCATACAATTATGCGATTATGCAAGTTTGTGTGGATATACCCTTAGCACAGAAGTATTATGCCTGTTCTACAATAAAGTCACAAATCGTAAGCCGTAAGAAATTGATCAATCACAATTAAGTGTGAGAAGAATAATCAACTATAATTGGTTTATTTCTTACGGCTTACTGCGCTTACTCTTTTATAGAACAGGCCTTGGGAGCGTTTATATTGGCCATAATTGTACGCTGTATGCCGTAATCTGTAAGCCGTAAAAAGTTGACCAATCACCTTCGAGTATTCTCTTTTTACCGATGAATAAAAGAGAAATACTTGACTGTGAGTAATTAATTTTTACAGATTATGGCATACAGCATACGATTACAGTTAAATATAAACGCTCCTATTTTATCCTTGTTGTTTACCGAATGTTAAACAAGGATTAAATGATACTCTTTGAACTAATCGTTGCGTAAACGAATGCACCTATATAATACTGGACAGAGCATTAATTCGGATATACAATAGGTGTTTTAAGTCTTAAGCCATAAGAAATGAATGAATCACAGATTATTCTTTTCGCATTCGATTGTAATTGATCAGTTTTTTACGACTTAAGGCTTAAAACACCTATTGTAGATCCGAGCTTAAGTGGGGAGCACAGATTCTTGCATAATGCATAATGCATACCGCATAAGAGAATTAACCAATCGAAATTCTTTTTTTCTATGAAATGAAAGAAAAGGCAAAATTCTGATTAGTTGATTCGCTTATGTATTATACATTATGCGTTATGCAAAAGTCTATGCTGCGGCTTTAATCCTCTTAGTCCGTGCGCGATTAGCGACATGACTAAAGCCCTAAACACAATTCGAGGCAATAGCGATAAGAATAGCAATAAAAATATTATAGAAATAAACAATATATAATTGTCGTCTCCCGTTACACAATTACTGGATTCACACTGTATCCGACGTCGTACGTCGATGTTCTACCAATCAGAAAGCAGAATTTTATTTGGTATCGATGATATAAAACAAAATCCTGTTTTCTGATTGGTTGCAGAGCGTCGCACGTCGGATACAGTGTAAATCCAGCAAATGCCGCGAAAGAAATAAAAAATGCCAACCAATTTGATTTCGTATATAAACTATAGTATATTCTTTTATCCGTTTTAATTTTGATATAAATAGAATGAAAAATCTGGACGCCAATTAGTAGGCTATAAGGTGATAGACACAGAATTCCAACTTATCGGAAATTTATCGCTTTGCCTTATTCCGTGCCTATGTACATTGACATATGCATTCCCGTATATTAGATTGTCAGTTTCTATCACTATCACTATTGCTATTGCTGTTTTTATCGCTACCGCTGTTGCTTTGCATTGTGTTTAGGCTTAAACCTTACGTCCGCTTACAACTAAATTTGATGTAAAGACGAAATAATCTGAATTTTTATAAATTTTAAAAAAGTAATCGATCTAACAAACAAGAATGGATTAAAATGGATTAAAATTCTTTTAATGCGGACTTTAAATCCATTAAAAATGAACTGAATGGATTGAAATGGATTGGATCCGAGCTGACACTAGTCTTTAATATTAAAAAAAAATATATTCATATTTAAAAGCGTTACAAATTTTATTTCTAAGACATTATAAGAATTATACCTGAAATTAAATTGATATTAAAAAACATACTTTAGGGATTCGAACTTCTGAATCATGAATCTTCTACGTTGCTCGCTACAATACTTCTTCAATTGGTAAATGTGTTATTCATTCTCTACTTCAATTACAACTAAACTAGTAAAGAAATTATATAGATATAATAAAAATATCATCATTTAACAGATATAATAAAATGTAAACAATTTACATTACTATGAGACAACATTGGGTAAGTGTCGAATAACTTAATCTTGTTTGGCCGATGTCGTGCATCGTGATTAGTCTAATATTTGGGCTGTGTTCGACTTGATTCGCGAGTATTCACATCGATCATTTATTTTACTTCTAATCAAAGAGAAACAAAAGAATATAGCTCAATTATTTTTATGTTACAACTTTTTTTAACTTAGTTGGGTTAAAATAAAAAATTTCCTACTTATAATTTTGAATAATTTAAATAGCATTTATGGTCCATTTTTAAATAAAAACTTTTTTTATTCAATTAGATTGAAAAACTGCATTTCATATTCAGAATATTGAATTGAGCAGTATTCACATTGCACAGAAAATGCTAATATTATTTTTAGATTGAAAGACATACAGATATGCTCTATGTAATTCCTATAAATGAATAAAAATGCATTCAGGATTGAAAAGGATTTATTTTAACATTCAGGAATCCATATTTCTGAAAATCCGAATCCATTTTAATCAATTTCAATGCATTATCGTTTACTGGAGAGGGAAAGAACCGAAGTCCTTAAGTATATGTATATGTTGTACATACATGCCCATCGACAATTGTCGATATTCGGTACGATATTGACGTCTGTCGCTTGCATGACCGATACATATCGTCGAACATAATACTGAGTCGCGATTCTGTAACTGTCTTTACACGCCTACCGACAATTGTCGATGTCGTTGCGCAGCTTTTTCACTACATAAAATATCTGCGCAACGACAACTGTCGGCAGGCGTGTAAAGACAGTTACGGAATCGCGCCCTGGGTATCGATCATGTAACTTTTTCTCTAGAGCAGTGCTCGCAAAGATTTGTACATTTCGGGCCGACTCCGGCGCAATATTCCCACTACCACTCGAGGCTCGGCGGCCGAGCCGCCGGACGCTCACGTGACGCTCAGGAACGTCTCTGTAGCTTAAACGTATAGAGGTCGCATCTTACGTTATTAAAGAATATTTTTCTTATAAAATAATTTTTGTTTTTTTAAAATCAAATACTAAATTTTCCAAAACATTTTATCATAATAATTTTTGCTTACTAGAAATTATTGTAATAATTATCTTGAAACTAACGTGGTTCTAATATTAACACATATAAAAAATAAGAGCATAAAAAACCACAGCACAAGTTATAGTTTGTGATATTTAATTATTATTACATTAATTAAAACATTAAACGTTTCGGCCACAATCTGGCCATCTTCAGTAATTCAATAATATTCTTAAAACGCAGAGTTACATCTAGTTGACATTAAATTCAACAGTCAAGAGTTGTAATTAAATAAACATGTTCTTTTATATGTGAAGATGCTTCATACGGTAATGTTACACCGTCAATTGTCATATCAAGAAAAGTGTAGAACAAGAATTTCCAGATTCTAAATAAAATTGTATATATTAAAATCTTCTAGTCGGAATATAAAGAAATAGAATCATTACCTGTTTTACAGCAAAAAAACCAAACGATGAATCTCGAGTATTTCTTTTACACAGTTAGAATTTTGTCGTGACATTATGTGTTGTTATTTGTCCCATCATATATTTTACCACTATTTATATATCTGAGTCAAAAATTTTTAGAAAGTTCTAGAATTGTTTATTAACGGAAAGAGACATCCTTCTTTAGAAGAGGAAAATAAACCTCAGGCAAACCTTCCGTGTCACTTTGCTTATTGATACCACTTGTTTGTCTTTTTATATGTATCATTTCCGAAATTCTTCTTTTCGCTAAAGATTGTTCTATATCTAAAATTCTTATATTATCCCAATCTAATTCATGCATCTCATTCATACGGTGACGTGAAACCACAGAAATTTCGGAAGAAGGTTTTCTTATATCGGCCTTATGTTCTTTAATCCGAGTTTTTAATTTCCTTTTGGTTTGGCCAACATAAGACGATTCACAGTTTAAGCAATTAATTTTATAAACTACTCCGCATTGGTCATCCTTAGGCAAAGAATCCTTTCCTATCTTAATAAATGTATTCAATTTATTCATAGGTTTATAAGCTATATTAAAACCGTACACATGTGAAAGTTTTTTAAATTTTTCCGAAACTTTGCCCAAATATGGTATCGTGAAAAATTTTTTTGAAGTAACATTAGAGTCACATTCATTATTAATTTCTTTACGATTTTGATCTAAATTAGTTCTGTTTTCCAACGTTTTAATTCTATTATTTATTGTAGAAAATATAAACTTTAAAGGATAATCATTACTTAGAAACGTGTGAATTAATTCAGAGATGTTTTTCATGAAATTTAGGATGGGATAAGAATAGAATTCTATCAAATTGCCCAATAATAACTCCGCTTTTGTGTTCTAATGGATGATTCGAAAAATAATTAAGATATCTCCCAGAATTGGTAGGTTTTTTATAAATATCGAAGATGATATTTCCTTCCTGTCTCATTAATTTAACATCTAGGAAATGTATGCCGTTATCATCGCCAAAGTCCACAGTAAATTTAAGCCTTTCATGATATGAGTTAAACAATTCTAAAACTCCTTCAACTTTTTCTTTGTGTATAGCTAATACAATATCGTCCACATAACGAAAATAAAAAGATGAATTGATGTTATTCTTGGTAATGATTTCTTGTTCAAAATCTTGTAAAACAATGTTCGCCAGTATGGGGGACAAAGGAGAACCCATTGGCATGCCAAAAATCTGTTTAAATATTTTATTATCAAAACTAAAAAATGTAGAATTAATTATAATCATAATTGCTTTGATAAATTCATGTAAAGGAATCGAAGTCTTATTCTCCATAAAATTCCACCTACGTTCAATACTTTTTGATACTAATTCAGTCGAAATATTCGTGTACATGGAGACCACGTCAAATGATATAATACTAAAATTTGTATCAATTGCTTTACCATTGAGTTTATTTACTAAATCAAAGCTGTTTTTAACGAAACTGAAATTTTTTATGTTATTATTGTCAATGATTTCTTTTAAGAAAGTCGCCAGTGGATAAAAAGCACTATTAATACAGCTGACAATCAATCTTAAAGGGTGACCTTCTTTGTGAATTTTTGGCAAACCGTAAGATCTCGGAAGTTCGCCGTCCGAAACGTACAATTTTTTATATAAATTAGAATCAATGTACCCCTTATTTTTCCAATTTTTTAATAATTTACCAATTTCACCAGTTATTTTCTTAGTGGGATCTTTTTTGATTGAATCGTATGTAGTATGATCATTAAGAATCTCATAAATTTTTTCTTTATAGCTATCTCGATTCATAATTACGGTGATATTCCCTTTATCCGCTCTAGTAATTAAAATATCAGGATTCTCTGAGATGAATCGCTTAACCTCTCTTACACCTTCGTATAAAATTGTATTTTCAGAAGATTTACTATTACAATTCTTAATCGCTTTAAGAATTTGGACAGTTTCATTCCTAACATTTTTACGCGTTTCATCATCCGCCCTAAAAAGATTATATTCCACGTGTTTGATGAACTCACGTGTAATACCATCCTTACTAATCAAGTTGTTAGGCAAATTAAATTGTTGACCTAATTGTAGTAAAACTAAGGCTTTATCTGAAACTTTAGCATTGCTCAGATTTATCAGCCATTGTTCATTAATATTACTTATATCAAAATTGCCATTAAATCTTTCAGGAGTGATATTAATATTGTATGATGAATGAATTGTGTCAGGATTCGTGATTTTAGTTGAAACTGTATTCAATTTTAAAGGTGCACAGGAAGTATCACAATTCATCTCAGAGTTCACAAATTTCGTAATATTATAGTTAATACAATTTATATTCAAAATTTCTTGGCGAATATGTTTGGCGCGCAGATTAGAGATTTTTTTGCCGATTCTATCTTATTCCTTTTGCCACATAATGTCAAAGTTAAATTCCTGTCTTCGAAAGAAAGAATAAGCTATATTATTCGGTAGAATTTTTTCAATTTTTCTACAAATGCTAAATAATTCCGATTTTGTTTGCCCAAGATGTTTATAGGCGTCTTGTAATTCTACCCTTAAGTATTTAAAAATAAAATTATATTTGAGTTTGTCAATTCTTTCTTTTGAAGAATGGAACAGCTTATTACTATCCTTTCGTGTGAATCTATACATATGAATAGGAACTAGACGTTCCTTTATACTAGATGGGGTGAAAAGTAACCTCCCTGGGAATGAAAAAAATTTTTTTCTTATGCAGAATCTCGCCCAAAATATGGCGTGTTCGCTCAGTACTAATCTTTGTAGCATCTGCTAGCTCGCGCACCTTCACTTTCCGGTCAGCCAACACCATTTCATGTATTTTTTTGACATTTTCCTCGGTAACCGCATCGGAGGGCCTGACGCTGCGGACTTCATCGGTAGTGGAGTTGCGGCCACCACGAAACTCTCGAAACCAATATTTGACGGTGTAATCTGACGGAGTATTAGCCACATAATATTTATCCAACTTTTCTTTTGTTTCCTTCGCCGTTTTGCCTCTCAAAAAATAATGTTTTATGAGAGAACGAAAATCGTTTTCGCAAACACGTCAACAACAATCAGCTCTCAAAACAAAACTAAGGGCAGTATCGCACTGCCACTTGGCATGTCTGCTTAAATATGAACGGACTACAAGGCACCATAAACTTTTTTGCAGTAGTGGCGCATTCTGGCGGTCAAGGAGGTTACCTTTCACCCCATCTAATACATGTTTTTAAGAATTGAATTTGTATCCTTGTATAAATATTCGCTCTATGAGTTCTTACACATTTCTTCAGAAGCAAACATACGTGTAATCCAAAATTAAAATTGATGAAGTCAAAAAATTGCGTTAATTTACACATGTTAATGCTCGTGTAATTAAAAAATATCTTGAAACTAACGTGGTTCTAATATTAACACATATAAAAAATAAGAGCATAAAAAACCACAGCACAAGTTATAGTTTGTGATATTTAATTATTATTACATTAATTAAAACATTAAACGTTTCGGCCACAATCTGGCCATCTTCAATAATTCAATAATATTCTTTAAACGCAGAGTTACATCTAGTTGACATTAAATTCAACAGTCGAGAGTTGTAATTAAATAAACATGTTCTTTTATATGTGAAGATGCTTCATACGGTAATGTTACACCGTCAATTGTCATATCAAGAAAAGTGTAGAACAAGAATTTCCAGATTCTAAATAAAATTGTATATATTAAAATTGTATATATTAAAATTGTATATATTAAAATCTTCTAGTCGGAATATAAAGAAATAGAATCATTACCTGTTTTACAGCAAAAAAACCAAACGATGAATCTCGAGTATTTCTTTTATACAGTTAGAATTTTGTCGTGACATTATGTGTTGTTATTTGTCCTATCATATATTTTACCACTATTTATATATCTGAGTCAAAAATTTTTAGAAAGTTCTAGAATTGTTTATTAACGGAAAGAGACATCCTTCTTTAGAAGAGGAAAATAAACCTCAGGCAAACCTTCCGTGTCACTTTGCTTATTGATACCACTTGTTTGTCTTTTTATATGTATCATTTCCGAAATTCTTCTTTTCGCTAAAGATTGTTCTATATCTAAAATTCTTATATTATCCCAATCTAATTCATGCATCTCATTCATACGGTGACGTGAAACCACAGAAATTTCGGAAGAAGGTTTTCTTATATCGGCCTTATGTTCTTTAATCCGAGTTTTTAATTTCCTTTTGGTTTGGTTAGTTAGTACTGCTCTAAAGCGAAAACGTGAAAAGTGAAAAATTTTATGTACAGGGTTGGCCATATTCGACGGAAAGATGTTTTTTTTTCAATCATGGGAAAGAGATGTTAGATCGAGTAACGACGTTTCCCATGATTGAAAAAAAAAACATCTTTCCATCGAATATGGCCAACCCTGTATGTATGCATATACATATACACACATACATACAAAAAATTTTCAATAACATTACTTTGAATACAAAGCCACTACGGTCTGAGTGTGGAGATGTTGAACTAATATACCTATATTATATATTCATATAAATGAATTAATTTCAGAAATAATAATTGCCTGCCGATATGGTTGTCGGACTTTCAATCAATCTGAATTATTAATAATCCCCCCAAATTTCCCAAATTAATCTTAAAAAACTGTAATAAACTTATTGCAAAAAAATTTTCACTTTTTACATTTTCACCCTAGGGATAAAGATAATTGATACTCTGTACAGTCTCTGGACAGAAAAGTAGCGACACTTTTTTTTCGATGATTTTTGTAATACTTAAAAATTTTCAGAGTGCGATTCATCATCCATGTGGGTGACGAGTGGTTATGACAACAAAGGATGCGTTTATGCAGTTACTGCCGCAAATGTCGTTCGTTTATTCTATCTGCAAAGGCGACTGCAGCACAGTTATTCGCAGAAATGTATACCTTGGTAAAAATATTGGATCATCTAAAAAGGTATCCGCGGTTTTTTGTCACTAGATGGTGTTGATGGTCAACACATCTGATGACCCAATATAAAAGGTGTGCTCTTGCGCATTTTTAACATAAGAAGAGCGATATCCCGAAACCGCCATGTTGCCGCGATTATTTAAAATTGGCGTTACGTTAGTATTATTTTACGTATTTATAACATAATGAATTTTACTTTACCTTGTGCCATAATAAAAATAATTCAATTTATATAATGTATATTATGAATTTACTGAAGATGGCCAGATTGTGGCCGAAACGTCTAATGTTTTATTAATGTAATGATAATTAAATATCACAAACAATATCTTGTGTGGTGGTTTTTATGCTCTTCTTTTCATAAGTTTTGATTTATAAACCACGTTTGTTTTTATTATATATTTTGATTACACGAGCATTAACATGTGTAACATAGAGAATTTTTTTGACTTCATTAAATTTAATTTCGGATTACATTCATGCTTGCTATTAAAGAAATGTATAAAAACATATAGAACGAATATTAATATAAGAATAAGAATTCAATTTTTAAAAACGTATCTGAAGGAACGTCTAATTCCTAATCATATATGTAAATGTACATATAATGATAATAATAAGCTGTTTCACTCTTCAAAAGAAAGAATTGACAGACTTAAACGCAATTTTATTTTCAAATATTTACGGATAGAATTACAAGACGCATATAAACATCTCGAACATGTAAAATTTAAAATGTTCGACATGTATAGACAGATAGAGAAAATTCTACCATTTAATATATTCAATTCTTTCTTTCGTAGACAAGAAACTAATTTTAATAGAATAAATAGTGGCGAAAAGAACAAGAAAGGATTAATAATAAAATCAAAAACCTGCGAGCTAGTCATAGATTCAGAGAAGGAATGAAAATTGAAAATATTAGGTATGGTAAAAAGAAATCCATTTATATTTTTCCAATAGATGGCTTTAGTAATCTGTATCTCGTCTACGTGTGATACTTTCTTTTTACTACACCTAATATTAAGTATAATATTGGGTCATCTAAAAAGTATCCGTGGTACTTTGTCACTAGATATATGACCATCAACACACATCTACTGACAAAAAACCGCGGATACTTTTTAGATGATTCAATATAATGCATTTGTTAGACTCTGAGATGAATGGCGATACCCTTAGTGCATCGTTGAAGTTAAAGAAAATTTCAACCAAAGATATTACGGCCAAAAAGGTATGTAAATATGAAACCGGAATTTTTTAGTAGAAAATACACGTTTATTGCATGAAAATGATAAAAAATATTTTATTCGAAGTATTGCCCATCGCTAGCTATACATTTTTCCCACCTAACAATTTGTGGATGCCACGCCAAAAATATTGTTGCTCTTTTGAGTCAAACCAATCATCTAGCCATTTTCGTACATCTTCGTAAGAAGTGAAGCGCTGCTGAGCAAGTGCATGTCCCATCGATACAAATAAGTAGTAATCGGACAGAGCCAAGTCTGGTAAGTAAGCCGCATGCGAAAGTATTTCCCAACCAAACGCCTCAATCGTTTCCTTGACCAGTTTTGCTGTGTGTGATGGTGCATTATCATGAAGCAAAATCACTTTATGTTGCCTTTTTTGATATTCCGGTCGTTTTTCACGCAAAGCTTGATTCAAATTGATCATTTATTATCGGTAGCTTTCAGTTACGATTAACGATTTCGCCAGGTTTTAGCAGCTCATAATAGATCTTTCTGATTCCACCAAACACAGAGCATTGTCTTCCGTCCATAGCGATTTGGCCTTGCAGTCGATGTCGATGGTTCGCCTGGAGTTACTCATGATATTTTACGCTTAGGATTCTCAAAATATATCCACTTTTCATCGCCAGTCACAATTCGATGGAGAAATGGCTTTCTTTTGTACCTGGCGAGCAGCATTTCGCAAGTGGTTTTTTGGTTTTCCTGCTGTCTTTCATTCAGTTCATGTGGAATCCATTTTCCCATCTTCTGGATCTTTCCCATGGATTTCAAACGTACAGAGACGGCTTCTCGTGTCACATTCAATTGATCCGCGAATTGTTATTGAGTTTGAGCATCATCCTCATCCAACAATGCTTGCAATTCGCTGTCTTCAAACTTTTTCGGTGGTTTTCCACGTTCTTCGTTTCTCACGTCAAAATTGCCACTTTTGAATTTTTTAAACCACTCAAAGCACTGTGATTTACTAAGAGCATACTCACCGTAAACTTCGACAAGCATTCGATGCGATTCTGCAGCAGTTTTCTTCAAATGGTAACAGAAAATCAATGCTGTCCGCAAATCGTATTAAGTGTACAAATAAGTTTTCGCCGTTTGACAAAAGACGACGCCACTAGCAAGCTATGTGTGGCGTTGCGAGCGTTAGTCGCGGCGCTGCGAGCGTTAGTTGCGGCGCTGCGAACGTTAGCTGCGGTGCTGCGAGCGTAAGCGGCGGCGCTGCATGCGTCCGTCGCGACGCTGATACGGTCGTTCTTTCCATTACTCTCCCCATTCGCTCCCTGGTGTCATGGCGTGCCGCATGCAGACCTCGTGTAAGTCTCTGCGATAGTCAGTAAGTTAGAACTCGGAAGTTGAGGTTCCGAATTACTTTGTGTATTCCGCGAGATCGATACCGATTACTATTCATGTCTGTGATAATTGTTAGCGTCGTCCGATAAATTCTTAGAGTGTATTTTCATAGTTCTAGTAACTCCGCGACACGATGCCGGTATCCGAGCCGTCTTACACGCGCAATCACGCCTCTACTTTCTACTCAACATTTGTATTTAGTATTTAGTTAATTAGGCATTAAGTGTGTATTAAAACGCCTCATGGCATAAAATCAGAAGCAGTGCGTAGCGCTCATTCTCGACCTAACGTTTTCCCGCCATACGTCCTTCGCCGTGGTTGGCAAACACCGGCGCCATATTGCGCAGCACGTGATCCAATAGCCACATATGGTTAAAATTGTCTGATGTAAAACCGATTTTTAAAGGATATCGCAAGTATACAGGCACCATTGCTAAAAGTAATTTCTGGGCGTAAACGCAACAACAATGCGAAAATCGAGTGGACTTCTGAGCTCAAACAATCCTTTCGACGAGTCAAGGAACATCTTGCTCAAGCCACCTCGCTCGCATTTCCAGACAGCAATGCAACACTCTCGTTGCAAACAGACGCCTCAGACAAAGCAATCGGCGCGGTATTGCAACAGCACAGCAACGGATTTCTCCAACCACTCAGCTTCTTTTCAAGGAAACTCACGCCTACACAAACTAAGTATAGTGCATACGATAGAGAACTATTAGCTATCTATGCGGCTATCAAACATTTTCGATATATGTTAGAGGGACGAAATTTTCACGTTATCACGGATCATAAACCTCTCATTTACGCATTCAAGAAGAAGTTAGATCAAATGTCGCCAAGACAAACTCGTCATCTACTCTTCATTTCAGAATTCACAACTGATGTACGTCACGTTTCAGGCGCCGATAACATCGTAGCAGATGCATTATCTCGCGCCGACACTATCGTGATGCCAACTAGTCTCAATATGCAGGAGATTGCAGAAACTCAAGCCTCGGATGATGAATTGCAGCAACTGAAGCAATCCACTTCAACGTCTTTGAAGCTCAAAAAGTTTACCTTATCGGAAACAGCATCCAGCATTTACTGCGACACTTCAGAACAAGAGATCAGACCTTACATTCCCGGATCACTACGAAGGCGAGTTTTCGACATGGTGCATCAAATGTCGCATCCAAGCGGCAGAGCAACTCACCGGCAAATTGCACAAAAATTTGTGTGGCCTTCCATGTCTAAAGACATTAAAGAATGGGCCCGCACTTGTCTAGCATGCCAACAATCCAAAATTCATCGTCACAACCACACCACACCCACCAAAATACCAATACCAGATACTCGTTTCGATCATGTACATATCGACATCGTCGGTCCTCTACCTCCATTCAAAAGTTTCAGGTATTTATTAACAATGATTGACCGATTTACGCGTTGGCCGGAGGCTATTCCATTACAGGATTGTACAGCCGACACGGTAGCGAAGATGTTTTTCACTCACTGGGTAGCCAGATTCGGAGCTCCACGCTTGATCACGACCGACCAAGGCTCGCAATTTGAAGCGCAGCTGTTCGACACATTAACTAAACTCATTGGCTCTAAACGTTGTCGGACAACTGCATACCACCCGGAGTCTAATGGCATCATCGAGCGATGGCATCGCTCTCTAAAAACAGCATTAATGTGTCACGGCGAAACTCAATGGACTGACACACTGCCAATAGTGTTACTAGGATTGAGAACTTGTCTCAAAGAAGATCTAGGCTTTCGGTAGCGGAATTAGTGTACGGCACTACGCTCAAGGTACCAGGCGAATTTTTCTCCTCTGAAGAAATGCCGAGCGACCCACGAATTTTCGTCGAAGATTTCCGCGTAATTATGCAAAAGTTGCGGCCTAGACCAACTTCTCATCACATTAGACCTAAGCTGTTTTTCCACAAGGAATTATATAATTGCTCGCACGTTTTCTGCAGAGTTGAAGGCAACAGACGTCCTCTGGATCAACCACATACCGGACCGCATAAAGTACTAGAGCGCATCTCGGACCAAGTCTTCGCCATTGAAATTGACGGCAAATCCATCAACGTCACGGTCGACAGACTTAAGCCCGCGTACGTACTAATCCAAGACTCGGAAACTATTCCGTCCACTGCATCTTCGTCTTCAACAGACATTCCAGTGCAAGGTGAATCAAAAACATATCCTAGTCCAGCAGCAAAGCGAAAGACTGTTAGATTTAAGATGTAATTCGCGCAATATTACGCTAAGCAAACCAATATATACAAGTTTTGTTTGTTTCATCTATTCTTATGTTTGTTATTCTCATTCTAGCGATATCTTAGCCAGTATTTCTTTCTTTAACGTTTTTTTCTTTAACACTAGGAGGGGAGTACTGTGGCGTTGCGAGCGTTAGTCGCGGCGCTGCGAGCGTTAGTTGCGGCGCTGCGAACGTTAGCTGCGGTGCTGCGAGCGTAAGCGGCGGCGCTGCATGCGTCCGTCGCGACGCTGATACGGTCGTTCTTTCCATTACTCTCCCCATTCGCTCCCTGGTGTCATGGCGTGCCGCATGCAGACCTCGTGTAAGTCTCTGCGATAGTCAGTAAGTTAGAACTCGGAAGTTGAGGTTCCGAATTACTTTGTGTATTCCGCGAGATCGATACCGATTACTATTCATGTCTGTGATAATTGTTAGCGTCGTCCGATAAATTCTTAGAGTGTATTTTCATAGTTCTAATATTGTAACTCCGCGACACGATGCCGGTATCCGAGCCGTCTTACACGCGCAATCACGCCTCTACTTTCTAATCAACATTTGTATTTAGTATTTAGTTAATTAGGCATTAAGTGTGTATTAAAACGCCTCACGGCATAAAATCAGAAGCAGTGCGTTAGCGCTCATTCTCGACCTAACGTTTTCCCGCCATACGTCCTTCGCCGTGGTTGGCAAACACCGGCGCCATATTGCGCAGCACGTGATCCAATAGCCACATATGGTTAAAATTGTCTGATGTAAAACATTATATCGTAAGGTTGAACATCTGTCAACAACATAACCTTGAAATACTAGCGATTTTGTATCAGCATCATATATTTTTTTTTGTGCGAAAATGCCGAATTTTGAGCCGAATAAGCGTCATTTGCGGGAACTTTTGATTTACTTCTTTAATTTGAAGAAATCTGCAGCTGAGGCTCATCGATTGCTTATAGAAGCATATGGTGAGGCTGCCTTAAGTGAGAGAAGTTGTCGTGAATGGTTTCAAAAATTTAAGAACGGTGAATTTGACGTCGAAGACAAAGAACGTAGCGGAAGGCCGAAAGTGTACGAAGACGCAGAATTGGAAGCATTATTGAATGAAGATTCGTGCCAAACGCAAAAAGAATTTGCACTTACATTTTGACTTACATCAATAAAACATTATGTATCGTTCTTTCACAATAAATGCTTAATTTTTTATTAAAAATGACGGAAACTTATTTGTACATCTAATAATTTCCAGGCACAAAATTCGACATGTTCAACGCTATTACAAACTATACTGTTGTATGAAATTTGTATTGTTGTGAGTTGAAAATCTTTGTCAGATGTCAGAACAAGGAAATGGCGTCAATGACGCGGTCTGACGGCAACTACATTGACCGCTATGGCTATCTATTGGTAAATTCCGGTTTCATATTTACATACCTGATACAACAGTAATTATGAATCGTGAAAGTTACATAGGGAAAATGTATGAGATTCTTAGTGATCAGAGCACATACACTTTAATAAATAAAGATCTCACTAACAAAATAATAACGGAAATTAGTAATTTACTAAAAAAATTGGAAAAACAAGCGGTATATTGACTTAAACATATATAAAAAATTGTATGTATCGGACAGCGAACTTCCGAGTTCTTATGGACCAAAAATTCATAAGGAAGGTCATCCGCTAAGATTGATAGTTAGCTGCATAAATAGTGTTTTTTATCCATTGGTGACCTTCCTAAAAGATATAGATAACAATAATAATAATACAAAGAATTTCAGTTATGTAAAAAACAGTTTTGATATTGTAAATAAATTCAATGGAAAGGTAAAACTCGATAAAAACTTCAGTATTATATCATTTGATGTGGTCTCGATGTACACGAACATTCCGACCGATTTAGTATTAAAGAGTATTGAACGTAGATGAAACTTAATTGAAAACAAGACTTCGATTCCTTTACATGAGTTTATCAAAGCAATTATGATTATAATTAACTCTACATTTTTTAAATTCGATAAAAAAATATTTAGACAGATTTTTGGCATGCTAATGAGCTCTCCATTGTCCCCTATATTAGCGAATATTGTTCTACAAGATATTATTACTACTTAGAACAAGATATTATTACTACTAATAATATTATTTCGTCTTTTTATTTCCGTTATGTTGATGACATTGTATTAGCGATGCATAAAGACAAAGTGGAAAATGTTCTGGAATTGTTTAATTCATATCATGAAAGACTAAGATTCACAGTTGACTTTGGAGATGAAAATGGCATTAATTTTTTAGATGTTAAACTAATGAGACAAGAACGAAGAATCATCTTCGATATTTATAAAAAATCTATCAATTCAGAGAGATATTTAAATTATTTTTCGAATCATCCGTTAGTACATAAAAGGGGTGTAATCATTGGGCAATTAGATAGAATATTGCTTTTATCCCATCCAAAATTTCAGGAAAAAAACATCTCGGACTTAATTCACACTCTGTTAATGAATGGTTATCCTCTTAAATTTATCTTTTCAACAATAAAAAATAGAATTAAAACTTTAGAAAGTAGAACTAATTTAGATAAAAATGGTGATCACAACAATAACAAAAGCGACTCTAATTCTAATTTAAAGAAAAAGTTTTTCATAGTACCATATTTAAGTAAAGTATCGCAAAAATTTTAAAAACTATCACATAGTTAGAGCTTTGATATTGCTTACAAACCTATAAATAAAATGAATAGATTTATAAAAACTGGAAAAGATCCTTTGTGTAAAGAGGACTATTATTATATCCCGATAAAATCCTCTTATTTATAGATATATTCTTTATAGATATATGATTTATACTTTACTTTTTATCTTATCGTTAGGTTAATATTTCCCTATTTTATCTTTATTTCGAAACCGAAAATTCCTTTTCTCTTTTATAAGAGGATATATTCAGTTTCTTTATTTAAACATCCAAACTAACAGATAGATCACGTTATATACTTTTATGCGTCATACAAATTATTTACAGATTATTCTAAAGAATGTCTAAGAAATATCACACGATCTTTCTCAAAGAAGCCCTCTTATAAAATAACAAATATAAAAGCGTTCATTAACATTAATAATAATGTATATTATATTAGCGTTTAACGATTAAGTAATTAGCAGTAAAATAAAAATCTTCCTGAATGCGAGAACGAATATCTTTTTTTTTCCCTTTTTCTTTTTCTAATAAAGTTAAATTAATTTTAAACATATGAATGTAGTGAATTCGCCTCGCATAAAGGATATTAAGGAAAACCGAATTTTTATTACTACAAATTGTTAAAACTCAACTATTACTTATTAAGAATAAACTTGTAGAGTGAATAGGAGGCGGAGCCTTGCTGCCTTATCTCAAGGAAAACGCGAGTAAGTTCTACCAAATTTTGAGGAGTGTCGATTGGTTCTGAAAGGACACTCCCACAGTCATTTTCAGAATATAAAAGGAACTATCAAAGACAGAAACAGTCCTTTTTTTCGGTCAATTCGTCAGTCACCCAGCCAGTCAGTCAGTCGGTTATTCAGACAGAGTCAGTCAGTTAGTTACTTAGTTACAGTTACAGCTATAGTTACAGTTATACAATCAAAGGTGAGAACTATCTTCGTGCTCCCTCGGAACCTCACTTTTCTTTTTTATTGTTTTACTTATAGCATTTACTTATTTCAATAAACGAAAATATTGAATCGAATCTATCGACGGAATCTCTAAATCTGTAATCGGTTACATACAAGTATTAGGTGTTGGAATTAATTCGTAGCGTTTTGCAAGTGATGGGAAGTACTTTCATTAATGTATTTTTTAATGCTCATGTGAAATAAATAACATTCTTTCATTAAAAACGCTACGAATTAATTCCAACACCTAATACATATACATACGAGGTCTGTTCAAAAACTATTTTGTGTTTTTTCAAAAATTATTTATTTATTCATGAATATCTATTTTGTCCCCTTCAAAGTAATCCCCATCAGATATTATACACTTGTGCCAACGTTTTTTCCAATCCTCGAAGCACTTCAAAAAATCATTTTTTGTGATCTTGTTCAGCTCCTCCTTCGATGCCGTCTTTATCTCCTCAATCGTAGAGTAGCGTCGTCCTTTCATGGGCCTCTTCAGTTTCGGGAAGAAGAAAAAGTCACAGAGGGCCAGATCAGAGGAAATACGGTGGCTGCGGCATCATTAGTGTGTTGTTTTTGGCCAAAAATTCGCGCACAAGCAACGATGTGTGAGCAGGGGCATTATCATGGTGCAAAAGCCAATTTTTGTTCTTCCACAAATCTGGGCGTTTCTGGCGGATTACTTCGCGCAAATTACGCATAATTTGCAGGTAATATTCCTTATTGACCGTTCTACCCTGTGGCAAGAACTCATGATGCACCACGCCCTTGCAATCGAAGAAAACTGTAAGCAAAACCTTCACATTCAACCGAACTTGGCGCGCTTTTTTCGGTCTTGGCTCGTGCGGCAGCTTCCATTGGGATGATTGAGCTTTGGTTTCCACGTCATAACCATAAACCCATGATTCGTCACCAGTTATGACCCTCTGGAGCACATTTGGGTCGTCGCGGACAGAGTCCAACAGCTCCTTAACAATGTTAATGCGATGCTGTTTTTGGTCGAAATTGAGCAATTTTGGTACGAATTTTGCGGCGATCCGTCTCATGCCCAAATCATTGGTAAAAATCGAATGGCATGAGCCAATCGATATGTTTAGGTCCTCAGCAACTTCTCTAACGGTGATTCGACGATTGGCCAATACTTTTTTGTTCACTTCATCAATGTTTTCGTCTGTTGTTGACGTGCTCGGGCGTCCGGCACGCTCTTCGTCGTTCACATCTTCTCGGCCCTCTGAGAACATTTTGTACCACCGATAAACGTTGCTTCGGTCCAAGGTAGCTTCACCATTGCCACAGTCAACATTCGGAATGCGTCCGCGCACTTAATTTTGTTTTTCACACAAAATTTGATACAGATTCTTTGATCCATTTTTTGGAATAGGCAAAAATCGAAGACGAGTCAAAACACGTGCAAACAAAGCAGCTATCAAAAATTAACTGAACATTCAAAATGGCCGAACTTGTCGGCATGAGTACCAACATAACGCCACAAAAAAATCGAAAATCGAATATACGTAACTCGCTAGAAATTCAAAATTCGCGATACTTTTTGAACAGACCTCGTATATGAATCTTCCCAATGAATCGCATCCTTAACCGCACAACTTAATCTCCGATTCCCGAGTAAATTGTTGAAATACATTGACTCAAAAACGGAGAAAATCTCAACAACAACATTAGCCGTAACAAAATTTGGTGACAGCGGTGGGATACGCTCTGTTAGGCTGTGCGGAAAAGAAATCGCAAGTGACTAAGCTGTGCAAAAGTTTTATCTATGAGCAAGGTAGTGCATACTCCGCCAGGAAAAAATCTCGTAATAAACAATACCGCCATGACAAACGAAGTCGATATCGTCGATCTACAACGAAGACTGCAACAACAAGAACGTCTCATTCGTCAGTTACAAGAACAGCAGCAACATTTAGAACAATCACAAGGTACTCCAACGACACCATCTACCGACCTTAATTTCATTTACTTTTCAATCAGAGACGCGTTAGAAGCTGCATCTAGTTTTGACGGAGATAATATCGCGTTTACTCATTTCGTAGAAGGATGTGAAGAAGCATGATTGCGCCTTCACAAGAAATTATCTTAGTGCGCGCAATACGTAACAAATTAAAGGGTGATGCTCATAGATTCATACTCGAGAGAGTATTTAATTCCTTACAGGTTTAGTCGAATTTTTACGTAGCAAGTATGGCCTTAGAGAAATGATTTACGAGGCGCAAGCTCGACTCGCTTATATATGTCAGAAAAGAAACGAAAAAGTATCAAGTTATGCGAATCGTGTCCGCGAAATAGGAAAGCGTATAATAGACGCCCAAAAACGGCAATCGAATGAAATTAGTCACGATTTTAAGAGATCTGTGGACGAGCATTTAAGAATATGTTTCCTACGTGGTTTAAATCCGGAAATAGTAATATCAAAAGAAGGAACATTCGAGGAATTGGAGAGCCGCGCTATAGACGCCGAAAGAGACTGTGAAAACGATAAGACAAGTAGTGCTTGGAGAAAAAACGTCCAGCGATAACAAACACGCAGGTAATGCGCCCGTGCGTCGGGTATCGAATACGGATATCGAACAATAAATCTAACGCGCTCGGAAGAAATATCAACAGTCAGACTAGAAAGCAAAGATTTAAACGGTTCTTTAGAATTCCTAATAGACAGCGGTTCGGAGTCGAACATCATCAAAAAAGGATTCCTAAAAATCTAATGTCCAAGTAAATAGGAACGAGATTCTGAAACTAACGGGAATTATGACGCACCATGTGTCCACCTTAGGGCTAGGATAGGTAGACACCTTAAAACGTCCAGTCGCATTTCATTTAGTGGAACACGAATTTCCTATACCACAGGACGGAATAATAGAAACTCCGGTTTCTTTAATCAATGCAAATTACAACGTAAATTACAAGACACCTGGAATGGGATGATATTAGAATATTATTCGAACCTAAGGAAATTCTAATTATTCCTGCAAGGGTAAATTCACAATTATACATTCAAATCGTTAATCCAGAATTGAAAGAAGGATATGTCCCTAAACTAAATTTGGCCGAAGGCGTTTACTTAGGTAATGCGCTGGTAACCGTACGAGATGGAAAGGCACACTTACGGATAATAAATACGACCGAAGAAGATTATGATGTATTTGTGTCCACTATACAAATATTCGAATTCAATGAATTAACTAATCTTAAATCTAACTCTAATTCTAATTCAACTTTGAATTCTAATTCAAAAATCAATTCAAATACAAATTGCAATTCTAATTCAAGCACAAATTTAACATCAAAATTAGAATCAAAATCAATCTCAAATTCTAACTCTAACTCTAATTCAAATTCTGATTCTAATTCAAAAATCGATTCAAATACAAATTGCAATTCTAATTCAAACACAAATTCAACATCAAAATTAGAATCAAAATTAATCTCAAATTCTAACTCTAATTCTAATATAAATTCAAATTCGAATTCTCATTCTAATTCAAAAATCGATTCAAATACAAATTGTAATTCTAATTTAAATACAAACTCAACATCAAAAAAAGGATCAAAATCAATCTCAATTTCGAAATCAAACTCTATTCCTAGTTCAGATCCAGATTCAAATTCAATATCAAATTCAAATTCAAATTCTAATGTTAACTCTAACTTAAATTCAAATTTAAAATCTGGACCAACCTCAAAAGTCAATACAATTTTTTCGAGCTCAGAATCAAATGAAATATCTTGTGTAGAAACAAACAAAATTTTTCGGTATAATAAAATAATGGAACTTATCAAACTCGATCATTTAAACAATGAAGATCGTATGGCTGTTGAAAAGTCAATAGAACAAAATGCAGATTGCTTTTATTTGCCAGGAGAGTCTCTCGGATTCACTAATGTTCTACAACAACATATTCATACAAATGATAACGTTCCGATACACACAAGACAGTACCGATTCCCCCCCCCCCCCCCACGCATAAAGAAGAAATCGATCGTCAAGTAAAAGATTTACTAGACCAAAATATTATAAAACCATCAGAATCTCCATATAACACTCCAGTTTGGATTGTTCCAAAAAAGACCGATTCGAACGGCAACAAACGGTGGAGGATGGTGTTACTTCCGCTCGCTAAATGAAAAAACCATCGGCGACGCATATCCACTTCCCAATATAATAGACATTCTCGACCAATTAGGAGGTGCCAAATACTTTTCGGTTTTTGACCTAGCTTCTGGTTTTCATCAGATTAAGATGACAGCCATAAAACAGCCTTTTCAACTCCTCATAGTCATTACGAGTTCGACCGAATGCCATTTGGCCTAAAATGCTCCGGCCACATTTCAAAGGTTAATGAATAGGATACTAATTGGAATGCAAGGAACGGAAATATTCGTCTATTTAGACGACATCATTTTATATGCAAGTTCATTAAGAGAACACGAAATTAAATTTAAAAAAAAAATTAATAAACAAATTGCGTGAAGCAAACCTGAAACTGCAACCGGAAAAATGAGAAATTTCTTCGAAAAGAAGTTACCTACTTGGGACACGTGACGAAACGAAAACGGAATATATCCCGACCCGAAGAAAATAGAAGTAGTAAAGAATTTCCCTGTACCCAAAAATCAAAAGAATATAAAACAATTTCTCGGATTAGCAGATTATTATCGCAGGTTTATAGAAGGTTTTTCTAACATTGCGAAACTCCTGACAAATTTATTAAAAAACGGAGTGAAATTTAAATAGAATCAGAAAGAACAAGATTCTTTTACCACATTGAAAAATATATTGTGTAAAGAACCGGTGTTGCAATATCTCGATTTTTCTAAACCTTTCGTCGTAACAACGGATGCGTCAGGAACAGCCATAGGCGCTATATTTTAAGTCAAGGACCAATAGGAAGAGATCGACTCATAAGTTACGCTTCTCGTGTATTAAACGACGCTGAAAAGAATTATTCCACAATCGAAAAAGAATTATTGACAATAGTTTTACGCAGTAGGACATTTTCGACCTTATCTTTATGGTAATAAATTTATTTTGGTTACCGACCATAAACTGCTGACTTGGCTTCACAAAGCAAAAGATTCTACTTTGCGACCATGACACCTTCTATGAAAATCCGCAAATCGTATATTCACTATCAACGCAAAATGTAACATTTGCACTCGCCAGGACAGGAGAAGAACTTCTATGTGGATATACATTAATAAAAATAGAACACCCAAAACTGTTAATTCTCGAAACTAAAGAGGGAGAATCTTTTACTAGAAAACGGCGAATATTTGCTGAAAATCTAGACATCACATAAACTCTAAATTTGTATATGGAAAAACATACCATATACGCTCTCAGATGAATACTCTGTATAGAGATGTCCTCAACGTTGTAATCTGGAGCAACAAATTTTAAAAGGCGCACTTAGCCTCGCTATAAACTCACCAGACGAATTCGCATACCAGATTATGAAAGGACCCGGATTCATGACCGTCGTTTCTGGAGAAGTAGTGCATATCATTAAATGCACTCCAGTAGATGTCAAAATTCAACATGTTAAAGAATGTTACTCAGAACTGCCAGTTCAGAAAGGTAACGAGACATACTTTTTATCCCCACGAACATATTAATTAAAACAAGCACGCAAATCTCCTGCAATCGTGTCATACCTCCAATGTTCTTTTTAAATGATGGATGATATCGTATAATATCAACACCCGAACGCTCTTTACCTCCGACAATTATGAAATCCATGACAAAACCTACATGGCATTATACAAATCCTGGATCGCCAGTAGCAAGCGGCATATATAGTGACAAGGATCTCGAAAACCTGCGGGATCACATAATGTTTCCAGTCGAAAAAAACGGAATTCTAAATACTATGGCACGAAAAGCTAAAGGCGAACCCATAGTTTTCCAAAGAATCTCTCTTTCGCATTTAGATGAAAGTTCAATTCACAAAAATTACAGAGAATACATGAAAAAAAATCTGGGAAATTTTATTTTCTTCGACAACGCAAATGCTGAAATAATCGGAATCTATTTCTGCATCAGAACGATGAAACTAATTATAGACACTATAATACATGGATATGCTATACATACAATCTATGGCTGGTCATTATATCTGATCGAGGCCCTTTGGGACTCAATTACAAATTTAATCATACATTTCTCCCAAAAACCCAAGAGGAGGGAAACATCTCAAGAGGAAGCAGCAAAAATTAACCATATCAGAAGAAAATCCAAATCTGCCAAGAACATCACGAATCGAGAAGGAAGTACCGAGATCTCTATTGAACAAGAAAACGCTAGAATATATCCACAATTGTAAGCATTTCTTTCTATAATTGGCATACTCTACATACACGTATGTTTACTGTTATTTTATATATAATCATGCGTGGCGCACATTAAGTGCATCACGCATGACTTAAAGAGGGAGGTGTTACATCCGATAAAATCCTCTTATTCTTTACAGATATTCTTCATAGATATACGATTTATATTTTTTATCTTATCGCTAGGTTAATATTTCCCTATTTTATCTTTATTTCGAAATCGAAAATTCTTTTTCTCTTTTATAAGAAGGTATATTTAGTTTCTTTATTTAAACATCCAAACTAACAGATAGATCACGTTATATACTTTTATGTGTCATACAAATTATCTACAAATTATTCTAAAGAATGTCTAAGAAATATCACATGATCTTTCTCAAAGAAGCCCTCCTATAATATAAAAGCGTGCATTAACATTAATAATAATGTATATTATATTAGCGTTTAACGATTAAGTAAAAGTCAGCAGTAAAATAGAAATCTTCCTGAATGCGAGAACGAATATCTTTTTTTTCCCTTTTTTTTTCTAATAAAGTTAAATTAATTTTAAACATATGTAATGAATTCGCCTCGCATAAAGGATATTAAGGAAAACCGAATTTTTATTACTACAAATTGTTAAAATTCAACTATTACTTATTAAGAATAAACTTGTAGAGTGGGGAATAGGGCTTACGCGGAGCCTTGCTGCCTTATCTCAAGGAAAGCGCGAGTATAGGTTCTACCAAATTTTGAGGAGTGTCGATTGGTTCTGAAAGGACACTCATTTTCAGAATATAAAAGGAGCTGTCAAAGACAGAAACAGTCCTTTTTTTCGGTCAATTCATCAGTCACCCAGTCAGTCAGTCAGTCAGTTATTCAGATAAGTCAGTCATTTAGTTACTTAGTTACAGTTACAGCTACAGTTACAGTTATACAATCAAGGTGAGAACTATCCTCGCGCTCTCTCAGAACTTCACTTTTCTTTTTTATTGTTTTATTTATAGCATTTATTTATTTCAATAAACGAAAATATTGAATCGAATCTATTGACGGAATTTCTAAATCTCTAATCGGTTACATACAAGTACATATACATATATGAATCTTCCCAGTGAACCGCATCCTTAACCGCACAACTTAATCTCCGATCCCCGAGTAAATTGTTGAAATACATTGACTCAAAAACGGAGAAAATCTCAACAGCAACATTAGCCGTAACACCATTGTGGAGTAGTTTATAAAATAATGTTTAAATTGTGAGTCTTCTTATGTTGGCCAAACAAAAAGGAAATTAAAAACTCGAATAAAAGAACATAGGGCTGACATAAGAAGATCCACCTCGGAGATGTCAATGGTTTCGCGTCACCAGTTGAATGAGATGCATGAATTGGATTGGGATAATATCAGAATTTTAGACACAGAACAATCATTAATGAAAAGAAGAATCTCTGAAATGATATACGTTAAAAGCCAAATAAGTAGTATCGATAAGCAAAGTGACACTGAATCGTTGCCCGATGTTTATCTGCCTTTTCTTAAGAAAGATCTCTCTCACATTTAATAAATAATTCTAAAACAATCTAAACTTTTGAAACATATATATAAATAGTGGTAACATATATGATATGACAAATAACACACAATGTCACGACAAATTTTCATCTGTGTAAAGAATGTACTTGAGATTCATCATTTTTTTGCAGTAAAACAGATAACGATTCTATTCTAAAGATTCTATTCTCATATATTTCGACTAGAAGATATTATTGATAGGTTAATTTGTTAAATTTATTAGAATCTGGAAATTCTTGTTCTACATTTTTCGTAATTTGACAATTTGGCACTGCAACATTGTTGTACGAGGCACCTTCACACGATGAAAAAAAAAGTTTATACATAGTTATATTACACGACGGTTGAATTTAATGTCAGCTATATGTAATTCTGTGTTTTAAGAATATTGTGAATTTACTGAAGATGGCTAGATTGTGGCCGAAACGTCTAATGTTTTATTAATGTAATGATAATTAAATATCACAAACAATATCTTGTGCGGTGGTTTTTATGCTCTTCTTTTCATAAGTTTTGATTTATAAACCACGTTCGTTTTTAGTATTTCAATTTATATAATTTATAATAAATAATATATAAATATAATTAATTTATAATTTATAAAAATAATAATTTATATTAAGTGTACAACTTTGCTTCCGCCATTTTTTTTCCGAAATTCGAGGCTTTATTGTAAAAAACTGGTTATACATTTATGATTCAAAGTATTGTCCATCGCTGGCCACTACTTTCTCCCATCTTTCGGGCAGCGTACGAATCCCGCGTCGAAAAAACTGGTCATCTTTTGAGGCGATCCACGAATCGATCCAATTTTTTACTTCTTCATAAGACTGGAAGTGCTGGTCAGCCAGGCCATGTGCCATTGATCGAAACAAGTGATAGTCAGAGGGAGCAACGTCTGGAGAATACGGCGGATGGGATAGGACTTCTTATTTCAACGTTTCCAAGTATGTCTTGACCACTTTCGCAACATGGAGTCGAGCATTGTCGTGCTGCAAAATCACTTTATCCTGTCTCTCGTTGTATTGCGGCCGTTTGTCTTTCAATGCTCGGCTCAAACGCATCATTTGCGTTCGATACTGATCGCCTGTGATTGTTTCAGTCGGTTTTAACAGCTCATAATATACTACGCCGAGCTGGTCCCACCAAATACAGAGCATGACCTTGGAGCCGTGAATATTCGGTTTGGCTGTCGACGTGGAAACATGGCCGGAAACTCTCCATGATTTTCTGCACTTGGGGTTATCATAATGAACCCATTTTTCATCCCCCAGTCACAATGCGATGCAGAAATCCCTTCCATCTTTGCCTTTCAAGCAGCTGTTCACAAGCAAACGCCGTTCAACATCTCTCGGCTTCAACTCGTACGGTACCCAATTTCCTTGCTTCTGAATCATTCCCATGACTTTGAGGCATTTTGAAATGGCTTGTTGAGTCACTCCCAATGATCGTGCCAATTCTTCTTGATTTTGACACGAGTCTTGATCAAGTAATGCCTCCAATTCTGCATCTTCGAAAACCTTCTCTCTTCCATCGCTATGCCGGTCTTCGACGTCAAAATAAAGAAGAAATCACCGTTCTTGAAGCGTTGAAATCATTCACGACACGTTCTTTCACTAATAGCGACCTCACCATAGGTATTTGAGAGCATTCGATGAGCTTCACAGATTTCTTCATATTGAAGCAAAAAATTAAAACCTCCCGCAAATGACGAGAATTTGGCTCGTAAACTGACATTTTCAATCGAGAATAACTTTATGATGCAAACACAAATCGACTAATGTTTCTATGGGGTTATGTTGACAGATGCTCAAGTTTATTGTATGATGTCTATGATCTATTTATTTCGACCACCACTTACCGCTAAAGCCATCTATAGGAAAACGGCGGAAACAAAGTTGTACACCTAATAATAACTTACATATATAGACAACACATAAATAAAATATAAATATAAATAATTTATAATTTATAATAATTCATATAAGTAAACACATAAATAAAATATAAATACATAAATAAACATAAATACGACACACATAAATATGACACATATAAATACAACACATAATACGACACATATAAATAAAATATAAATACAAATAATTAATCAAAAGAAATGAAAATTCCTGCATCCTTTTTTTATAAAATTATTTGTGTACGTTTTTATTTGACACGTACTCATTTTCGCGAAATGTCACTTTGTATGTCACTTCAAAATTACCGAGATGCAAATGTTTAAAGTGGCTGCATTTGGATATATGCAGAACGGTACGAAATTTATTTTGAAAACGAGCACACCTTTAATATTTCCACCATGATGTATACTATCTACGCAGCTATCTCGGAGGTACTGCTCAAGAGATCGATTCTGTATCTTCAAACAAGGTGAAAATTACAAAAGTGAGCAAATTTACTAGATGTTGATCAATGAAATTATTAGTATTCTAATAAATTCATTCACTTTTGTAATTTTCACCTCGTTTCAAGAAACAGAATCCTCTGGATGCTCTGCTCGCAGTATTGCGTAAATAAACGATAAACTGCGCTGTAATTGCCTTTGCAAATTGGATATTTTGCTGTTCATAATACCGCCAGCTATAATAGCTAATTGTATTACTAAAATTGAATTTTATTAAAATATTAAAAAATGAAAAAGGTTAAGAATTTATCAAAATCGATCCTACTAAAGTGAAAATAATACAACGTAAGATACATAATAGAAAAGGTGTGAAATTTGCTAATTTGTATTTGTGATCAGATTAACCTAAAAATCACATCTTTTGGATGTAAATTAAAAATATCAATACACAGAATTATAAATTTTTAATAAATAAGTTTTATAATATTTTTTTTATTTAACATTTAAGGATTTTTTATTTAGGCTTAATTTTACAACTCATGGTTAACTGCTTAACCGAGGTTGAATTTCTTTTTCATCTCTTTCCAATTCTAGCATTAGAAAGAGATGAGGAATAAGTTGAATCTCAGTTAAGAGTTAAATGTGAATTGTAAAATGATGCCCTATTTTTGAGCATATATATGTATATATAAACTGCGTTCGCTAATGCAAATCTTGAGACGTCGGAGTGCTCTTTTTCTACAGTGCACGTCATATGTGCTTTAATATAAGAGCACTCCGATGCCTCAGATTTGCATTATCGAACGCAGCTATAATTTTTGCATACGAAAATGACAGTTTCTCCATTGTAATTGATCGATTGTATATGGAATTGCTATTTCTATATATGATATTTGTTCAAGAATAAAGCTCTTAGGCCTTAATTTTCAATCAGCTCAGTTTTTCCAGAATTTCTATTAGAGGATACGAATATGGTACGAATAGCTATTTATGCAAAGATCGGTAAATTTAGGTCATGTGACCAGCAAATAAGAAAGCAGAGGATGCGTTATCCACAGCATAAACGAATCCTTTAGTCGTACCACGTCATATTGTGTTCCAAAATTCATTACCAGTGCTGAAAATCTACAGTTAACATTATACTGTACATTTTCAACAGTTAAATTTTGGAACACAGCTTGAATATAAGTATACATGGTGAAGTCAAGAAACGCATCTTGTCGCGAAAAAATACCAATTGAATATTGCAAGATTAGCTTAAGTTTAAAAGAGTAAATCAATTAGATAAATTTGCTTTGTAAATTTATTTACATCCTTTACACGAGTTTAATAATTAATATAAGCAGAGAGAAACCTGAGAGAGGACATGCCGGCCCAAAACCTATAACTGTAAATGCCGCGCACTACTGCCCTCTGACAAAGTAGATGTAAACATAGCTGCTACATAGCTTTGAAGGTAATACGTCCACTTTTCTGAAGATAATACGTCTACTTTTCAACTCCAGATGATAAATCGATACTTGGTTCATATACCTATCCAGATAACAAAATGTTTGCACGATGCTGGCATAATGCATGCACGCGTGCAATGGCATGCTGTCACTGTGACGTCCAGCTGACTCTGCATCTGGTAAGCACAGTGACAGCATATCGTGTCCAGCATGTTATGCAAACATTGTGCAAGCATTTTGCATTTCAAATGCAATGCATTATGCTAGTAACGCAAATCTTTTCGACTGTATGATTTTTACTTTTTTTAGGTTAGATTACGATCTTTAGGTTACTCGATATTAGATTATAAGTTAAGTTACGATTGTTTTATTTGCAAATAACAATTAAATGTATTTTGCTTTTGTGGAAAATACTAGGTGTATATTATATATTATTAGGTGTTGGAATTAATTCGTAGCGTTTTACAAGTGATGGGAAGTACTTTCATTAATGTATTTTTTAATGCTCATGTGAAATAAATAACATTCTTTCATTAAAAAACGCTACGAATTAATTCCAACACCTAATAATATATACATTATACACATTTTTCCATAAAAGCCCAATAAAGTACACTGCAGTGTTTGCAATGCAAATCAAACATTCATTAATCTATAAATGTACTAAAAAAAACATTTAATTAATAAAAAAATTATTTTTATTCTAAATTATTATACTTATAAATAAATACTTATATATATTATATATTATACTTATAAATAATATTTATGTACAATATATATATAGTACGTGCAACAACTGTACCTATTGAAACATCATGAATATTTTTGCTAGATCGATCTTTTGCAACTTATACAGGGTCCGGCAAAATGATCTCCCACATTTTGCACCGCCACTGTCCCCGAACCACTGAAGAGAGGGGGAACTTAGCGTAGTCGGTTGGTAGCTCGCACCTTGCCATTTCAATTGTCGTCATGAATTGAACAGGCGAACATCGTGTCTTCGTTATCGAAACATTTATAAAAAGTAACGAATCTGTGATTACGACGCAAATCTCGTTACGTGGAGACGTTGGGTGGCCTGCGCGTTCACCCGATCTTGCCCCATGCGACTTTTTCCTTTGGGGCTACCTGAAAGCGAAGGTTTTTCAACACCACCCCCGAACCATTGACGAATTGAAAGCAGCAACAGCCAAGAAATTACAGGAATATCGCCTCAAATTATTGCTCGAGTGATGGAAACTTTTAGAAATTAGCTTCGAATGTGTATCGAAAAAAATGGTCGCCACTTGGATTCTATAATTTTCAAAACTCAATAAAAACAAATGGCATAGCATAAATTTTCAGTTAATAAAAATAAAATCTAAATAGCATTTACAATGGCGTTTTTATTAAAGATTAAAATGTGGGAGATCATTTTGCCGGACCCTGTATATCTTAAATTAATATAATTAAAGAAATATAATATATAAAAAAATTTGCGATAAAATTATATAAAGATAGAAGTATGTTACATAACCTTAACTCCTCGTGTGATTTTTTTCGTGCGAATCTATGAAAAACAAAGCGAAATAAAAGAATTAACGTAAAAAATTAATCGGCAATATTAATCAGGTAATATTATTCCACTATTATTATATAATTTATTATAATTATATATATAAATGACGCAATTATGATCGAATAAGGATCGATCGTGCACGTAACTGACACTGCTGACACAATAATGCTTGCATAGCGCTTCTTCTTCTTCTTTTTGTTCGATGTTAATTGTCCCTTGCCGCGGAGTAGCAGCAATTCCGACCAGGGTGAATCTAGCTAAAACCAGGCGGGGACGCCTGGGAGGAGAGAAGAGAAACAAAGTTCTCAACCCCTCCCTTAAAACAGAGACATATTCATGGAAATCAGATACTAAGGTAGGTACTTAAAGATTTGAGATATGCAGTAATTAAACAACACAAGGTAGAGAGGAGATTGTTAATCATACAATGAATATTAATGGGATGAAATGGGAAGTGTTTTTTCAGGTAATTACGTAATTTAATCGATTTATGAATGCAAAGTTTGCAATAAAAGAGAATATGATTAATGTCCTGATTTGGGTAACCTCAAGGACACGCAGGCGAGTTGACAATATTTTTACGATGCAGGATGTATGCTAGATTATAATGGTTAGATCTAATTCTGGAGATGGTGACGATCTCCTGTCTTTTAAGATTCTTATGATAGAACTAGGGCTTGGCTGAATTACTTCTATGAAAATCATAATATAGCTACCCTTTAAATGTTGCGCAATGATCTAAGTGTGCTTGAAATTTAGTGTTGAGGGACTATATAGTGTGTAGAGACTATAAAAAAGTCTTGAAATAGTATTTTAAATTTAGGCCGGTGTCCCTTAAGTCCACTAAGGGCGGCCTCATTGGCAAGGTGGTCTGCAGTCTCGTTACCGATTATATCTTTATGATCAGGAGTCCAAATAAAATTAATTATGAGACCATGTTGCGTTAAAAAGGACAGACGATTCTTAATAGTTAATGTAATATGGTTCGCATTTCTAGAATTATGAGACGATATAGCCTGAAGAGCATTTAAAGAGTCAGAACAGATGAAAGCCTCGTCATAATATCGATCTTCAATAAGATAATTAATCGCTTGAAGGATAGCCCAAGACTCGGCTGAGAAAATTGAAGTCTCCGGGGGAACCTTGAACTTGAGTGCAACGTTAAGATCTGGTGAATAGATTGCGAAGCCCACGCGACCTTCGCTAACGGACTTAGAGCCATCGGTGTAAATAATGGGACTGCGATTGGCATATGTGGTTATAGTTTCTAAGAATCGGACTTGGTATATTCAGTTATTCGCTTTTTTAGGAACATTGGTGAGGGAACTGTCAAATTGATGGACATAAGCATAGCTTTCATAACTGTGTTTATAAGCATAAGGCACGTTGGATCTGCGAATGATTTTAAATGAGTATTTCTGCATAGTACTTGAACGCGGTACAGTAACTAGGGCTCGCTGTCTTCTTGAGGGGGACCTATGCAGCTTGTTCCAAGCTTTCAAAGCTGTATAGTACTGGGGAGTTCTTCCTGGAGAAAGCCTTATAGATGAACTTCGAGGTCATATAACCAAATCTAATGTTAAGAGGAGTTTCCTTTGCTTCAGCCATAATGACGCTAATAGGTGTAGATAGTCGGTATCCGAGAGCAAGACGCAGGTTTCTATTGACTAACATTTCCAATTGTAAAAATTCAATCTTATTTCCTTGTTGGAATAATTCTGTCTTATTGCCCTTGAGCTTGAACACTTGACATCCGTATTCGATAGCAGAGCAAAATACAGCTCTGTAAAGGGTGAGAAGTAAGCTTGGATGAGATCCCTATTTAATGCCTGCGAGAACTGCTAGTATATTAATAAAATTACGTCCCTTATTGACCAAGGTCTTTAAGTGCTCTTTGCCACTCAACTTGGGGTCGAGAGTGAAGCCCAGAAAGATGGCAGATTGTACTCTAGGAATTTCTACGTTCTGAATGTGTACTTTAATGTCCAAATGTGTGTCTCTTCCTTGTAAAGAGCATCTATTGGATTTTTGAGGGGGAAACTTCCAAGCCTCTGTTTCTCAAGTAAGCATGTATATTGTTTAGTGAAGATTGGACCGACGATCTAATCTATCTAATCTATCTAATCTAACATCTTCAGCGTTTTGGTTTGATGAGAAGATAACAATGTCGTCCGCATATTGTAAGAGGAGAGTGTCCTCGTGTAGACATTTATTAATATCCGCACAGTAGAGATTGAAGAGCAAAGAACTAAGGATGGACCCTTGAGGGGTACCTTTCAAAGCGATGTATGGACTTTTAAACTCGCCATCACAAATGAATGTGATTTGTCTGTTGGAAAGAAGGTTACTTATGAATTTAACAGTTTTGAGCGGAATCCCAAGACGTTGTAAATCTTCAATTAAGATAGAAGGAATCACGTTGTCGAACGCTCCCTCGATGTCCAAAAATGTACATATAGTAAGGGCGTTATTAATGAAGGCACTCTGAATGTAATTTGTCAGAGCAACAAGATTGTCAGAGCAGGCACACTGGGGGCGGAAGCCTGTTTGGTTAAGCGACAACATGGCATTGGATTCAATAAACCATCTCAACCTCAGATAGATAATTTTTTCCATAATCTTTAAGAGGCACGAGAGAAGAGAGATCGGTCTGACACCTTTTCCATTTGGTTTAGGGATAAGGATGATCATTGACTTATTCCATTCCGCAGGGAAAATTCCTTGACAAAAAAGATTGTTATAGATTTGTAGTAGTACGGAAAAACTATCCGGTGTTAAGTTCTTAATGATTATAGTCAATCTGGTCGGCCCCTGAAGCTGATCTAGTTTTGGCTGAATCAATAGCTAAGAGTAACTCCTTCATAGTAAAAGGATTGTCCAAGAATTTAGCGCTTTCGCACTGCGTGGGGGTATTTTCTTCAAGAAGGATACACTCTGAGACGGAATCTCGAGGATTACAAGAAGGAGGACAGATTTTATTAATTTACATATTTTCCTGTGCAGCCGACAGCGATCGGCCAGATGACATAACGGAAGCTAAACGTCGGTTTTTAAAAGCTTTGACCAATCTCCAAATTTTAGTAGACGGAGTATGAGCGTTAAAACTGTTGCATAGTTCCTTCCATTTCCTTCTCTTGGTTTTTCTGAGAACGCATCTACATGCCGAAGCAGTGCGCTTATAAGCGTTATAGTTTTCTGAACTTGATTATTGTTTTCTGGCAGTTCCAGAGTCTCTTTGCCTCGCGTCTGGCGTCAACGCGGCCTGTCATTCTTCGGTCCACCAAGGGGGGGCGGAGACATTTCTCAACCATCGGTTTTGATCTCGGAGTACGCGATCCAGGAGGGAACAGAGAGTTCAGGGTGCCTTTGAGCTCTTTTACAAAACTATCATATTGAGAGGTAGCATCGTCTGTCATTACTAAAATAGAGGCAAAGTCAATACAACTTGTGAATGAAGACCTTCATTTGAAGAGAATTAAGTTTAATTTTGTATTTGAATGTAGTTCTTAGGCAAGGAAGAATATTCAGGATAATAACAACAGGAAAGTGATCACTAGAAATGGAGTCGAGTTCTGTATAACAGTTACTAAGAGTCAGGACAGGAGGCGTTATTGCGACATTAAGAGCGATGACTGATATTTGCGAGTCGGGAAATGTCAAAAGGGTAGGTTTATAATCGTTGCAGATAATAAGATTACGATCTTCGAGGAAGTTTAAAAGACGAGGAGTGCGAGGAGTAGAACTTTTAGCAGAGACTTTGGCATACGATAATCTATAAATGTCTGCATTTTCTAGAGGGGAAAACTTATTATAACTGGCGAATGAATGAGGAGTGCTACCGTTCTTTGGTGGAAGTAAAGGGAAATTATGATAATCATCATCCGCAAAGTGAACACTACAGATATTATCTAAGTCAGCACTGGATCTAAAAGCAGATCGAGAGTCAGTAGATAGCCTACTCCTAGCATCCACAAGAGAGATATTTTTGGTGGCTGCGATCGTCTGTACTTTTTTCTGTTTGATAAAGAAAGGGCAATTTGTCGACGTAGTGATATGATCTCCAGAGCAATTGATACACTTGGGGGGGAGATTTTGCCTGTCACATGTCTCGTCCTCTCTGTGAACATCCTTACAGCCTGCATCTCGGTCGACTCTTACAAAACTTTCAGATGTGGCCAACTCTGAAGAGAAGCACGTTTTGACTCTAGGGACAAAAAGTAAAACCTCATGAGAATCGTAGAAAAGAAATACTTGCCTGGAGAGGATCTGCCCAGCAAATTTAATGTTAACCGAGGTGAAAGGGGTGTATTCAACACTGCCTTCCATAACAAAGTTAATTCGCCTGTTAATTCTTTTAATTTCGGTTACGGGACAAGAAGACGTAAGATCTTGATTCGTTACAGAGGTTGGAACGTCCTTTATTATACTTGAGCGCATTATCTTAAAAGTAGGAATAAAAATAGAGTACCCTGCCTTGATGAGGTTAGTCACTCTGGGTTAGTCACAAGGTTGTTAGCTGTTTCGTAAGTGCGCATTTCAACCGAAATTTTGCCACGTAAGACCTTTTTCATAGATACTATATCTGAGTGCACTACCTTAGCAATTTGTCTCTTCATTAAAACTTCGAATGCGCTCTCGATTATGCAATCACTGCTCACTTGCATATGGACGATAAAAGGCGCGCGATCAGTCGCCATACCTGTTATCAGAGAGGTTATGAGAAACCTGATGAGCACGAGTCGCATTGTCAAATAGAGAGACAGAAATAGAGACAGAAGCAGCTTTATCCGGGCTTAAACCCGGTCCATTGCGACGTTTGGCGTACTCATGTTCATGCTCGAACATCGAGTCCTCATTGGCTCTTTTGGCCGCGCGATCCATTGTAACGTCCATCTGCTCGCGTGAATCGTTCGTCTTGGCAAATATTTCCTTGGCGAAGGCATCAAAATGTTCAATCGAAACACTGTGAGGGTGACGCCATTCGCAGAAACCAGGGAAGGGGGAGAGGAGGGTCCGCCGCGATCGCCCGTCCCACCTCCCGTGGAAGGCACACTCATAGTTTTTCAAAATACCGCTAAAAGTATAGGCAAGGAGAGTTAGGCGCAAATAGAAAGGAGATAAGTGAAAATGCGAGTCAATTATTGACTCAAAAGACACAGATCGCTCTGAAAAGAACGGATGATGCAACACACGACGCAGACACGTCCGTACCGGTCAAAGACACGCGCCAAGCTCCTGCATGGCGCTATTACAGCGTGCAATTTTCAAATTATACAAACATTAACCTGTTTTATTATACAAAGATGACATAGTGACTGCATTTTAACTGCATGATATGCTAAGCATAACGTGCTGACATACGATGTTATCTGGGTAGATAATGAAATGTGCGATATCCCACGATACCTAAGGTTTGTTTGCGTCGTATGCTCCAATGTGCTCCTACTATAACTCCTACTCACTTCAACGCGCATTAAAATGAGTAAATGCTATGATAGGAGCATGTTAGAGCATGCGACGCGAACAAACCTCTAGAGACCCTAAAAAGAGAGACTCGCCACGTAACTATGGGTGATTCTGATTGGCTGGAGTTTGAATCGCACATTTGTGCTCCATGAACATGAATATTACCTGACAGAATACGTTGCATATGTTGAAGAAGCTGTTGAAGAAGTTGTGTTGCCTATTGTTCTGCCTATTTTTTTTAAATTAATTTATCACATGTATAAAATTGTAAGAAAAAGCAATGTATATATTGTCACGAATAAGCTTTGAATTAATAAACACATCATAGTTAAAAATAAGTAATACAGAAGTTAGAGATATCTGTTTCATTAATAATGTGATTCTCTTGTCGTAGATTTTTTTATATTTTTTGGAGATGCCACATACATGTTGTGCAGTAAGATGTTTCAATAAATCCAATGATGGAAATACATTAGTCCGATTTCCCAAGAAAAATCAATATCGGAAGCATGGGATCCTTGGATGATCTGAGAGATTGTGTGAAATCAGTGTTCATCGTAAGAATGCTATGCAATCCGAATAGTTTAAGAAGTGCTTCTCCATTTAATGTTTTCCTCATTTCAGGTTCACTTTCAACCATCGGATATATTGATGGTAGGTTGCCAGAAAGAAGTAAAAAAAAATGCCATCACGTTCTTGCCATTGCTCCCTCTGAGAAGTAAGTCACTCTTTTTGTAAATCACAAGCAAGAAAGCAGAAGAAAGTTCATGTGCGTAATTAAAATAAGAAGAATATGTGATAGTCATATTTGTCAAGCAGTTGACATGTATGAGTCTTGTTGTATTTATAATAAAAAACGTAGCTTGTCCAGTAACTAATCATATCATGAAAAGTATTGCAAAGTTATCTAAGAAGCAATTGCATGCCATAAATCATCTATTCAATTGTCCATTTACTACACTTCTATTATCAATTAATAAAATTAGTGGAAGATGTTCCAGAAAGGAAAATTGCATTATGTCAAATACTGAAAACATCTGCTTGCCTTCAGATGTTTACTGTATAAGTCCTAAAAAAATTGTGCGTAAACTAACAAAAGAAAATAAATTATTAAAGAATATTAAAAACGTTATGAAATTAATATCAAATAAGTTTAAATTTTAATTAAAATAAATTCGTTTGTAATACATCTTAAAAATATTTCAAATTGTATATTTTATATATTAGGTGTTGGAATTAATTCGTAGCGTTTTTTAATGAAAGAATGTTATTTATTTCACATGAGCATTAAAAAATACATTAATGAAAGTACTTCCCATCACTTGTAAAACGCTACGAATTAATTCCAACACCTAATAATAAATATTAATTAATAGCAAATTCTATTGAAATGTACTCAAGAGCATTTTAAAACCGTTGTACACAAATTGATGTATGCAACATGTATGTAACATCTCCAAAATATATAAAAATCCAAATCTATCATGAGAGAGTCACATTATTAATGAAACAGGTATCTCTAACTTCCGTACTACTTATTTTTAAATATAAGGCGTTTATTAATTCAAAGCTTATTCGTGACAATATATACATAGCTTTTTCTCATAATTTTACATAGATGTGATAAATTAATTTACCAAAAAAAGGTAGAATAGACAACCCAAGTTTCAACCCTGTTTTAACATAAACGTATTCTGTCAGGTTATGATATATGTTCATGGAGCATAGATGTGCTACCTGCGTCCCAGCTGATCAGAATCACCCATAATCTCGTGACAAATTGGCGAATCTCTCTTTTTAGGATCTCTAACGATACTCGCATAAAATACCACTACCGTATTGATACTATACTGCCACGAGATGGCGGTGTATGGCGTAACTGTGTGGGGACATGTAGGGAACTGCGTTCTCAATACCTCACTAGCGCAGCGCGCGGAGAAAGCCTAGGGATTTAATAGATAGCGAGTTGCCTACAAGCAACGCCAGAGAAAAGGGAGATACGTTATAGCGCTCGTCCTGTACGGATGTATTCACAACGTATTCCAAGAATAAAATTCATTGTTACTTGTTATAAGAAGAGTGGTCGATCTTTACGCCTTCCATCACGTTATACAACGAGCTGGGGTCGTTTAGAGAATCCGATTTGTCCATCGAGTTGCGCATTCCTTACATTGGTGACCCCGACGTGATCGAGAGGAAGATGCGATCGAGAGGAAGACGCGATCGAGAGGAAGACGTGATTGGCCGGTAACCGTCATTCGAACAATTTCGAAACAAACGTAGTTTCGGACCGAGCAGCAGAGTACATCGCGACGTCTTGGCCGACAAGGAGGCCCATCGCCGACGTCGTGAGCGATAGGAGGCCCATCACGATATCGCGATCGGGCACAAGATCCCATTGCCGAGGCCTGGGTCGGCAGAAAGGTCTCGCCGGCGGAAGCACTGCAGGAGTATACAACGACAGGCGCGCAACGTGCCGCCTCCGTGGAACCTGACGGGCCAGTCCCAGGAGCCGGCGTTCAGCACGCTATCGTCCTCGCCGTCGTCGCCATTGTGACCAGTGAAGGACGATATCGCTGCCATTGGGCCCAGTGAGGCGCGTCATCGCCACCATTGTAGTCGGGCGAGTTGCGTGCGCAGTGATCAGCTTCGGCGCGCGTAATCCGGCATAACCTTAGTGTAAATTCGCCGCGTTTGCTTCGCGAGATCAATGCACGAATGAGAATTAACGATTCCTCCATCTTTTACAATTGGTATTAAGCGATCGAAGTTTCACATGGCGCGTGCATGAGCGGTTAGTATTTTAGGCCGTTAGGAAATACTGATTGTTCGCGAGCTTCGATACGGTATAGTCATGTCTCCTCTTACTTATGAGGAATTGTAGGAACAAGTGGTGCGGCTGCAAGCGACGCTTCAGCAGGTGCAGGGCAATGTGGTGGGCCATGTCGCACGCGTGGATTCATATAGGGTTCCGAAAATTCCGCCGTTCTTAATCAAAGATCCGGTAATATGATTCATTTAAGTCGAAGCCACGTTCGAGACCGCACGAATCACAGAGCAAAAGACTAGGGCGCATTACGTGATTATGTCTTTGGACGCCGAAGCATGCTCGCGTGCTGCAGAGATCTCATCGCGGAGCCCGATGAGAACGAACCATACACCAAATTGAAATAGCGTATTATTGAAAATTTTTCAGCGTCAGCAGAGAGTCAACTGCGACAACTAATAAAAGGCCAAGTGCTTACGTCAGGGAAATCGTCGCAGATCCTCAGTCGACTCCGTAACTTGAATTTTGACAAACGATGTGATGACGCCGTAATAAAAATCGTGTTTTTTGAACACTTATCAACGCACATTAGAAGCATTCTTGCGACTACCGAAAGCACGGATCTGGACAAGCTAGCCAAGATGGCGGATAAAATAGTTGAGACCGTGGGTGATTCTGCGCAGTGTGCTGCTGCATCGTCGTCAGAGTCCAAACCGTCTGATTTAGAAACTAAGATGAACAGTCTGATCGCCGCGGTAGCCGTCCTCGCGGCTAAGGTCGAGCGAGGCAGCAGATCTCAGACGAGAGATAAGGCAAACAAAAATCGTAAACGTTCCAAAAGCAGAAGCTCTCGTGTCTGCTGGCTGCATTGCTTTCGGGGTCCAGACGTGAGTTTGCAAGGGAACCGACCAATCTCCGTGTGATTGGCCGAAGCCCAAAGCTTTAACGGACGGGAAGGCGGAGGAATAGAGTCGTTTGCCATCGAGGAGATAGGTACGGCGGGCATTGATTTTTCTGTCCGTTTCCACATCCGCGATCGAGTCACCGCGGGGAGCTATTCTTTGTTGATACAGGGACGGAAATTTCGCTGCTTCCCAGCAGATACGCGAAGAACAAAACTCCGACCAATTTCAAGCTTTACGCGGCAAACAATATGCGTATAGACACATATGGGGAGTCGTTCCTAACGCTTACATTTAGGGATACGCCCGCTCACATGGAATTTCTGCGTAGCATAAGTTCCGTATCCGATTATTGGGGCCGACCTGATTGCACCTTACGATTTCCTTCCGGACCTTAAGGGTCGCAGACTCATCGATTCACAAAACAATGTATACGCGTCGGGTATTGTCAAATCGGTACCACAGCTTGTCATTAGCACGGTCAATCCCAGTACGAAATTCGCGAGCATCTTATCTGAATTTCCGCAGGTCACCAGTTTAGAACAGACAACTCCGAATTGTAGTAGCGATGTTCGTCATCATATCATTACCATGGGTAGCCAATAGCCGAGCGCCCCAGGCGATTAAGTCTGGTAAAATTAAAAGCAGCTAAGGCTGAATTTCAACGGCTAGTCGAAGTCGGTATATGCTGTCCATCCAGTCTATCATGCCCTAGTCCATGGGCAAGTCCCATTCACATGGTACAAAAAAAAGACGGGTCATGGAGGATCTGCGGCGATTATCGCCGTCTTAATGCGATTACCGTACCGGATAAATTTCCCGTATCACATTTGCACGATTGCTCTTCCAAGCTGCGTGGGAAAGTCATCTTCTTTAAGCTAGATCTGCATCAGGCATACAACCAAATTCTAGTAGCGCCGGAAGATATTCCGAAAACGGCTGTCGTTACGCCCTTCGGGCTGTTCGAATATAAATTCATGACATACGATCTTAGAAACGCGAGTCAAACATTTCAGCGTCAAATCTTCCGCGCTCTAGGCGATCTGGAATTTGTGTTTGCATTCATAGACAACATTCTCATAGCGACGTCTCTTGAAGAGCACGAAGTTTACTTACGCATAGTGTTACAGCGATTAAAAAAGTTTTATTTACGACTCAATGTAGAAAAATGCGAGTTCGGCAAGCAAGAATTAGAATTCCTCGGCTTTACAATTAACAGCGAAGGTTGTAAACCACTCGATAAAGTTCAGGCCATTCGCGAGTTTCCAAACCCTAACATTATAGTATAAGAATTGCGTCGTTTTCTCGGGCTTGTCAACTTTTATCGTAAACTACTGCATAATGCAACTACTATTTAGGCACCACTAAACGAGTACCTTCGCGATTCATGCAAATATGACAAACAGCCAATCATATGGACGCCGGCGGCTGAGGAAGTGTTTAATAAGTGCAAGGAGAGTCTGGCCAACGCGACTATACTCTCTCACCCCTCCGACGCAGCCGAAACGTGCCTCGTTTGTGACGCGTCAGATTTCGCTATCGGGACCACTCTCGAACAACGTCTGGATGACGCGTGGAAACCGTTCGCGTTCTTTTCGCGCAAATTAAGTTCGGCGCAACAGAATTACAGCGCGTACGATCGGGAGCTTACGGCGATCGCCAGTTAAATACTTTCGTTATTTCCTCGAAGGACGGAATTTCAAGATTGCAACCGATCACAAGCTTCTCATCTACGCAACGTTCCGAAAAGGCATCACCCCGGCAACAGAGACAACTGTCGTTCATCTCGCAGTTCACCACGCGTATCGAATACCTATCGGGCAATGATAACATCGTGGCGGATTCCCTTTCCCGCATCAAAGCCATCCGTTTACCTGCCGATATTGAACTAAATGAGCTCGCACAGCAACAAAAACAAGATGAGGAACTACAGTCCGCGAATCTCCTGAATTTCCGCTTATTATGAAGCGAATTCAATGGGGGTCGACGCATATTACACTTTATTGTGAAATGACCGGCGAAGCAATCCGCCCCTATATAGCGGTATCTTTACGAGATCGCGTTTTTCACATGTTCCATGACGCGGCTCATCCGGGTCCTAAAGTCATTAATCCGTCAACGGTATGTGTGGCCTAACATACATTACGACATTGCGAAGTGATGCAAAGATTGTCTAGATTTTCAACAGTCAAAAATAATCCGACATATTCAACTAAATCCTGAAAAATTTGTCGCGCCCGACGGGCGTTTCGAGCATGTTCACATGGATTTAATAGGTCCCTTGCCTGAGTCGGACGGGTACAAATATTGTGTGACGATTATCGATAGATTTTCGCGTTGGCCAGTAGCAATACCTCTCAAAGATACCGAAGCCATGACAGTGGCACGCGCGTTTTATGATTGGGTAGCAAATTTTGGAGCACCTAAAATAATTATGGATAACTACGAATCAAGGTAACCAGTTTGAAGTACAACTTTTCACTGCACTTTCTTCAGCTGATCGGCTGTCAACGGATTCGTACCACGGCATATCATCCCGCCTCGAACGGTATGATCGAGCGGTGGCACAGAAGTTTAAAGGCTGCAATAATGTGTCATACTAATGAAGGTTGGTCACGAGTACTTTCGACTGTATTATTAGGTCTGCGTACTCATGTCCGCCTTGATACCGGCGCATCGCTTGCGGAATTCGTTTACGGAACGACACTGCGCGTCTCCGGAGAATTTGTGCTACCGGATGACCTCACTCCGAATCCTCAAATGTTCATCGATGAATTTCGCGAGCATATGCGCAAGGTTAAGCCAATCTCGGTAAGAGCATAAGCATAAGAAACGCGCATTTGTATTCAAAGATTTATACTCATGCTCTCATGTGTTTCTACGAATGGACGGTATCAAGAGAGCGTTAGAGCATCCTTACACCGGCCCTCACAAAATCATAAATCGTGTGTCGGATCGAGTATTCGACATTAATGTTAACGGTACACAGCGCAGTATATCGGCCGAAAATTTAAAATCAGCGTATGGTATACGCGATGACCCATGTAATGCAATCACAGAAGCAGGGCAAACAACCAATTCGTCCAGCAACGAACAACCAGTTTTAAAAACGTATGTGCGTCCGAAGAAAAGCGTTACCTTTGCCTTATAATCATAATAAGTTCTCCCAGTGACAAAGGTAATTAGCTTAAGAAAGACACCAAAGACAACACGCAATGATATGTGTTACATGTTATGTTTGGATGATACGTTTCATTTGTTGTAAATGATAGACCTAAGTGCCGCCATTATAAATGTACCTGTCACAAAAGCAATATTTTGCTAACTTAGTAAATAAGCACAGTGTTTAGTTTCGTTGTCACTCGGGGAAGAGTATGTGGGGATATGTAGGGAACTGCGTTCTCAATACCTCACTAGTGCAGCGCGCGGAGAAAGCCTAGGGATTTAGTAGATAGCGAGTTGCCTACAAGCAGCGCCAGAGAAAAGGGAGATACGTTATGCCGCTCGTCCTACGGATGTATTCACACGTGTTCCAGGAATAAAATTCATTGTTACTTGTTATAAGAAGAGTGGTCGATCTTTATGCCTTCCATCACGTTATATTGGGTCATCTAAAAAGTATCCGCGGTTTTTTGTCACTAGATGTGTGTTGATGGTCATATATCTAGTGACAAAGTACCGCGGATACTTTTTAGATGACCCAATACAACGAGCGTGGGCTCGTTTAGAGAATCCGACTCGTCCATCGAGTCGCGCATTCCCCACAACTGTGCGGCGCTGCGTACGTCCGTCGCGGCGCTGAAGTTGGTCCTTCTTTCCGTTTCTCCTTCCTTTCGCTCTCTCTGGTGTCATGGCGTGCCGCATACAGACCTCGTGTAAGTCTCTGCAATAGTCAGTAAGTTAAAACTCGGAAGTTAAGGTTCCGAATTACTTTGTGTACACTGCGAGATCGATACCATTCATGTCTTGTGATAATTGTTAGCCGAATAATTACTCAGTGTATATTTTCTTAATTTCCTGTATTGTAACTCCGCGACGCAATGCCGGTATCCGAGCCGTCTTACGCACGTAATCACGTCTTTATTTTTGTAATCTATATTTGTGTTAAATAATTAGTCAAGTTTGTATTAAATCGCCTTATGACATAAAAGTCAGAATCAGAGAGTAGCATTCATTCGCAACCTAACGATTTCCCGCCAATTGTCCTTCGCCGTTAGTTGGTAATCGCCAGCGCCCAGACACTCTCGGCGCCATATTGGGTACAGCAGCCACACCAATAGCCACAACTGTATGGCTACGTTGTGGTTGCTGTGCCCAATAGAGATATCTGTTTCATTAATAATGTGATTCTCTTGTCGTAGATTTGGATTTTTATATATTTTGGAGATGCCACATACATGTTGTATACATCAATTTGTGTATAACGGTTTTAAAATGCTCTTGAGTGTATTTCAATCGAATTTGCTATTAATTAATATCTATTATATAAAATATACAATTTGAAATATTTTTAAGATGTATTACAAACGAATTTACTTTAATTAAAATTTAAACTTATTTGATATTAATTCCATAATTTTTTAATAATAATATTTCTTGATAATTTATTTTCTTTTGTTAGTTTACGCAATTTTTTTAGGACTTATACAGTAAACATCTGAAGGCAATTAAATGATTGTTTAGAAAGCACGGATTATAAAAGTAGAGACGTGATTGCGTGCGTATGACGGCTCGCATATCGCATTGCTAGGTTAGAATACGAGAAACTAAGAAAATCTACAAAATGAGCATTTATCTGACGACGCTAGCAATTACCTAATGACATGAACTGATCAATCTCGCAGTGAACATAAGATGATTATTAATCTTACCGAGCATTAACTTATTATCTATCGCAGAGACTTACAAAAGGTCCGCAAGCAGAACGCCATGATACCAGAGAGAGAGAGAGAGAGAGAGAGAGAGAGAGGGAAAGAAAAGCCGGAAAAAAGAACTAACTCGAGCGCCGCAACTAACGCTTGCAACGCCACAATTGTAACAGTACAAAAAGTGTACATATTAGTATAGCGTATCAATACTGTATCTGTACTACATATTGTTTAAGTTATCATGGTACATAACCCGTACCGTATTAATACGGTGTACCATTATCGACAGGAGAGAGAGAGACTATGGAGACCTCTAGTCGAAGATGATAACTTGTACTGCGAAAGTACAGCGTATGATATCTTAACCTGAAAATAGTTGTTATAACATTAAAATTAAATATTAGGCAGTAACTGACTGGATTCAGTTGAACTGCACAAATTTCTATCAGGACCATATATTAAACAAATATATCATAGCTATACATCCATGATTATATAGATGTTCGTGGATCATCGAAATGTAGCGGTTTCCAGACGATTTCAAAAATCAAGGATAGTGAATGGTATGCAATCGGGTGGGTGACCGCTTCGCAGTACTATGAAATTATAGTTCCCGAATTCAGAGAAAAACATTTTTTTTAATCATAATTTTATGTGTATTCTATAATAAGATATTAATCAATAATAATACTCGTTTTAGTAATAAAACTATAAAATTAATTAATTTTAGTAACATATCTAAGACGTACATTATCGGTATGGCGTACCAAAAATACGGTGTACCGGTACTGTAAGCTTTTAAGTACGTACGTACGTGACAGATACGGTACACAGTACGCCGTACGCTCACCATTCCAATAGGTTTGGCGCGTGTCTTTAATCAGTGCGGACGTGTCTGCGTTTAGTGTCGCGTCGTGTGTTGTATCATCCGTTCTTTTCAGAGCGACCTGTGTCTTTCTGAGTCATTATTTGACTCGCATTCCTCCTTTATCTCCTTTCTATTTGCGCCTCTCTTTGCCTATACTTTTAGCGGTATTTTGAAAAATTATGAGTGTGTCTCCCACGGGAGGTGGGACAGGGAATCCCTCCTCTCCCCCTCCCCTAGTATCTGCGAATGGCTTCATTCCCCACCTTCACTAGCGTTTCGGTTGAACATTTTGATGTCTTCGCCAAGGAAATACTCACCAGGACAACGAACGATTCACGCAAGCAGATGGACGTTACAATGGATCGCGTGGCCAAAACAGCCAATGAGGACTTGATAGTCGAGCATGAACATGAGTACGCCAAACGTCGCAATGGACCGGGCCTAAGTTCGGACAAAGCTACTTCTGTCTCTATTTCTGTCCCTTTATCTGACAATGCGACTCGTACTCATCAGATTTCTCATAACCTCTCTGATAACAGATATGGTCCGACTGATCGCGCGCCTTTTATCGTCCATATGCAAGTGAGCAGTGATTGCATAATCGAGAGCGCATTCGAAGTTTTAATGAAGAGACAAATTGCTAAGGTAGTGCACTCAGATATAGTATCTATGAAAAAGGTCTTACGTGGCAAAATTTCGGTTGAAATGCGCACTTACGAAACAGCTAACAACCTTGTGACTAACCCAGAGTGACTAACCTCATCAAGGCAGGGTACTCTATTTTTATTCCTACTTTTAAGATAATGCGCTCAAGTATAATAAAGGACGTTCCAACCTTTGTAACGAATCAAGATCTTACGTCTTCTTGTCCCGTAACCGAAATTAAAAGAATTAACAGGCGAATTAACTTTGTTATGGAAGGCAGTGTTGAATACACCCCTTTCACCTCGGTTAACATTAAATTTGCTGGGCAGATCCTCTCCAGGCAAATATTTCTTTTCTACGATTCTCATGAGGTTTTACTTTTGGTCCCTAGAGTCAAAACGTGCTTCTCTTCAGAGTTGGCCACATCTGAAAGTTTTGTAAGAGTCGACCGAGATGCAGGCTGTAAGGATGTTCACAGAGAGGACGAGACATGTGACAGGCAAAATCTCCTCCCCAAGTGTATCAATTGCTCTGGAGATCATATCACTACGTCGACAAATTGCCCTTTCTTTATCAAACAGAAAAAAGTACAGACGATCGCAGCCATCGAAAATATCTCTCTTGTGGATGCTAGGAGTAGGCTATCGTCTACTGACTCTCGATCTACTTTTAGATCCAGTGCTGACTTAGGTAATACCTGTAGTGTTCACTTTACGGATGATGATTATCATAATTTCCCTTTACTTCCACCAAAGAACGGTAGCACCTCTCATTCGTTCGCCAGTTATAATAAGTTTCCCCCCCTAGAAAATGCAGACACTTCTAGATTATCGTACGCCAAAGTCTCTGCTGAAAATTCTACTCCTCGCACTTCATCCAAACATCCTCAGTCCCTACATCAGAGAGTAGATGTCTCCCGACCACAATCCCATCTTCGTCGTGAAATAACTCGTACAGGACCTCCCCGATATCCAAGTCATTCCCTCTCGTAATACTAATAATACTAATAATAACTCTAAGTCATTGGAAGAAGCCAGGAGGGAATATCTGATATCTCCGAACGGCAGATCTTCCAATATATCGAGAGACGACGTCCTTCTCAATCATGATCGAGCTAATCATCCACGAGATAACTGTTATTACGAACATGATGCCCTTCCTGCCGGACACATAGATGTGGCCATGTTCTCTGTGCTCCTTAAACAATTTTTAAATCATATAAGCTCATATATAGAACCGCACTCTCCTCGCTTCTACCGACAGCTGATTGACTATGACGACCCGCGCACTTATTATGATAATTATTAAGCTGACCCTCCCGCTTTTTCTAACGATCGCGCTTACAATTATTACTAATTTTTCTGTTACTTTATTTTAAATCACCTTTCACTTTCATAACCCAATTTTACTTATGTCTCCTAACAAGCCTGTTTCTATCGCTAGTTGGAATTGTAGGGAGTTTACGGAAATTCAGGCTAATGATTACATATACGATCTCTGGTGTCTCCAAGAGACTATGGTCACCGAAAATACTTACTTACACTTTAACATCTATAATTTTGTTAGAGGTGACATCCGCCGCACCGGCCAACGCGGGGTAGGTATTGCTATTAAAAAATCTTTCCGTTTTGATCTTCTTGACCTTACTCATCTTGGCCATCATTCAATCGAGATCATCGGTATCAAGCTTTATAGGTATCAAACTCAAGGCCTCTCCTTTCTCATTATTAACATACACAGACATCCGTCGTCACGAACTCCTCCTACGGTTTAGGGCCTGCTTGATTATGTTGCGAATCAATCCCAGCCGTCCTCCTAGGCGATTTCAACTTGCATAACATAGTTTGGGGCTGTCGATTACTGATTCTCTTGGCAGATCTCTTTTAAACTTCCTCGAAGATCGTAATCTTATTATCTGCAACGATTATAAACCTACCCTTTTGACCCCTCCCGACTCGCAAATATTAGTCATCGATCTTATTGTCGTAACGCCTCCTGTCCTGACTCTTAGTAACTGTTATACAGAACTCGACTCCATTTCTAGTGATCACTTTCCTGTTGTTATTAACCTCAATATTCTTTCTTGCCTAAGAACTACATTCAAGTATAAAATTAAACTTAATTCTCTTCAAATGAAGATCTTTATTCACAAGTTAACTTGTATTGATTTTGCCTCTATTTTGATAACGACGGACGATGCTACCTCTCAATATGATAGTTTTGTAAAAGAGATCAAAGGCATCCTAAACGCTCTGTTCCCTCCTGGATCACGTACTCCGAAATCAAAACCGATGATTGAGAAACGTCTTCTCCTCCCCCCCTTGGTGGACCGAAGAATGCCAGGCCGCGGTTGACGTCAGACACGAGGCAAAGAGACTCTGGAACCGCCAGTCAAGTTCAGAGGACTATAACGCTTATAAGTGCACTGCTTCGGCATGTAGATGCGTCCTCAGAAGAACTAAGAGAAGGAAATGGAAGGAACTATGCAACAGTTTTAACGCTCATACTCCGTCTGCTAAAATTTGCAGGTCAAAGCTTTTAAAAACCGACGTTTAGCTTCCGTTATGTCATCTGGTCGATCGCTGTCGGCTGCACAGGAAAATGTGTAAATTAATAAAATCTGTCCTCCCTCTTGTAGTCCTCGAAATTCCATCTCAGAGTGTATCCTTCTTGAAGAAAATACCCCCGCAGTGCGAAAGCGCTAAATTCTTGAACAATCCTTTTACTATGAAGGAGTTACTCTTAGCTATTGATTCAGCCAAAACTAGATTCAGCTCCAGGGACCGACCAGATTGACTATAACATCATTAAGAACTTAACACCGGATAGTCTTTCTGTGCTATTACAAATCTATAATAATCTTTTTTATCAAGGAATTTTCCCTGCGGAATGGAATAAGTCAATGGTCGTCCTTATCCCTAAACCAAATGGAAAAGGTGTCAGATCAATTTCTCTTCTCTCGTGCCTCTTAAAGATTATAGAAAAAATTATCTATCTGAGGTTGAGGTGATTTACTGAATCCAATGCCATACTGCCGCTTAACCAAACAGGCTTCCGCCCCCAGTGTGCCTGTGACAATCTTGTTGCTGTGACAAATTATATTCAGGACGCCTTCATTAATAATGCCCTTACTATATGTGCATTTTTGGACATTGAGGGAGCGTTCGACAACGTGATTCCTTCTATTTTAATTGAAGATTTACAACGTCTTAGAATTCCGCCCAAAATCATTAAATTCATAAGTAACCTTCTTTCCAACAGACAAATCACGTTCATTTGTGATGGCGTGTTTAAAGGTCCATACATCGCTTTGAAAGGTATATCTCTCAACGGTCCATCCTTAGCCCTTTGCTCTTCAATCTCTACTGTGCGGATATTAATAAATGTCTACATGAGGACACTCTTCTCTTACAATATGCGGACGATGTCGTTATCTTTTCATCAAACCAAAACGCTGAAGATGCTAGATCGTCGGTCCAATCTTCCATCAACACCATCTAGTGACAAAAAACCGCGGATACTTTTTAGATGACCCAATATATGCTTACTTGAGAAACAGGGGCTTGGAAGTTTCCCCCTCAAAAACTCAATGGATGCTTTTTACAAGGAAGGAACAGTCACATCCGGACATTAAACTACACATTCAGAACGTAGAAATTCCTAGAGTACAATCTGCCATCTTCACTCTCGACCCCAAGTTGAGCGGCAAAGAGCACCTAAAGATCTTGGTCAATAAGAGACGTAATCTTACTAATATACTAGCAATTCTCGCAGGCACTAAATGGGGATCTCATCCAAGCTTACTTCTCACCCTTTATAGAGCTGTATTTCGCTTTGCTATCGAATATGGATGTCAAGTGTTCAAGCTCAAGAGCAATAAGATTGAATTTTTACAACTGGAAAGGTTAGTCAACAGAAACCTGCGTCTTGCTCTCGGATATCTACACATATCAGCGTCATTATGGCCGAAGCAAAGGAAACCCCTCTTAACATCAGATTTGGCTACATGACCTCGAAGTTCATCTATAAGGCTTTCTCCAGGAAGAACTCCCCAGTACTATACAGCTTTGAAAGCTTGGAACAGGCTGCATAGGTCCCCCTCAAGAAGACAGCGAGCCCTAGTTACTGTACCGCGTTCAAGTACTATGCAGAAATACTCACTTAAAATCATTCGCAGATCCAACGTGCCTTATGCTTATAAACACAGTTATGAAAGCTATACTTATGTCCATCAATTTGACAATTCCCTCATCAATGTTCCTAAGAAAGCGAATCCTGAAGCCCGATTCCTAGAAACTATAACACATATGCCAATCGCGGTCCCATTATTTACATCGATGGCTCTAAGTCCGTTAGCGATGATCACGTGGGCTCCACAATCTATTCACCAGATCTTAACGTTGCACTCAAGTTCGAGCTTCCCCCGGAGACTTCAATTTTCTCAGCCGAGTCTTGGGCTATCCTTCAAGCGATTAATCTTATTGAAAATCGATGTTGTGACGAGGCTTCCATCTATTCTGACTCTTTAAGTGCTCTTCAGGGTATATTGTCTTACAACTCTAAAAATGCGAACCATATTACATTAGATATTAAGGATCGTCTGTCCTTTTTAACGCAACATGGTTTCAAAATTAATTTTATTTGAACTCCTGGTCATAAAGATATAATCAGTAACGAGACCACCTTGCCAATGAGGCCGCTCTTAGTGGACACCGCCCTAAATTTAAAATACCATTTCAAGACTTTTTTATGGTCTCCAAGCAATCCCTCAACACTAAATTTTAAGCACACTTAGATCACTGCGCAACATTTAAAGGGTAGCTATATGATGATTTTCATAGAAGTAACTCAGCTAAGCCTTGGTTCTATCATAAGAATCTAAAAGAGAGGAGATCGTCACCATCTCCAGAATTAGACCTAACCATTATCATCTAGCATACAGCCTGCATCGAAAAAATATTGTCAATTCGCCTGTCCCTGTGGTGATCCAAATCAGGACATTAATCATATTCTCTTTTATTGCAAACTTTGTATTCATAAATCGACTAAATTTCGTGACTAAATTATCTGAAAAAACACTTCCCGTTTCATCCCCTTAATATTCATTGTATGATTAACAATCCCCCCCCCCCTACTTTGTATCGTTTAATTACTGCATATCTCAAATCTTTAAACCTCAGTACCTGATTTCCATGAACATGTCTTTGTTTTAAGGAAAGGGTGGAGAACTTTGTTTCTCTCCTCTCCTCCCACGCGGCGCCCCTGTCTGGTTATTTGTTTCAGCTACTAGGTTCACTCTGGTCGGAATTGCTGCTACTCCACGGCAAGGGCCAATTAACATCGAACAAGAAGAAGAAGACCATTCCAATACCGTGAAGGTATCTTGCTATCTGGCCGCAGCAGAGACTTTTGCATAACGCATAATGCATAGTGCATAAGGAAATCAACCAATTGAAATACTACTTTTCCGTGGAATGAAACGAAAGATTCTGATTAATTGTGATTCGTTTATGTACTATGCATTATGCAAGAGTGTGTGCTGTGGCCTTAATTGTGCTACATTCACAAATTGTGCATCAGAAATATACATCTCTACAATCTTACATACGCGAGATGTTTATTTTACTTTAAAGTATTAGCATTAAAAGTATTAGCATTAAAGTTATATTATATTTTTACAAATGTTAATATTTTTATTTTAAATAAACTATATACATATGAATTATTATATTTCAAGTATTTCATTTTTATCAAATATTTTTATAGATTATTTACTTTATTTATTATTATTTTCTTATTACAATACTAAAATTTGAAAAGCATATATAATGAAAATTAATCTAAACTGTTTTTGTATAAATACTTTAAGTATTTAAAATGCAATTATAAATTTCATTGCGACGCAAAATTAAGTGTTTAATAAAATAAGGAAACAATATATGAAGATTATGCATTTTGCGGGTTCCTCCGTATCCAAATCCATTCTTGGAATGCCACCGTTTCGTGAACCTTGAAGTCTACTTCATCAGGTCGAGGAGCAGCCTGCGTGCGTGCGTGCGTACGGGCGGGCGGGTGTGCGGGCGGGTGTGCGGACGGACGTGCGGGCGGGCGTGCGCGCGCGCGCGCGTTTGTGTGTGTGTGTGTGTGTGTGTGTGTGTGTGTGTGTGTGTACACATATATGTCAATCAGCTATTTTGACGATTATAAAAAAGTATCGATATTGTTGTATACATTTAGGTACATTGAATATGACGTATACATTATCAAAATTTTTTCGATAGGACACATCAATAAATATGTATGAGCAATTAATTAAAGATTGGTCATTTCGACAACAGTATAAAATTATGTACAATAATATACCAATTGGCTACTTCGGCGACACTGCCATTTTATGTGTAACGTAATTTTAACTACACTCATGCATTATATGTACAATTATAATCACTTATTTGTATCCAATAATGTTCTAATTTATATCTGATAACAAATATGATGAAGATAAGCAATAAAAATTTTATTAGTAATAAATTGCAGGTTAATGTATATTTTATTCAACTACAAGAAACATTAAGCAGTAATTGCTTATAAATTTTTTTATTATGATTGCACATATAATCATAATTATATATTTGATTATACATATACTATAATACATAAGTCGTTAAAATAAATGTTACACATGAAATGACATACATAATTACTGTCGTCAAAATAACCAAGCCATAGTTTATACTATGTTTATACATCTATGTTTAGCGATCTTATAAAATTGTATTGAATAAATTTAAATTCATTTTTTTTATATAAAACCAATTTTAAAATTTTATACAACATTGTTTATGTACTCATACATATTTGCTTAATAGCCATTGATATTGTAATATTTATTATAAATAAGAGTATTTCATAAACATATGCTATAAGATATATCGTATAACATTCATATCAGAGATGTTAAAATAACTTTTGAACAGTTTTACGATAAATTTAGAAGTTGATCGTAAAATACTTATCTTTGATACTGAATCTAATACAAAACACTTAAGAGGATATTCGACCAAATTATCGACATTGCAGTATAAAAATCTCCGAATTGATTGAATCAAAAATCCCTTTACAGGATTAAAGTATAGGAAAAATTAAATGGCGCGATAGTGGACTTCATATTAAAATCGAAAAAAATTTTTTAAATTTCTAACTTTTTTTCGATTTTATTGTAAAGTTCACTTTCGTGCTATCTAATTTTGCGTCTACTTTAATCCTGTAAAAGGATTTTTTATTCCGTTCAATTAATTCGGAGATTTTTATACATCTGTAATGTCGATAATTTGATTTCTTTAGCATTCCCTTAAGTACGTGATATTCTTGATCATTATACATATATATATATACACACATTATCTGTATATTATTTAATTGCATGTACAGGGTCCGGCAAAATGATCTCCCACATTTTAATCTTTAATAAAAACGCCATTGTAAATGCTATTTAGATTTTATTTTTATTAACTGAAAATTTATGCTATGCCATTTTAATAACGAGCTTCGTCACTCGTTATTAAAAGAGCATTTTGTGGGACGTTTTGAAGAATATCGTTGGAACATGCTCTGCGATTTTCTCAGTCCCGTTCACTAAGTTCTTGCACGATCATCATTTTGTATGGGTGGAACTTCAGATCGGCGTGTAAAATTCTTCTCACAGAACGATCTGACAAACCCAAAGCAGAGGCATGTTTAACAACTGAACGGCTAGGAGATCGTTCAACTGCTTCTCTTACAGCTGCAACATTTTCAGGTGTCCGAACACTTCTGGGTCTACCAGTTGATTTTCTTTTTAAACCTGAACCTGTAGCTCTAAAATTTGAAACCCACAACAGTATTGTTTTGCGATCTGGAACTGGAGCATGTCTACCAAGTGCGAAGTGAGTACGAAAAGTTCTTTGCGTCGTAATCACAGATTCGTTACTTTTCATAAATGTTTCGATAACGAAAGCACGATGCTCGCCCGTCTAATTCATGACGATAACTGAAATGGCAAGGCGCGAGCTACCAACCGACTACGCTAAGCTCTCCCTCTCTTCAGTGGTTCGGGGACAGTGGCGGTGCAAAATGTGGGAGATCATTTTGCCGGATCCTGTATAAATAAAAAATCATTATTTAAAACTATGAACATGAGATGTCGAGGTTATTTTTTCGTTCTTCCCGTCTAGTCAACTCAAATGGCACTTCAGCTTTTGCACTGAAAATATTGGTGTATTTCACTATCAGCTTTTGCACTTGCACTATTCAGTGCAGTCCATGAAATTTGTCCAATGTTGGTTTACTGAATGTGCACTGGTGGGCACTAACTTTTTCCTAATCGAATACACTATTACATAATATTGGGTCATCTAAAAAGTATCCGCGGTACTTTGTCACTAGATATATGACCATCAACACACATCTAGTGACAAAAAACCGCGGATACTTTTTAGATGACCCAATATATATAAAAATTATTATAGAAAAGTATTTAATAATATAAGTTAAATAAAAAATGAAAATAAAAATTTTAATGGATTCTATTTCTATTCATAGTCGGTTCTTATTTCAAGACTGTCTAAAGATGCTAATGCGATCTGATTGGTTCGTGACGCCTAAAAACTGAACTTAAGACGGTCTCGAATATAAGAACTGACTATGAATATCAGCATACGTATACTATAGTATTTCCCCAGTTTTTCGTATGCGATATTTTTCAAGAATAGGACATCAAGATATCTTTCATGGAACAAAATCGGAATGGATTCCGATCAGAATTATTCTGTTTTTCATAAAAAACACAATAGGTCTGTTCGCATTGATATCCTCAAAAATTTTTGCAATAAAATGAGATAGACGTATATTTGGGCATTAAAATGAGAGAAAGTAAGACACTATAAACGTCGCATTCCACCATTTTGAATCCTTTCCTGGTTTCTCCATTCGTTGCTCTGTCTCCATTTTGCCGCAGTGAGGATAGAGCAATGAATGAGGAAACTGGGGAAAAATTTAAAATGGTGGAATGCGAATACCTACGTGTATAGTGCCTTAGGATTTTTATCATCGTCGATTTACTTAATCAGTAATGAAATAGAAAGAGATAAAATTATTTCTGTCTCTTTTTATTTCATTACAGTTACTAGGCTGATTAAGTTAATTGACGGTGGTAAAAGTGGTCCTTAGAGAAAACAAAGTTTTGCTGAGTGCAAAAAATGCAAGCAACACGAACAGACCTAAGAAATTTAGGGAATAATTGAATAATTTTGTTTGAAATCCCTTCCTTTGTTCCATGATAGGTACCCAGGATGCTCTGCTCGCAGTACTGCGCAAGGGCCTGAGCATAATGGAGGAATAGGAATAAAATATTAAAATTTTAATCTATCAGAACCGTATTCTAATATAATTGCTTTCTGATAGGTTAAAATCTTAATATTTTATTTCTATTCCTTCATTGTGCTTAGACCCTAAATGAATAATAAACTGCGTTGCAGTCGCCATGATATCGCCAATTAATGCTAGAACACTAGAAACATAGGTCGCATCATCCATTTTTATCCTTTTCCTATTCCTTGCTTTGTCCCCTTGCTTCGTCACTGAGAAGGCTAATAAGCTATGAAGAATAAGGGCTTCCACACACACCTTCCGTAGCAGTAACCATAAGACGTACCGTAAGAATCAGCCAATCAGAATTAAGAGTTTAAAAGAATTCTCGACTATGATATTAATGAATTATCTTAAGTCTATTCTATACGATCATTGTAGAATAGGCTTTAGATGTTGTCAGCGCTTTTAGCATTTCTATTTTTATTTTGCATGTAATGAATGATAAAGACAGAATGACGAGTATAACTGCTAAAGCGCGTGAGTGTCCAAATCGGATCCAGCCAAATGGATTCCGATTGAAATTATTCTCTAGATATCTATTGTGTTTTTTAAGGAAAACAAAATAAAATTTCGATCGGCATCCATTTCGACTTTGTTCTATGATAGGTATCCTGGATTGATTTTCCACCCATTATTATGACTTTTTACTTAATACTGAAAATAATTCTCAATATTCAGCTCAGCTTCAGATTTTCTGTTGGAAGATACGATACGATACGATACAAAGAGTTAGGAGCGGTGCACTTGCACACCGTGCAATTGCCCACGGCCACTCACATCGACCGGTGCTTAGGGGCTTTCCACTGTTCAGGCATTATGATTGAATAGTGTGCAAATGGAACGTGCGTGAATTGATATACACTCCGAGCAATTATGCCGGCGTCCCATGGAGCGGAAACCTACAGCGAAATGGAACATCGAGATCAATTATTGGGTCATATAAAAAGTATCCGCGGTACTTTGTCACTAGATATATGACCATCAACACACATCTAGTGACAAAAAACCGCGAATACTTTTTAGATGACCCAATACAATTCTGCAATCATTACTCTGCTTTCTTTTCTATAATTGTGATTGGTTTCGCTATTTCCGCTCCATGGGACGCCAGCATAATGAGGCCATGACACACAAAAAACTTAAGGCAGTAAGACGTAGCAATAAGGAAATCAACATGTTGGATTGGCTACTGTTTGTGTTATGGCCTTACGGACTCTATTGTGATTTGCTCACTGCTTATCTTTTACTGCTTAAATCTCTTTTTTTGTGTGTCATGGCCCTTATTCATTTGGCAGAAGTGCGTTCGATAAATTTTTGTCATGTGACTAGCAGAGCCTCTGACTAAAGTAATCAAATGATTTGGTACAGATGTAATACTTAATACGCCTACCAAGTGTTCGGTGTAACTAGGTCAAAATATTTCTTAAAAAATACCATATTCTTTTTCAATGAACGAGTTTTTGAATATATTTTGAAAATAATTATGTGAGATAAGGCTTAAATTCAGGATTCGTTTAGAAGAAACTTTATTACTTAAACACTGAAAGATGAAAAAAAAATATATTGGGTCATCTAAAAAGTATCCGCGGTTTTTTGTCACTAGATGTGTGTTGATGGTCATATATCTAGTGACAAAGTATCGCGGATACTTTTTAGATGACCCAATATATATTGTATATAACGCACGTGCTGACGCATTCTAGGACTACTACTACATTGGTTTATTGTCTATCGACGTGATCGGACGTGTTATTGCGTCATCATTTTTGAAGAATGACCGACTTCAAACGCGCAACTGAGTTTGTGTTTCTATTTTAGACTTTCGTATTCTTCATATTGTTTTTTGTTACTCACCACATAAGTGCCGCGGATACTCAATGGCTCAGTTCCAACTTGTCTGGCCAATAAAAAGAAGAAGAAGACAACTATTATCGATGGTATACCTTGTTATCGATCGCGGATCTTGTTAGGACTATAATCGAGAACGAGACGTAACAAGATGCAACTAGATGCAAGCGTGACATAGGGTAAGGCAGAGAAAAACATAACTGTGATTGATCGGGAATGTGCGTCGCACGTTTACGAGTAATTATGTCACATTACGTCTCCTCTGCCCTTACGTCACTAACCCTGTCTGTCACGTAATCCTTCGTAATCCTTAGAATCCACGCCTAAAGATGATCGCAACTGTTTCCGACTGAGTCATAATCGTAAGTTGTAGATCAACACACAATAATTTTACGTATGTCGTTTATCCTATTTACATATATCCTATTGCGTCAGTTGACACAAATAACTGATGACGCAATAGCATATACGTAAATGACATATGTAAAATCATTGTGCGTTGATCTACAACAACTTACGATTACGACTCAGGATCTGAGCACAAGAATTGTCGTAACACTTACTTAGAGACTTAAGTTGTAGACGTAAGTAACGCACAAGCTTTGGCGTATGACGTACGATCTATGCCGCCTCTTGGAAACACAGTAATAAGTTGTACGTCATACGTAAAAGCTTGTGCGTTACTTACGTCACAATTTAAGTTTAAGTAAGTGTTACGACAATTTTTGTGCTCAGACCCTCAGTCGGAAACAGTTGCGACCATCTTTGTGCGCGGATCCTTACTGCATCGCGAACGCCGCGTGAACTTGAAGCGCTAAAGATAAAATGAGTGACAAGACCGATCCTACAATAATTTGTAAATATTTAGGAAATAATAAATGTAGCTTAAAGGAACGTTTATACTGACAGTAATCATGCCGTATGCCGTAAATTTCGACGTTCAAGGTATCAATCATAAAATTTTTTCCGTACGACGAAAAGTGAAAGTGAAAATTTTCTCCATTAATTAATTTTAATGATAAAAATTTTTACTTTTCACTTTCCATCCTAGAGAAAAAATTTCATGATCGATACCCTGATTTATAATGGAATCATATTATGACATTTACACGACATCCTTAATTGGGTTTAACATCCGTGAAATTGGCCAATCGTTGTTCTTCGAAAGAATGGAACGACAATTGGACAATGGAATTACAATTGGCCAATTTTATAACTACGGATGTTATTAAACCCGATTAAGGGTGCCGTGTAAATGTAGTCATGGAGTCACATTACACGGCACTCTTAATCAGGTTACAGTCTTTTCACTTTCGAAAAACAACAATGATTGGCCAATTTCACAACTATGGATATTATTAAACCCGATTAAGGATGTCCATGTAAATGTAGTCATTGATCTGTAATCATATGCCGTTATCTATAATGCCGGCTGCAGACTAGCGCGATATTCAATGAGTGTATATCTTTAGAATGAGAACATCGGTAAAGCTGTACGCTCATTGGATATCGCGTGTCGCGCGCGACAAACATCGCGCTAATCTGCAGCCAGCATAAGAATTGATCAATTACAGTCAAGTATTCCCCTATCCTTTAATGGCCGTTTATCATGCTGATTGGCGTAAATTAGAGAAGTAGAGAGATCGCCAATTCATCGTGTGACCAGCTAGACAGCTACTCCGTGATTGGCTGGCATAAATATGTGCGGATTTGAGTACTGTGATGCCAATGCGTTGGTGTCAGAATGGATGTCAAATCAGTATGACAAATTTCTAACCTCAGGAGTCGATTGTGTTCCAAATTTTACTGCCAGTACTGAAAATCTATAATTTACGTGCATTATAGATTTTCAGTACTGGCAGTAAATTTTGGAACACGTCGTCAATTTCAATGCTTAGGATCTCTTTCATCAACTTCTGATTAAATTAATCGACGATCAACTCACAGAAGTGCCAATAGCAATTTAATATTCAGAATATCTCCTCTTTCTTCCTCTTCTGAAACAAACTGTGTTTAGTTCTCACGTTGGCAATCATAACTGAGTTAACATTCGATTAGCATTAATCGAATTGAGTGAAAGAGGTCCTTAATATCTCAGTTTGCGAGGCAGAGTGACACTTTTTTCTGCCAGATTCATTCATTTCGTGTAAAAATGCGTCAAATGAGCCTAATTTTATTAAAATCGGTGAGGTCGTCTCCTTCACAATTACCAAGAAATCTACATTTAAAATTGTCGTGATTTATTGTATTTCTCTTGTTTGAATTAGCCTGAATTTTGTAGTAATTATCATTGATTCCGCCAATTACTTTAAGCATAACCTAGAATTCTAGTGAGATCAGCTTTTTTTTGTCTCTGACCTGCCATCTTTAATAATCGGTAAATCCCTAGCAACAATGGCTGCGTTCAGCAGAACGTTTATTTTGCAACTGTTGGAAGTTTTTTTGATTGAGTTATACTTTTAGATCAAGAGAAATGGTCCAATTTCAGCAGAGAATCATAAAACGGTTACAAAACTGTTGTGTTCTGCTGAACGCAGCCAAAGAATGATACAACATTAGAGTGAAATCACACGGTGCGGAAAACGACTGCGGAATAGAGATTGCGTCATAGAAGCAATCAATCAGCGCTATTCGGAATAACGCATTCTCTATTCCGCAGTCATATTCCGCATCGTCTGATTTCACCTTTAACCGTTCCTTTTTGCTTCTGGTTTCTTTTCTGTTGAAACGTGTGTGCATGTACCTCAAGTCCTCAAGCTGTATTTTCGTGCTAAAAAAGCTGTAATAGTAAAAACTGATATGTATGCATTAGTGAAATTTTATGACAATGTTTATTATGTGTGCAAATCAAATGTTATCACGGTTATTAAGGGCCTTACAAAAGCTAAATATAGCGATAATCGGAAGTACCAAGCAATTATTATAACGAAAAATGGTAAGTTATACATTCTTAATATTATTATTTTTGCATGTACTCCAAATATGCTCCATTATAGAAAATAGTTAAGAAAGTCATGTCTGCATTGTGTGTAGTATCAAATTTCTTTAAATCTATTATTCATATCTTTCCGTTATTGTACGAATAATTCAGTTTAATTGTACACATAACTTCATCATTCTCTAATTATTTTTCAATCTGTAATCATTCTATAACAACTTATAAATATGACTAATTAATCCTTTCTTCACTCTCCTGGGTATCTGACTGATTTCTGTACATATAAGTTTCTCTGAATTGGTTGGATGGATCCGCCATTCCTTAGCCCCTTCATGATATAAAAACATTGTTCGTCTCTTAGAAGCTGTTCGGAGTTGCTCCAAACGAACTTGGATATGAGCCATTTAATGCAAATGTAGCATGTTCTTCGTTGATCAATCAGAAAAAAAAATTTTATGAATTGATCAATCAGAGAATGCTTCAAAGCATTTATAGCGAGAAATGAATCGCATCCAAGTATGCTAGGTTCGTTCACAGCGACTCCTAGCAGCTCCTAAGAGACAAAACGAACAATGCTAAGGTTTGTTCGTGTCGCATACTCCAATGTATTAGGTGTTGGAATTAATTCGTAGCGTTTTTTAATGAAAGAATGTTATTTATTTCACATGAGCATTAAAAAATACATTAATGAAAGTACTTCCCATCACTTGTAAAACGCTACGAATTAATTCCAACACCTAATACTTCAACCCTACCATAGCTCCTACTCACTCTATGAGCGCGTTTGAGTAAATAGGAGCTATGGTTGGAGAAAGTAGGAGCAAGTTGGAACATGCAACGCAAATAAACCTCTATTCACTTCAATTTCTTATTCATTCCAACGAGCACATTGAAGTGAGTAGGAGCTATAGTAAGAGCATGTTGGAGCATGCGATACGAACAAATCTATAAAGACTTGAGTATGCTCTTGTGCATATTTCCGAAAGCGCCAGTCAGGGATTTTATCCAAGCCTATGTCACATTGAGCGACAAATTTGAAGGCTATGTGAAGTTAGCATCCCAACTATAGTACTCAGGAGTTCTGATTAGAGTTCCCGTTTCCTTTTGACGAGACAAAGAGTTCTATATAATTTATAACAAGAGTTCCGCTTAATAATTATTTTTAAATAATTTTTAAAAAATGGGGTGCTAACTTCTCATCGAAAATCGAGATCGAATAGTTCTGAGTGGCTCAATAGCTTCATTTCGTGAATACCTAGAGTTCCTGATGCATAAAAAAAATTTTGAAAAATAAAAAAAAATTAAAAATTTTTGAAAAATCAATTTTTAGATACAATAGTTCTGATTAGAGTTCCTGCTTCCTTTTAACAAGACGAAGAGTTCTCTATATTTTTTAATGCAAGACTCATTTAATAACAATTTTTAAATAATTTTTAAAAAATTTTTTGGAAAAAAAATTTTTTCTACAAAATAGTTCTGTGACACGTTAATTGTCATTCTAACACGTTATGATACGGAGACATTTGAACTTTATCATTGAAAATTTTCTAAGTCCGACATCGAAAAATTTTTTGAGAGTACTGAGTAGTTCTGTGTTATTCTCGACGAGTTCTGTCAAAAAGTATTAGGTGACAAAGCGATTGGATGACTACATAAGGAAATACGTACTTCTGCAATCGATTTTTCAAATTTCGTTTTAAGTATATATCTTTTTTATTATTGAGTCTGTGTTGGTTTTAATCGCTGAGAACTCTTCATAATTGTTAGAATGACAATTAACGTATCACAGAACTATTTTATAAAAAAAATTTTTTTTTCAAAAAATTTTTAAAAAATTATTTAAAAATTGTTATTAAATGAATCTTGCATTAAAAATATAGAGAAACTCTTCGTTAAAAAGAAGCAGGAACTCTAATCAGAACTATTGTATTTAAAAATTGATTTTTCAAAAATTTTTAATTTTTTTTGATTTTTCAAAATTTTTGTTTATACATCAGGAACTCTAGGTATTCACGAAATGAAGCTATTGAGCCACTCAGAACTATTCGATCTCGATTTTCGATGAGAAGTTAGCACTCCATTTTTTAAAAATTATTTAAAAATAATTATTAAGCGGAACTCTTGTTATAAATTATATAGAACTCTTTGTCTCGTCAAAAGGAAACGGGAACTCTAATCAGAACTCCTGAGTACTATATAGTTGAGGTGCTAACTTTACATACCCAAATTTGAACGACTATGTAGCAACTACTTAAAGCATTTTGAATAAATATATTATTTAAATACAATGTAATTTTGATTACTTTTGTGAAAAATTTTTTTTAATATATAGTATATATATAATAAAATTATGTAATAAATAAACATGAAAATAAATTATTTCATTAAAATAGTTGAAAAATTTATGCCATTGAATCGCGACCGATTTGTTCTGACTCTATCCGTATATAACATATACTTAAACAAAAGCATAGACATCTGTTTATGAACAAAAGTGGTAGAAATGCGCAGTCTAAAATAATACCATACGACTATACCCTTGTATTTATATCGTAATCCACTTCTAAAATTGATAATATAGGAGACTTATATATGGTGGACCAATCAATTTCCTTTGTAAACAGCACAGAATTCAATTCTGCATCACACATTTTTGTGTGTTAAGAAGTTTTTTGAAGAATTTGGGGTTACTGTATTTTTTTAAATATTTCGTATCTAATTTTTAAAATTGTCATTTTGTATATGCATTCATTATAAACAGTTACAATTTTTTTAATTAAATGCCACTACATAACTTATAATTTTCTTTATGACTTGTATCATATCGATAATTAAATTGTATTTTTATTATAATTTTATCATTTTTTAAAAATAAAGTTTAAACATTTGTTCTATAAAATTAAAAGTTATAAATTATTAGAAATTTTAAAATTATTTTAAATAAGTGACAAAAATGAATGAATTCAATATATTGTACTTTGGTATGGTACCACTAGGATGATAGGAATAAAGCATCGTTTTATGCACGATATTGAGGGTTAATTGCTATCGCAATAGAAGATCGTCGATTTACAATTATCAGTCTAAACATATATAATAGATTAATTCAAAAATTCATAAATTGATTTGATTGATTTATGTTTTTGTTTTTAAAAAATTTATTTTTTATTTTTTGTTTTTAAAAAATTACATGTAATTTACATGTAATTTTTTTAAAACAAAAACAAATATAAATCAATCAAATCAATTTATGAATTTTTGTAATGTAATAATACTTCAGCGTGAAGAAAAAGATTTAGTAAATGATACATTAAAATAAAAAATGAATATATTGAAACAAATGATTTCTTCTTTATCATTATAGATAACAAAACTATATTACAAGAAATAAAACAAAATATATTAATAAAGAAACCAAGAATATTGTGCAAAAACATATATTTTAAAAATAAAAAATGCTATAATAATGAAAAGATTGCTAATACGTACAATGGTAAGTTTAATATTATCAATTATTTCAATAACTATATTTTTTAATAAGCAATAAATATAATGTACAACTTACGTTAAAATTCATTTTATTTAGCAAAAAAATAGATTTATAAATATTATATGATTCTTTACCGATTAATTCTTGTCCTTAATTTTTCAATAAATCCAAAGCAATCGTATCGAAAAAAATTTACAAATATTATACAAAACTGTTCTTTCTGCTGAACAGCTATTAGTTATTTCTAATATGCCTAATTAATTAATTCCTAATCTGTAATTATTCTTCTTGTTTAATATCTAATATTATTCATTAATCCTTAACTGCTATTGTATCATAAGAACGAGATAATAATTTCCAATAAGATTAGAAACAAGACTGTTTATGTTAAAATACATTACTTTAAATGCGAAGCGCCACTACGGTCTGAATGTTAAGATGTTGAACTATTATATATATTCATATAATGTACAATAGTACAAAAGAAGGGCAAAGAACCAGTAATGTAGCAAAGAATTTTAATTTAAATTAAAATTAAAAATTCAATTACAATTGACAAAAACAAACATTTCGACTCCGATCGAATCATTTTCAATGTTGTCGTAATATTTAAATATTAAATTTTAAACCAAAAATATATACATGGTATTTTAATTACAATACTATTATAATTTTTAATCCCATATTCTTCATTTCGTGTAGTACGTTGCGAGTCATTTTTATCAAAAATCAAAGTAGTCAAACAATTCTGGAAAAGTGACCATGAACAAAAAAATATTTAATATTTAATACATACAAATTAATAATATAATAATGTACCTTGTCAGTAATATCAGTAAATGTATTGAGAGTCCATTAATAAAAAGAGAGAAAAAATACAGATAGATGGTAGTATATTGTGGTACAATGTATTGGTTTTTTCTTAAACAAATTTGCAAAAGAAATGAACATCTCACTTTCACGATGTCAGATAACGAAATGTCGAGAAGAAAAATATTTATCAAGAACGGAAAAACGACAAAACAGGAAGGAAAAGGAAAGAAAATATTAGGGAGAAAGAGAATTGTATAATGTTAGAATACAATTAGGCAAAGACTCTGTGTCGTTTTGTCTGTTTATTCCATGTTTCTGTTTTTTATTATAATATGGACCATTTCAATCTTTTATTATATGAAGACTCTATATCTAATATGTTTACTTTATTCCATTTAAAATTGTGATTCTCCTCAATACGGTGGTTGGAGATCACTGATGGAGATTTTGAACTTATATTAATATCTGAAACACGTTCATGTAGTCTCGTCTTTAATTGTCTTTTTGTCTGGTCAACATAACAAGGTATTCTGTAAACTAGATTTTGGTTATGAAAGTGTTCCAACTCATCCTTTCCTCTCTTTATGAAATTTTTTAATATGTTAGGAATGGTAAAAGCCAATTTACAATTAAACATATTAACGATAGGTGTGAATCTTTCAGATATTGTATTAACACGTGGAATAGTAAAAAATCTTTCTGTGTCCTTGTTATTATTCAAACTATTAATATTGTTAATATGATATTTAATTCTATTATGAATAGTTGAGAAAATAAAATGTAAAAGATATTCATTCTGTAAAAAAATATTAATAGCGTCAATCAAATTGTTTTGTTGGAACTTCGGATGACACAAACGAAAAATCTTATTTACAACTCCATAAATTACACCTCTTTTATGATAAAGTGGATGACGCGAATAGAAATTAAGAAATCTATCGGAAAAGGTTGCTTTACGGTATACATCAAAAATAAAATTCCGTTCTTCGATGATCAACCCGGTATCTAAAAAACTTATTTTTTCGTCAATGCCAATCTCCATAGTGAACTGCAGTCTAATGTGCAACGAATTAAAGATACTCAAAATATCACCAATACTCTCAGACAGCAAAGCAACAAATTAATATCGTCAACGTATCGATAATAAAATAACAACCGAATGGATAGTATTCTGATAGCAATTTTTTCAAAATCTTGCATATTTGCAATGACAGGTGATAAGGGTGACCCCATAGGGATCCCTAATATTTATTTGTACATTTTTTTATTAAAGATAAAAACAGTAGAATTCAAAACCATCCGAAAGGCAATCAAAAATTCATCTAAAGGAATTTTTGTTTTCTTAGATATGGAATCCCACCTTCTAATAACACTATTAGATGCCAAATCTATAGGTATAGTTAGTAAATAGGGATACCACATCCAAGGTAACCTAGATAGAATCTGGTTCTAGTTTGACATCTTTAAGTTTATTAATTAGATCAAAACTATTCTTTATAAAACTGGGCACTTTTGGTATAGAATTGTTAATGATGTTATGCAGAAACAATGATAAATTATATACGTAGGCTGCTGGAAAAGTTTCTGCAATCTAATACTTCCAGTGGCGCCAACGTTCTGCTACTATCATATCCGTAAAATAAGACGTTTTTAACTTATAATTCAGTTGACAGTTATCCAACTAGTTTTGTTCGCATAGTATTTTATAAGAAGTTATTTTGTAAGAAAATGAAAATTTCGCGTGAAAATTTTCGGACAATAATTTTTTACGATTACAAATGTAATCTAACTCCGAAACAATGCATCGATCGACTTCATTTGACTTTTGGGGATGAAGCACCATTCAATAAGACTGTTTATAATTGGTTTGCCGAATTTTAGCGTGGACGTACCTTTGTTTGTGACGAATTCCGTGAAGGTCGTCCATCCACGTCTGTTGTTGCCACTAATGTTGATGCTATGCGTGAAATGATTGAGCGAGACCGGTATATGACATACCACGAGATTCAGTCATTGACATGAAAGCAATACATACAATTTTGCACGATCACTTGAGTGTACGGAAACTTTGCAGTCGTTGGATCCCACACAATTTGACCGCCGAAGCTCAAAAACAGATTCGTGTTAAATGGAGCAAAAAAATGCTCAAAAAATTCAACCGAGGTCAAATTTGGTCTACAACATCGTTACTGGGGACGAAACATGAATCTATTCGTATGAGCCTGAAAGTAAATAACAATCCACTGTTTGGGTATTTCAAAATGAACCGAAACCAACAAAAGTTGTTCGTTCACGCAGTGCTGCCAAGCAAATGATTGCTTGTTTCTTCAGTTATACCGGATATATAGCAATCGTGGCTTTAGAGGATCGAAGATTGGTATACAACAATTTGTTTGTCAAAAGTCATAAATGAATTGCGTAGAATAAATCGAAATCGTGGCATCATCCTTCATCATGACAACGCCAGCTGTCACAGCATATCAAACCGTTGATTTTTTATCCAATAAAAATGAATTGATAACTCATTGTCCGTATTCACCTAATTTATCACCCAATGACTTCTTTTTGTTCCCAACATTAAAAAGAAGATGCGTGGTGGAGCGATTTGAGTCGCCTGAAGCAGCTGTTGAAACATTTCGTACAATGATTTTTGAGTGGAAAAAATGCTTCGAAAATTGGTTCAAACGTATGCAAAAATGTATCAATCTTAAAGGCGAATACTTCGAAAAACAATAAAGCCATTTACCGAATTTTACATGTTTTTTTTCATATTGTTTGCAGAAACTTTTCCAGCAGCCTACGTATATATATATATATATGTTTCATTTCAATAAATTTTCTAAGTTCAATATATTTTTATAAATAAAAAATATAATTTTCAAATGCAATATATTGGATCATCTAAAAAGTATCCGCGGTTTTTTGTCACTAGATGTGTGTTGATGGTCATATATCTAGTGACAAAGTACCGCGGATACTTTTTAGATGACCCAATATATATTTTTCATAATACATACATCATTTCATTAATATATTAAAAATAATTATTCAGTGTCTTCTTCCACTGAAAAGATGTTGCACCAACCTCCATAAAAAATCAGAAAATGCATTTCGAACTTCAATATCATTATTACGCAATCATTCTACAATCTGGAAATGTATTTAATCCTTCAGATTGAATATTATCATCTTCAGGATTACAAATGGTAAAATCAGTGTGCTTTTCGGTGTGGATACAGCATCTGATGGCAACTTCCTCCTATAAAAACAATAAAATTCCGATATTAAATTATTGAACATAATATAAAATAGAGATTTTTACAGATTGTAAAGATCTTTATTTTATAACTTCTATGTTTTCAACATAATTGGGATTATATGCTGATTTCTTTCGGTATTCCGGATAAATTTATAGTGTCTAGTTCTTCCCCAGTCTAATACTACGAAATAATCAGGATTGCCACTTTTTAGCCTACAAATTTAATTTACATGTTTATTGATATACTATCGTATTTATCTATATCTACTTTTTAGATTAAGGAGCACTTCTACAATCGCTAACAATCCGCCGTTCATCGCCTTTTTTACGTACACGACAATTGTGTCCTTAATGTCTCATGGAACGGTTCGTGTGTAAGCGGATTAGCGGATCGCCAATCATCTTCTGTTAGATCTGCTTGCAAAATTTGCAGATTAGATTATCATAAATACTTAGATTATCATAAATGACGGCGATATTTTGACGGGCAAATGAAAAACGTTTCACGTTCATATTTTTGTAATTCACATTAAGAAGTAGATTATATTCACAGTGTTACATACCGATAAAATCCTCTTATTCTTTATAGATATTCTTCATAGATAAACGATTTATACTTTACTTGTATCTTATCGCTAGATTTCCCTATTTTATCTTTATTTCGAAACCGGAAATTCCGTTTCTCTTTTATAAGAGGATATATTCAGTTTCTTTATTTAAACATTCAAACTAACAGATAGATCACGTTATATACTTTATGCGTTATAAAAATTATTTACAGATTATTCTAGAAAGAATGTTCTAAGAATATCACACGATCTTTCTCAAAGAAGCCCTCCTATAAAATAACAAATATAAAAGCGTACATTAACATTAATAATAATGTATATTATATTAGCGTTTAACGATTAAGTAATTAAGTTTAACGATTAGCAGTAAAATAGAAATCTTTCTGAATGCGAGAACGAATATCTCTTTTTTTTCCCTTTTTCTTTTTCTAATAAAATTAAATTAATTTTAAACATATGAATGTAGTGAATTCGCCTCGCATAAAGGATATTAAGAAAAACCAAATTTTTATTACAACAAATTGTTAAAACTCAACCATTACTTATTAAGAATAAACTTGTAGAGTGGGAAGTAGGGCTTACCCGGAGCCTTGCTGCCTTATCTCAAGGAAAGCGCGAGTATAGATTCTACCAAATTTTGAGGAGTGTCGATTGGTTCTGAAAGGACATTCCCACATTCATTTTCAGAATATAAAAGTAGCTGTCAAAGACTGCACTGGACTGCACTGCTCTTCTTTTCCTATCTTCGGTTAATTCATCAGTCACCCAGCCAGACAGTCAGTCAGTTAGTTATATTAACTATTAAGGTGAGAACTATTCTCGCGCTTCATCAGAACTTCACTTTTCTTTTTCGCATTGTCTTACTTATAGCATTTACCTTTTTTTAATAAACGATAATATTAAATCTATCGACAGAACCTCTAAATCTCTAATCTCTAAATCTATTACATACAAATTACATATACATATATGAATATCTGAGGGGTTGTTGCGACTGTCGCTGCCAATAACGTGGCCCCTGTTTGTTAACACTTCCTCGGAGAATTCATAATTTTCTCATATTCCCGTTTACGACGGTTCTCCGGAACATTATAATTCTTTTTTTTTTGCATTATCTCCATGCCTACCAAAGGCGGACGAAAACAAAGAGAAAAGAGATTGAAATTCCAAGTTAAATCGGCCCTTATTTCAAATCAAGATCCTTTCCCCTATTTCCAAAAACTTGCGCAATTGCTAGACCAAGACAAACCGTTAGACTCACCCCGCGAACCTGTCTACACTCTAAGTAAATTGGAGGTTAACCTCACGTTTCCTAATTACAAAACCATTCCAAAGCCCGATCCACGTAGATTCGCCTATAAACTTCGCGATCTTTTTGGTACCGGATTCAAGATTACCCTTCCTTTAAATTATCCCAGTGAATCGCATCCTTAACCGCACAACTTGATCTCCGGTCCCCGAGTAAATTGTTTAAATACATTGACTCAAAAACGGAGAAAAATCTCAACAACAACATTATACGTAACAACAGTATTGAATTGTTGCAGCAATTTCCGAAAAAATATGTTCATTATTGATAAAATATTATACTAGTGGATGGTAGAATGTGCAAATTTTATGAAATTAAGAAATTTTATTTAAGAAATTTTATTCAATATATAATTCTAACTTTAAAATCAAGAGTTTTATAAAATCAATACTTTTAATTGAAAAAACTCTTATCCCCCACATTGTGAATAAAAATATCTTATTATCCATAAGAATATTTGGATACACTGTGTGCTACGCAATTGTGACTAACTATCTCAGTTTCATTTACGATAGTTTCGCAAACTCCACAAATATTTACTAAAACCTACTGAAAATTATTTTTTAGCAGAAATTAAATTTATTTCTTCAATATATTTATTGTATATTGAAGATTGTATATTGAAGATTTATTGTATATTGTATAAATAATTTTACTATAATATACAATTGACTAATTTATTAAGTACATCTAATGAATCTATTTCGCTTCTTTAAAAAAAAATAGTTCTTTCGCGCGCGATGCTTAGAAGTTGGAAAATCAGGGTATTAATCATAAAACTTTATCCCTAGGATGGAAAGTGAAAAGTAAAAATTTTTACCATTGAAATTAATTTTTACCAGAGAAATTTTTTACTTTTCATTTTTCACTCTAAGGATAAAGTTTCATGATTGATACCCAAACGTAATTTTCTCCTAGGGCGGAATTGTGAAAAATGAAAATTTTTACGTGAACTGAGATTTTATTCTTGAAAAGTATCGCATATGAATAACTAGAGAAATACTGTAATATATTGGGTCATCTAAAAAGTATCCGCCGTACTTTGTCACTAGATGTCTTGACCATCAACACATCTAGTGACAAAAAACCGCGGATACTTTTTAGATGACCCAATATTTCCCTAGTTTTTCGTTTGCGTACTTTTCAAGAATAGGAGTTCTGAGTGATCATGTAACTTTCAAATTGCGAAAATATGAAATTTTTTCATATGAACTCATTACCATGAAATTTGTAAGCAGAAAGGTGGAAATATAGGGAAATATTGGGTTATCTAAAAAGTATCCGCGGTACTTTGTCACTAGATATATGACCATCAACACACATCTAGTGACAAAAAATATTATATATATATAAACACAAATGCATATTATATATATAAACAATACAATACAATACAATACAATATTATATATAAACGCAAATGTTTTGGAATATATTATTACTTTAGTTTATTAGCGATTATTTGATATCGTTTAATACGTGTACAAATAAAATATTATCTAAATTCTGGTAATTGTGTGTGTAAACATAATGTATCGTAAAAATTAAATACACCGTTATTTATATGTGACATGTTTAGTAATTTTACTTTTCACAAATCCTTCATATAACCGGTCACAATAAGTTGCAACACTTTTTTTCGATGTGTTTTGGAATGCAGCTTTCTCACCAAGCGATTGGTTATAATGCAAGCATCTACAAATAAATACCAATCGCTCGATGAGTAGGCTGCATTCCGAAACCCATCGAAAAAAAGTGTTGCAACCTTTCTGTAATCGGCTGTATATGATCGCTCGGAATCTGAATAAGTGGAATTGTGAAAAGTGAAACTTTCCGCTCGAAATTATATGATTGCTGCCCTAGAACTTCTGAGCATCAATGCTGAAACTAACATGACGTCACAAAATTGTCCATAGAACTTAGGGTGCGTTCCCATAGGATGCGGAACGATCGCGATTGGCTATGGCTTCATTTCGCCGATTGCGCCGTTTTCTGTTGCACAAATTTGTTTCTTTTGCGGATTCCACCGTTGCCTGCGTGTGTGCGTGTACATGTACTTAAAAATTAACCTCGTTAAGTTGGTTTAAATGGAGAAATCTCCTACAAGCGCATATTTAATCAAGATGCTGAGGCGTGTTCGGATTCCTACCTGTTCTTCGGGTGTTCCAGGTGTTATGTTATTCTTGTTTAATATTCAGAAAATAACAAGAATGGAGTGATACCTAGGTAGCAAATCGAGTGAAAATCTGATGTAAAAATTTTTTTATGCATGAATGTGTATAAATATGTATAAACACACATAAATATTCATAAATATATATAATTATATATGAAATATGTCCATACATGTTCATATATCCTTCTTTCTTCTGTAAAATTATTTTTTAGTATAATAGAAATAATAATAGTGATGTGAAAACATAAAAAATAATTTTTAGAAATAATTTTTGCATTGTTTGTTTTAGAAAAAAAACAAGTTTGCCAAAATGTAAAAAAAAATTGTTAATACATAATTTTTTGATCTTGGTATCTATATTTATGTACTCAGATTTTGTCATTTTGCTTCATTCGTCTCGACATTACGCAATTCCATCATATCAATTAGCATAAAATTATTTTAATCTCTCAAAGTACGACGGTTTATTACAAGACAATGACGCACTCGCTATTCTGCAACATCAAATGCGCTGAGTGGTTGTTTCAATGACCATTCTCTATTCCGCAGTCCTATTCCGCACTGTGTGATTTCACCCTAAGGGTCGATAGGAGTGACGGGCCAAGTCCGATTTGAATTTGGAGACCTCACGTGATAGGACCTTGAAGCTCTGGATTCAGGGCTGCCAACTTCAGATAATATAATCTCTATCTTCTTATGTAGTTGCATATATTAGGTATAGTAAAAAGAAATCCATTATTTTTCCAATAGATGGCTTTAGTAATCTGTATCTCGTCTACGCGTGATATAGATTACTAAAGCCATCTATTAGAAAAATAATGGATTTCTTTTTACTACACCTAATACATACGAACACTAATATGATTCCTGTCGAGATCGAACGAAACAGATAAGTTTGTCTGATGTTTATCTGTCTTTTCTAAAGAGATCTCTCTCAATTATCTCTCTCAAACTTAATAAATAATTCTAGAACAATTTAAACTTTTGACATATATATAAATAGCGGTAACACATACGATATAACGAATAACAATACACAATGTCACGAGAAATTTCCATCTGCGTGAGGGAAGTGCTTAAGATTCATCATTTTGTTTGTAAAACAGGTAATGATTCAATCCTCATAAAATTGACTAGAAGTTATTAATGATAGTTTAATTATTTTTAAATTATTAGAATTTGGAAATTTTTGTTCTACATAATTTGCAACATGATAATTAGCTGTAACATTGTTGTACGATGCACTTTAACAAGATGAAAGAACACATACTTATATTATACGACGATTCAATTCAATGTCAGATATATATAAATTCTGCGTTTTACTAATATTTGTGATTTTACTGAAGATGGCCAGATTGTGGTCGAAACATCTAATGATTTTTTATGTAATGAATAATTAAATTTCACAAACAACATCCAGTGCTGTGGTTTCATGCTCCTTTTTTTATATGTTTGATTTATAAACCAGTTCGTTAGAATTATTTATTTTGAGTACACGAATAAATTCAATAATTATATTAAAATATGCTCGCCCTAATATTTTATTAATAACTTTATTTCAGAAAAAATATGCGAAAAAAGAAAAAAAACGTAGGATTAAAACGTGGAATCTCCAGTTTACTAATCTCACACCTTACGCATACAACCACATGAAATCTTACAGACTGTGTTTATAACTTCCAGTACATAACTCTCATAAAAAATCATAAATAATTAATATCTCATAAACTATTGCGTTTTGAAATCATTTTTGCTATTATACATTAATGGAAAAGATATGATATATATGATTACTAAAATTTATTAAAATTTATATGTTATCTCGAATGCCTTTATACTGATATACACCGAGTGGCCAAAATCGCTGAGAAAGTATTTTTGATTTTCGTTTCTACTAAGCGCGATAGATCGAAAGAGGGTTTTTTTCAATAGATTATCTCATGCTGTCTAATTTGTTCTCGACCATTCTCGGCACGCCGAAGGTGAGAATTGTCAATGCCATCAAGAAAGACAAGGAAACCTATTTTTCTTTGTTCAGCTCAATGTGAAAAATTTCCCTATGATTAACAATCAGCTGTAGCAGAACGTGCAGTTCTGATGACCTAGGTTATACTCATTTTTCTTCTCGAAGAAATATTATTTCTTTATGAAACCTGTTAGGATTTCTTTTTTATATTGCTGGTACTGAACCAGATTTTACAAATTGATTCGTGAAAATTTTTATTAATAAGATCATATACATCTCAACTGCATAGTACACATCAACTGCATAGTACACATCAAGTGCATATCAAAATAAATTTTTATTTTTCTCTTTTTATAAAAAAATCTGTATGAGCCTTTAGGAGCTTTTCGTGATTACGAATATCACAATTAAAACGCGATCCATCTAGTATTTTTAGCCGTAATTTCAGTATAAAAAAATTCATCTTCGACTAGAAGTCTTCATGGGTTTTTCCTGTCGATCCTTAAATCAAAATCAAAATGGGTACACGAAGTCGGGGCAATGTCCCTATATGTATGTGTGATTTCCGATCCGCAGGAATGCATTTCTCTATGTCCCATTGAGCTTAACTTACGGATGTACAAACAATGCGAGCCAATGACAAACGCTATTCTGATAGATCTAATGAATGATCTACGAAAAGACTCTTGCGATTGATTAGAGTTAATGTGCATTCAATAAATTCTGCTCAATAGGACAACGCATTTTAACAGAATCGGCGGAATGAAGTCAATCACAAACGTTCCGCAGTTCCGCATCCTATGGGAGCGCACTCTTATAGTAATGGAAGGGGAACATGGACGTCGAGCCGTGAGCAAGACTGAGAGTATGGTCAATGCGATGTTGCAAACGCTTTACATTGCAACAACAAAGCGTTTTTTAATTGGTCAGTTTGTAGAATTCTTTCTTCTAATTGGTCCATCAAACGCTTCAAAACATTTGCAGCGAGACTTTGACTATAGCCTTAGAGACAGAAGATGTATTTCTGTCTTCTTCTATCTTCTTTTGGCACATATGCAAAAAGAAAAAAAGTTACTGAGCAGGACAGAAATATACATTTTCTGTCTTTCAATCTTGCTCATACTTTCCACTTATTGGTTGGATAGGCTATTCTTCTTCTATTACTATAGGTTTGTCGCGTCGCATGCTCCAACATGCTCCAATATGCTCCTATCATAGCTCCTATTCACTCCAATGCGCTTATTAGAGTGAATAGAAACTGTGGCTGGAGTATGTTGGAGCATGTTGGAGTATGTAACGCGAATAAACCCTATAAGTTCTATAGTCCACTCATCTATTTTTGCCTAGAAAAACTGTGACGAAATTGAGGCAGTTCAGATACGTAACTAGAGGATATAATAATCTGACACCTAACCTCATACTCTACAACACCGATTCCGTTCGCGATTGCCGAGAAGGAAGCACATGTAGATTTTCGTATTTACATGTGGATAATTTTCATATTTATAGGATATGCGAAAAATTTTGACTTATCTAATTGACTTATCTAATAAACATATTTCTCCTTTCTTTTGTTTAACATTTAATATCTACTCTTAAGATAGACGTCGCATGCAAGCCAAAAAGTGCATCGCGTCAGTATAAATTTTATGATCGAGCGGTCGAACCTGGAAAATTGATTGGACCATGCTAAGCTAAACCTAATTTTCGAAAAAAAAACCGAATTATTTCAACAGTATTGGCGCTTATTTTACGATACTAAATATTTGGTCATCTAAAAAGTATCCGCGGTACTTTGTCACTAGATATATGACCATCAACACACATCTAGTGACAAAAAACCGCGGATACTTTTTAGATGACCCAATATATATAAAATATTTTTTCCCGGGGCTTATGAGGTTAGGTGTTATACATATACGCCACTTACTGTTCAACTGCGGAGTTTCCTCAGGAAAATCACAGTTGATTTTACATGAGTGGAAATATTGGGTCATCTAAAAAGTATCCGCGGTTTTTTGTCACTAGATGTTGATGATCATATATCTAGTGACAAAGTATCGTGAATACTTTTTAGATGACTTAATACCTATTATTCTTAGGGAAATCAGACGATGCGGAATACGACTGCGGAAAAGAGAATGCGTCATAGAAGCAATCAATCAGCGTTCTCTATTTCGCAGTGTTTGTTTTCCGCACCATGTGATTTCATCCTTACATCATACTGAGCATGTCAATCTTTTCCATCATGCCCATACACACATACACGCGAGTGCAGTGGCGCTGTGTGCCTGTGTAGCTGTTTGGTGTATTTTTTGTCTATTTCTCCTCTTTCTTCCTGTCACTGTATTATTCTTTCAAATTTATTTTTCAATGGCATCTCCCGAGTCAAAATCGCCTGAACAGTCCGAGAAAAACCGAAAATATGATCGCCAGTTAAGGTAAGCTGATCAATTGAGATAAGCACCAGTTATGTATTTTTTTTTGAGGTTACGACTAACAATCAACGTTACGTTTAACCAACCTTATTTTTAACTGTATTTTTAACTTTATTTTTAACTTTATTTACTTATATTTAACTTTAATTACGTTTTTCTTAAAAGTTTGTTTTTTTTTCTTATGTAACATATAAGATATTATGACATGATTATTATCTGTTCTTTATTTCTGGCAGATTATGGGGCGACCATGGCCAAGCATCTTTAGAAGCTGCTCATGTCTGTGTTATAAATGCCACTGGACTTGGCACAGAGGTACTGAAATCGCTAGTGCTTCCAGGTATAGGGGCATTCACCATAGTTGATGGCAAAAAGATCACTGAGGAGGATATCGGGACTAAGTATATATACAATATCTTACAATGACAGGATCTTAAAATATAGCTCGATGCATATATTAAATGTATTTGGCTCAGCTTTTTTCTAGAAACTGATAGCGTTGGAAAATCTAGAGCACAAGTGGCTACTCAAATGCTCTTGGAAATGAATCCAGATGTGACCGGCGATTATATTGATGAAGAACCTGAACAAATTTTATCCAACAGCCCAGACTTTTTTAATAGCTTCACCGTAGTTGTAGCGACTGCGCTGACTGAAAAGTAAGAATAGTAATTGTTGATTATAATCTATGGTGAAACTGTATGATACATATTTTTTAAGTGTCGTTTCTAGCATTAGAATAAAATAATAATAAGTGTATTCTTGGGAATATTTTCAGAACATTGATTCTTCTGTCGAAAAGACTTTGGGAACTAAATATTCCTCTGATAGTATGTAAAAGCCTAGGCTTTGTCGCATATATGCGGATTCAAATAAAGGAGCACACTGTTGTAGAAACCCATCCAGATAATGAAACGCTAGATTTACGTCTGGACAGGCCGTTCGATAGTTTGAAAAAGCACATAGATTCCATAAATCTAGATAAAATGAGCTTTAAAGATCATTGTCATGTACCATATTTAATTATCTTGTATAAATATTTAGAAAAATGGATTTTGGAGCATGGCACTTTACCGACAACTTACAAAGAAAAACAGCAGCTCAAAGACATGATAAAGAGTGGCATGAGGCGTGATGAACACGATTCATCTAATAGTGAGGAAAATTTTGAGGAAGCTATGAATTCTGTAAATAAATGTTTAAGAGTGAGCGATATTCCCGATAGTGTTATAAATATTTTAAATGATGATCGTTGCATCAATTTGACAGCGAAGGTATCAATGAAATATTCTATATTGTTTATATATGATTCATATACCGTTTGAAAACTGATCGGTATTTTAGAGCAGCTCTTTTTGGATTATTGCAAAAGCGGTGCGTGATTTCGTTGATAATGAAGGAAAAGGACTGCTACCACTTAAGGGTAACCTGTCCGACATGACTGCAGACACTGAAAAATACATTGCACTCCAACAAATGTATAATATTAATCCTGAAATAACAATTTATATACAATGATGATGCACAAAAAAGTAGCTCAATCTTCTGTACCAATACAAATAAGAGTGTTTTATTAATAAATTTATTATCCAAAATATATAACAAATAAATGTTTAAGATGTAATTATATTACATTTAAAGAGTTATTTAATTTTATTCGCTACTTTAATTAATATAGTTGTAATAATAATAATTTAAAAAGAATATTTAAACTTTTGTTTAATTAATATTAATGTACTCTAAGATTGCAGTACCTTTTCGTGCATTACTTTTCAATCTGTTATAAACGACAGATTGAACATTATAATCCAGTCTATTGTACATTATAATCCAATCTACTTTTAGTTATCATAAACAAGCAGCAGCAGATGTGGAAGCCGTATGGAGACGCACTCTGCAATTATTACGACAATTGGGAAGATCATCAGACTCGATTTTAGAAAAAGATGTTAAACTATTTTGCAGACACGTCACTAATATTCACGTAGAAAAAGGAAGCTGTATCGCAGACGAGTACGATCCTAAAGTTTTTGATACTAATGTAATAGGTAATTGTCTTTTCAAAAAATACAAAATCATAATTCATAATTTAATTTATAATTCATAATCAAAAAACAAGTAATGTTTTTTATATGTATAATAATAAAAAGAATTTAATTTATAACTATAATTATAATAATAAAAAGAATTTAAATTATAATTATAATTATAATATAATAAGAAATAATTATAATTACAACTCTTTATATAATTTTTTCTTGTAATTAGTAATTGCTGGTATATACTGCTCTTAGATCCGATTATACCAATGTTACTTTGATTTTAAGCAAGACTTAAAACTCTCTGTCTTGTTTTTAAAGCGAAAGAGAGACAGAGATAGAGAGTTTTAAGCTTTGCTTAAAGTCAAAGTAACATTGGTGCAACCAAATCTTAACGATTCTACAATTTTTTACAGTTCAAAATTTAGAGAATCCAGAGAGTATGATGATTTATTATGTCATGCTCCGGGGAGTTGATAAATTCCAGGCAGAATATAATTCGTATCCCGGCGAATTCGATGATCAAGTGGAACCCGATATTGTAAAGCTTAAAGTACTACCTTTTTTTATATGTATGACGTAATTATCGCAATTATATTACAATTGTTCTACAATCACATCTTATTACAGACATGCCTCACAAAACTGTTGAGCGAATGGGGATGTGGTCCATTAGCCAAAGACGATTACGTGCACGAGCTTTGCCGATTCGGTGGTGCGGAATTGCATTCCGTTTCGGCATATCTAGGTGCGCTTGCAGCGCATGAAACCATCAAGCTCATCACGAACCAGTATAAACCTATTCATAATACCTTCATTCACGACGCCGTCACATCGAACTCCGGAACGTTCTTCTTCTAAAACTGTGAACTGTTTAATGTGAAAAAAAATCTATGCTATTAAAGTGATAATACAATTGTATAGCTTATATTGATTTTTTGGTTCTTTAATTATTTCGAATTAAGACGAATAATTTCTTTGCAAATATTAACGTTTTTCTTTGTTTATTATTCCCATCATTTTTTTATTATTTGCATAATTTTCCATGATTCTAAAACTAAAAGTTTGCGCATAAAGAGGAACGTCAAAAATATATATATAACGAAAAGAAACAAAAATTACATTGTATACAGGGTGTTCAAAAAGTCCCGGACCGGGTGAATAACTTGAAAAAAAAAATTTTTTTGAAAAAACGCCGAAACACGTGAAACGATTTTTCAAAAAATCTATCTTTTGAGAGGGGTTGCGACCCCCCGCCCCCAATGGGGCACGTGGGGTACGAGGGAGGTCGAAAATCTTAAATAGCAACATAGGTCAAGTGGGGACTCATTTGAAAGGTCTTTTCGAGGCGAATCCAAAACACTACACATAGAAGGCGCTGCGTTCACTTTTGGGGGGAAATTTCAATTTTGAAGATTTTTGACTCAGAAACATTAAAAAAATTTAGTGTTTCGATAATCACCGGAACACGTGAAACGATTTTTCAAAAAACTTATCTTTTGAGAGGAGTTACGACCCCCCGCCCCCAATGGGGCACGTGGGGTACGAGGGGGGTCGAAAATATTAAATAGCAACATAGGTCAAGTGGGGGCTCATTTTAAAGGTCTTTTCGAGACGAATCCAAAACACTACGCAGGACTTTTTGCACATGAAACACACCGTATTTGTTGTCACACATGTACATCAATGGTCGCGTTTTTGAATGCCGATAAAGATACTTGAAGTCAAAAGTTCAAATCATTGAGTCATTATTATTTTACACTTTATGTAACTTTCTTCCCTGATAAAGCTATTTTGTCGTAGTTCATCTCAGTAATTTTGAAATCAAGCGTCTTTATCGCTGTTTTTGTGGTTATTTTTTTTTCCTTCAACGTCGTGGATTTTTCCTACATTTAAGATAACATGGCTCCTCAGAGAACACGCACATCTTAAAAATCAAATAACTCCGCCGAAAATGATCGCAGCGCCCTTTGTGCGCAATGTTTTGGATTCGTCTCGAAAAGACCTTTCAAATGAGCCCCCACTTGACCTATGTTGCTATTTAAGATTTTCGACCCCTCTCGTACCTCACGTGCCCCATTAGGTGCGGGGGGTCGCAACTCCTCTCAAAAGATAGATTTTTTGAAAAATCGTTTCACGTGTTTCGGCGTTTTTTCAAAAAAATTTTTTTTTCAAGTTATTCACCCGGTCCGGGACTTTTTGAACACCCTGTATATTAGGTTGATGCATCGGATTTTTAAGTGAATATATAAAACTGCATATCTTTTTTCAAAAGCTGTTTATTTAATCAAAATGCTCCATTTGTTTCAATACACTTTTCTCAACAAGATTTTAATGCATAGATTTTAATGCCTGTCTTAAGGAAATTCTGATCTTTAGAATCAATAAACTCTGATATGGAATTTTTCAGTCTTCATTTTCTGTCTTCATTTTCATACTGTTTAGCCCGTAAAAACTGTTCTAAATGTTTAAAAAAATGAAAGTTGGTTGGCGAAAGATCCAGTGAATAAGCTGGGTGCTGCAAAATTTCATATTTTAATTCATTTAATTTCGCAATTGTTTTGTACGACGTATGCGGCCGAGCGTTGTCGTGGAGAAGTATTGGGCCATGCCGATTAACAAGTGATGGGCGTATAATTTTCAATTTTTCATGCATTTCATCAATGTACTGGCAGTACTTTTCGGCTGTAATTGTCTCCCCAGTTCAAAGGAATGAGTAATGAATTACTCCAGTCACATTCCACCAAACTGTTATTAAAATTTTCCGTGGATGAAGTGATGGCCTTGGAGTATGAGCACAAGCCTCATTCCTATCAAGCCACCGAGCACACCTTTTCCTATTGTCGTAAAGAATCCATTTTTCATCAAACAAGTAATAATCCGATCGAAAAATGGCTCTCGATGAAATCGGGTTAGTAATGATGAGCATACGTTCAATCGATCCAGCTTATTTCGTTCGGTTAGTTCGTGCGGTTTACCCATTTATCCATTTTTTTCACCTTGCCAATTCAGAAAGGTGTCGCAATATCGTTGTATGGTCAATTTTCATTCTGGTAGCAAGTTCCCTTGTAGATACAGTTGGATTCGTTTCCACCAATGCTTTCAGAGCATCATTTTTCACAGACGTTTTGGGTCTTCCACGGTTCATTTTGTAGGGAAAAATCACCAGACCGAAATTTTTCAAACCAACGCTGCACTTTTCGATCGTTAACAGTATTCTTCCCAAATGCCGGCAGCATTTATATTGCGTGCAGCATTATTACCAAGTTTATACTCATATAAAAAAATTACATGAATATCGGTTGAATTCATATCCTTACGAAATTCAAAATAAATAACAAAATGGAACACTTTTGAGAAAATCTTCTTTATTGAAATGTGACTCTGGCAATGGACAATACGACTATAAACGAGATTATGCCAAAACAAAAGCATAACGAAAACAGGGAGACAAACGTTCATATGTAAAGAAAATCCGACATTTCATATGCACCAATCTAATACTACAAGTAAGAAACTGCAGCTGCACAGTATACATAGGGATGTACATAGGGATCCGAATGAAAACTTCATTAGACAAGGATGTCCATAGGTAATGTGACGTCACACGTTTGGACGTTTTTATTCTGAACGAGTAATTTTATTGCAGGAGCCGTGATCAGACTATGCATTGAAGATTGAGATTGAGATTAAGATTGAAAATTGCTCAATCACACTATGAATTGTCCAAAAATTTCCTGATACTCCTCAAGACCTTTCCCCTGCCCTCTCCTTTCTCTCTCTCAAATTATGTCACCTGCTATTGGCTTTCATGAAATGACTTTTTCTTCTGATTCCAACAGCAGTTAAGATTGAGATTAGTAAGAAAATCTTAAGGACCTTAACAGAAAGCTTCTTTTTTTTTCCTATTGCTGGCCAGATAACCTGACCTAATTCAACTAGACCACGAGGTCCACGAAATCTGGTGATTTTGTATCTGCGTAATTTAGGTAATTTAGACTTGCTCCAAGTAAAAGTAAAATGGCTGCCTCTCTCTCGAATTGACATCTGCTGCCATCAATCAGTGATCACGCGTCATAGGAAGAAGGGGGAAGAACAAAATAAGAATCAGAAGAAAAAGTCATTTCATGAAAGCCAATAGCAGATGACATAATTTGAGAGAGAGAAAGGAGAGGGCAGGGGAAAGGTCTTGAGGAGTATCAGGAAATTTTTGGACAATAAATTTTCGAATTGGTATGCAGTTTAGATTGTACTTTTTGCAATGGAATACAACTATACAACGTGGTTGATACTTTGATATGAGTCCCCACTGACAAAAGATAAATCGACGAATTCACAATATTGACTCTGTGAAAGCTCTCATTAACATTCACATGATTTGATCTAATTGATAAGCACAATTTCTTCTCTACTCAGCATTGTTTTGTGAAACCAAGTTTTTTTGGAGGCTGTGTGGAATCGTTCGTAATAGAATGCGCTTTTGGAGGAAGAGACTATCTTCATATAGTCTTCAAACTACTTATCTGCCTGGCTTCTTGATTCAGTCAAAAAATTCTCATAAGGAATCTCATGCGGAACTTCGAGGGGTATCCTTCCAACGCTGCCTGCTTGACCACGGATTCATTTCCGGGTATGCCAAAGTGTACAAGGACCAGAAAAGAATAATCTCCTTCCCCTCACCGATGACATTGTTATATGTCTACTTTATATAAATAATGTGTAAGACCTTTTATTTATTGGAAGATTTTGCGTAGTATTCTTTCTTCGTTCCCGGTACGGGAATGTCGCCAATGTAATACTTTTGCGAGCACGGCCGACCAAGCGCGAAGAAGTTTGACAGGATTTTGACGAGGACTTAGACTTAGAGTAACTGAGATTCTTTAATTGTCACAAATACTTTTATTCTTACACTATATAATTTTATTATAACGAAACGCAAATGGAGCTGACTACTCCTCACGAATGTCTGTCTTTGTTCGTTACAATCGTTCTCTCGAGTTGTTTTCACGTCGCGTGCTCCGAAGTACCGGTGCATTCGCAGATCGTTCGAATCGCGTCAAGCGCTAATTAGCTCCGAATATGAGCCTTCGACAACGGTTCTCCATCTACGCAGTGGTGGTTACAGATCCTCGGGAATTTTCTTACAAATGTAGTTGCGCTATGCTCTTACTGAATTCTGTATCGCCTCTAGTGCACTCTCAGAATCGAAAAAGATGACATTGTGTTGTTGATCGAGATCCGCAAGAATGGCCTGATGGATGGTCCAAAATTCTGCGGAAAAAATTGACGTTTCCGTTAATTTGTGTCCAATCTTCATCTCAGGCAAGAAAACATCAGCTCCGACAACATCATTCTTTTCGAGCCGTCAATATAAAAAGCGGTGGCATTCTGCCTATATGAAGAAGATTTGTGATAAAAATCTGGGTGATATTGTCCCTTTTGTCGCAGCCATGCATGTCCTTGATGTATGAAATTTCTAAAGTAGAATACTTAATAAGTGTGCCAAAAAGCTGGTGGGTATGTGGTATGATGAACGATTTGCTTCTCATGACGACTAATCACGAAATGCCTGAAGAGCCTGGAATTTTTGATGGCTTCAGTCTTGCAGTTCCTTCTAATAGCGATGATTTTGAGTTCTTCCAGTGCATTGTATGCCAGACTGAATTTATTGGCCATAGCTTTATAAACAAATTTGGAAGCGGTTAGATTAAATCTGATATTATTAACTTGAATTCTTTAGCTTCACTGAGCATAACATTAATGGAAGTCGAGATGTGATATCCCATTGCTTTTCTTATTACCTTATATTGAAGGCGTCGAAGCTTGATAAACTCCGATGCTGAGGAGTTCCACGAAATGACATCCATACTCGATCGTATTGCGAAATGTAGCTCTATATATAGTGAGAAATCCAGGGTGAGAGCTTCACTTAACTCTCGAGAGGACTGAGATTATATCGGAGATCTTTCTGTCCTTGTCGATGAGATACTTCAGATGGTGCTTGCCGCTAAAGTTATAATCCAAAATGATTCCCAGGAAGCGATGCGAATACATTCTAGGGATCGAAATTGATGATCAAACTTATAGTGGTTTTTACCGGATTACCTTGAGTGAAAATAATTCAACTGGATTTGTGCGAAGATACCTCAAGGTTTCTGTATCTTTTATTCGAAAATTCTGTTTAAAAAATTCTGGATAGAAGCTTTGTTCAGATCATGTTGCAAAAGAAAACAAACCATATCATTCATGTACTGCAAAAAGCGAATGTTAGAATGTAAATGTTGGTCAAATGACCTTAAATATATGTTGAAAAGTAAAGGACTCAGGATAGATCCCTGAAGAGTTCCTTTATAAAAGTTGTACGGATCATGAAGTTCCCCATCTATGACAAAGCTGAGATGCCTGACATTAATTAGATTTTCGACAAACTTTCTAAATGAGGCAGGAACACCGATCCCACTCAGATCGTTTATAAGAATATGGAGATTCACGTTGTCGAACGTCTCCGCAATATCTAAGAAGACCGCGACTGTGGGAGATCGGTTCAAGAAACTCGTCTTTACTGAAGTAGTGAGCGTGGTCAAATTATCCTCACAAGTTCTGAAGAGTCCGAAGCCCAATTGTGCCTGAGGAAGAGTAGACCGAGATTCGACAAACCTATTCAGTCTATAGCATTTGTTTCATGAGCTTGCATAGGCAAGATATAAGCGAGATGGATCTAACTACCTTACTATCTGGTTTAGGTATCAGCACTACCAACGAGCTCTTCCAAGATTCTGGAAATGCTTCTTTTTCAAATATTTTTATTGACATTATATAATGTCAATAAATAGGCCTTGTGATCCATGGGAAGTTTGTCGAGCATTTCGTAATTAATTTGGTCTAATCCAAGGGCTAAGCGTTTTCGGATCGAGCCGAGCGCATTTTTTAATTCTTTGGAAGATAGAGGATGTTAAATTGTGCAGAGAAATATGACTATTTACCTTTGAATGAAGTCTCAATATAGTTATATACTACGAGGGCAAGTCAATAAGTTCTTAGAAAATCTGTCAGAGGGCACTCGCAGTGTCATTTTGTGGGAATATGTGACTCTATGGATAAGTCAGATTCTCTTGACAAGTCCACGTCGTGTGATGTGATAAAGAAAATAATAATTGAGACTTTATTTGTAACTGGTAATAATAATATTTATTTCACGAGCATAATTTTATATGACCGTACAGGACGAACGCCTCTATTGATCTGTTATTATAATTTTTCTTTTTTTATAATATTATTTTTACGCTGCTAGGCAACTCGTTACCTATATAATCCTTAAGCTTTTTACACTCGCTGCGCTAGTGAGGTATTAAGAATTCCCCACAATGTCACATTACTTTTTGACAAGTAGCATCTTTCAGCTGTCAAATTTTGAATTCATCACATGGTTTCATTTCTGTAGACGATTAAAACGAATAACCTTTATATTTTTTGCAAAATGGAAAAAAAACGAGTTTCGTGCAATGATCAAACATCTAGATATGAAAGGTTTAACACCGAAAGAAATCACAGTCGAATTGGATAATGTTCATAGCATCTGCAGCGTTTGCGACTGTATACAATTGGGTGAATGAATTTAAACGTGGTCGTACATCCACATGTGATGCACCTCGTTCGGGACGTCCAATTGAGGCCACTACGCTAGAAATCATCGATCGAAAGTCCACGATATTGTTTTGACTGATCGATGAGTGAAAGTACGCGAGCTTGTTGAGGCCACAGGCATATCACATGTGGCACAGTGATTTCAATGCACGAACAATTGGATATGAAAAAGCTATCGGCAAGATGGATGCCGCGTTTGCTCACTGTGGACCATAAGCGCGACCGTGTGACGATTTCAAAACAATGTTTGGAGATGTTTCAAAGTAATCTAGATGAATTTCTGCGTCGAATCATTTCTGTGGGCGAAACATGGATCCATTACTTCACATCCGAGACGAAGGAATAATCAAAACAATTCATCGAGTGAACCAGCTCTGAAGAAGGCGAAGACCGTGAAGTCGACCGGAAAGGTGATGGTCACAGTTTTTTGGAACGCGGTATAATTCATATCGATTATCTTCCGTCAAAGCAAACGATCAATGGCGATTACTACGCAGCCTTATATACTGTTTCAACAACATTTTAAAGAAAAAACGTTCCTTATTTGGCGAAGAAAGTGCTCTTCCATCAAAACAATGCACGGGTTCACACGTGCTCAGCACCGATGGCCAAATTCAACGAATTCCGCAAATTGCTTCCCCATCCAGCATATTCGCGAGATTTAGCCCCTGCGATTATTTCCTGTTTCTAAATTTGAACAAATTATTCGGAGGAAAGAGATTCACCACCAGAGAGCAGTTTATCGCCGAAACAGAGGCTTATTTTGAAGGGTTGGACAAATCATTATTCGGACGGCTTGAAAAAGTTGAAGAATTGTTGGGTCAAGTATATCGAGTCGAAAGGAGACTATGTTGAGAAATAAAAATGAATCGATCAAAAAAAAGTCTATTACAATGTTTTTCTACTTATTGACTTGCACTCGTATTAATGAATCACAGATCACGTATTGTATTATAACAAACCAAATATATTTTAAGAGCACATGAAAAAGACAAACTGAGAACACAAATATTCAATACATCCAACACTAACGAAACATATAGTTAATAATCAAATCAGTTCTTAATGTAATTAAAAATAACATCCCAGTTAGAATTAGTTCCTCGAAAAGATGTCGTTATGATGGAAAAGTTGTCGATTCGAAACTTGCATCGAAATTTCAACATTTTTCAGTGATAAAAAATTACATATGTAGAGAGTGCAATGAGAGTTTGATACATTTTTAATATTTTGGTATAAATTTGTGATACGTAATCTTATATTTTGAATATTTTCGTTCAAAGGTCGAATCGAAATTTTTTTCTATTTCATTTCGACAATTGCAATATCACTCTAATCATAAAAGCTTTCTCAACATTTTTCAGAATTTATAAATAATTTTATAACTTTTTAGAAAATTGTGGAATTTTTTTATACGAATCGGAACATTTTTTACAACTGTCGATAAAGTCTATATCTTTTCTTCTAGTAATTCTTTGTATCTTATTTTATTGTTCTACTCCTGCTGAATAACATTACTTTTATTTGTACTTTGTAATTTATTTAATATAATCTTTGTTGAGGAGGGATCGCGACGCAGGGAATGCTTGAACTGTTTTTGTCGAATCATGCATGCGGCAGACGAACGTGCCGGTGGTAGAAGCGCCATCTGTGGTCAGTGATAGCGTATTGTTAAAGCGATTTCCCAATACTTCCCCTCGATACGCGATCGAACCAAGAGAAAAACTATTACTCATGTTTCTCCGAGATCGATCAGACTCCGGCACTTATCGTGCTTAGGTCTCGGTAAACCTTTCATTAGGACGTCTGCAGCCATTTCTTCCGTTGAGACGTGACGCAGCTGAAAGGATCCGTTATTTATAGCTTCACGAACAAAATGGTGTCGTATGTCGATATGCTTTGTTCTAGCGTGGAAGACCGGATTCTCGGCTAATTTCAGTGCTCCTTGATTGTCACTGAAAACGATGACCTCTGGCGGGTCATCTGAATTGAGAAATTTCAGTAATCCTTTTAAATGAATGGCCTCTTTATAGGCTTCGGTGAGAGCCATATATTCGGCTTCTGTCGAGGATAAAGCCACTGTCCTTTGCTTCCTCGATTCCCAGGATACAGCACCTCCGTTGTACATGAATATGTATCCGGTGTACGACCGTCTGTCTGTGAGGCAGTTTCCCCAGTCAGAATCCGAGAAACCGATGATTGAGCTTCCGCCATATCCGTAGGTAATCCCGATGTCCGGTGTCCCTCTCAAATAACGCAAAACGCGTTTTGCAGCGGTCCAGTGTTCTTGTCTGTAGTTGGTTAGGAACTGGCTCAGAAAACTCACGGCATGTGCAATATCGGGCCTCGTTGCAGTGGCCAAATACATCAAAGCACCCATCAATTCACGGTAGGGCAACTCGGCATACTTCTTCTCCATGGCTCCCTCAGGGTGGGTCAGTTTAGCTCCAATCTCCATAGGCGTTGACACAGATTTCGAGTCGGCCATCCCGAATTTTTTCAGGACGTCTAAGATGTAACCCTTCTAGCGAATCGAGATACCTCCGTTGTCTCGATTGAACTCCAATCCTATGCCCAATCTCACCTTGATCTTTGATGTCGAACTTCTGAGCCAAAAATTGTTTGAGGTTACTGATCTCCTTGATGCTGTCGGAGGCGATCACGATGTCGTCGACATATACGGCAATTAAAAGTGTGATTCCCCCTCGATTTACTCGGAATATGCAAGGATCGGCTTCGGTAGGAATGCCTCCGTACTCCTTGATGGCTTCACTAATTTTATTGTTCCAGCTTCGTGCAGCTTGGCGCAGGCCTTAAAGGGATTTCCTTAGACGGCACACCAGGTCGCCAGTCCTGATCTGGTCTAGCATCTTCTTGACCTTATCCTCGATTCTTCTTGATGCCATGCCAGATTGAACCACTCGCTGCATGGTTTCTTCCAGAAATTCCAGTAGCTCCATGAAGATTTCTTCGTCAATGTCTCCATTCAAATAGGCCGTCGTCACATCGATCTGATGCATCGACATCTGATGTTTCGCCGCCACCGCGGTTAGAGCACGAATCGAGCTCAAACGTGCTACTGGCGCAAACGTTTCGTGAAAGTTCACTCCTGGCTTTTGGGAGAAACCTTTTGCGACCAATCGAGCTTTGCGGCGTTCAACGACTCCGTTGGCGTCGTACTTATTCCTTAAGATGAACCTGCTTCCAATCACGTCGCGGTTTGTCGGTCTTTGTTCGAGTTCCCACGTGTCATTTTTGACGATAGAGATCACTTCTTCCGCCATGGCGCGGAACCATTCATCCGCATCAGAGCAATCCATGGCCTGACGTATGGGGATCTCCACCGAGAAGGCGTGTTCCATTTCTTCGCTGGCGATGCGAGCTTCATGATACCTTTTGGGGGGTCTTCCTCTCAGTCCAGTGCGCACTATGGTAGGCCTGCCTCGGCCCCTTTTTGCCTGCGAGTCTCTCTGCAACGACGTCCCGCTCATTCGCCGCCGATTGCCTGTCTTCGAAGTTTTCCTCTGTCTCGTCTTCTGGTACGGTTTCGTTAATTATTGGTGGGGGCGTTAGCTCGATGTCCACTTCATGTGGCCCGTCTATTAGATCATCGGCCTGCTTCTCACTGAACGTTCCCGGCACAGATTCAATACGGGTAGAATCTTTTGCGTTATTCTCCATGAATCTGACATCTCTGGATATCACGACTTTCTTTTCCTCCGGTAGCCAGACTCTGTAGGCTCTTGACGTATCAGAGTAGCCGATGAATACTCCTTTCGTAGATCGAGGCTCGAGCTTCCCCTTGCCGGGTGTCCTATCCAGGACATAGACTTTGCATCCGAAGTCTCTGAGATGGCTGACGTTCGGTGTGCGTCCTCTCCATTTTTCGTACGGTGTCCTCCCCTTCAGACTACGTGTGGGGCACCGATTTCGCAAATAGTTTGCCGTGGCGATGGCCTCGCCCCAAAATGATGTGGCTAATCCAGATTGCGTCAGAAGGCACCTCGCCATCTCCACTAACATGCGATTTTTCCTTTCCGCCGTTCCATTCTATTCCGGGTTGTAGGGTGCAGTGAGTCGCCACTGAATTCCGTTCGCTTTCAGAAATTCATAGAACTCCGTATTCACGTATTCCAGACCGTTATCCATTTGAAGATATTTTATCTTCTTTCCGGTAGAATTTTCTGCGAAGGCCTTGAATTCTACGAAGCAATTGAATACGTCGCTCTTCCTTTTGATCATCCTCACGTGACACCACTTCGAATTGTCGTCTATGAAGGTCACAAAATACCGGGCCCCGCCGTTCGTTTCCACGCGCATGGGCCCACAAACGTCTGAATGAATGAGCTCCAACAATTCCGTTTTTCTATTTGAGTTCTTCGGGAAAGGAAGTCATTTTTGATCAGGTGCAGATTTCACATTCGAGCGGTCCATGGAATTTATCCAAGCGCAATCCTCGCACTCTATTCTCGCGATCGCACTTCACCAAGTCTTTCAGATTCAGATGTCCTAGGCGCCGATATTTCACGATCTCAGAATCCGTTGATATTCCGATTTGGATCTTGCGGTGCAAAGTCAGTCTACACTCCGGTCGCGCATTTCCCTCGAGATAATAAAGTCCGTCGATACGTTTTGCGATGAATTTCGCATTTCCGCTGCGGTTCGCTACAGTCGCGCCTTCGGCGTCCCTCGAGAAACTTCGGACACTGTCGCCGAGTGGCCCCGCTCGCGGCGGTCTGCACTCTCCGTCCTTGGCGATCGGAAACTTCGCCTTCGGTTATCTCCGCGAGTCTTCGGCGCGTCTCGTGCGCTTCGTCCGTTTCGGGCAGCAATGGCTTCGTCGCGAGCGTCGCAAAGAATCCTATATCTTCGGCCGTTTTGGCTAATTGTTTGTCTCGATGTCAGCAGTCGGCCGCCTTGTGCCCAGTTTTTCCGCAACTGTGGCATTTAAGCTTAGACTTTTCCTTGTCCACCTCGTTTTTCGGTGCGGCCTTCTTTTTGTTCTTCCAATTTTTGTTTGCGTAAGGCTTGACCGCCATGGCGTTTTGCACAAGAACGTTGTTGTCCTTTTTTCGAGCGTCGCTCTCTTCAATTATTTTAATTCGTAGTGCTTCCGGTGCAGGTAATTCATCGCGCGACTCGATGGCACATCGGAAGTTATCATATTGCGATGGCAGGCTGTATAATAACAAAATCGCGAGCAGATCGGGATTTATGATCACTTCCATTTCGGTCAGTTTATCTACTGCGTCGAAGAATGTGCGAATGTGTTCGCGCACGTCTTCCCCGTCCGCCATTTTTTGTAATGCGAGGCGCTTCAGCAACGTTACCTTTCGGGCGGGACCTTTGGATTGATATATCCCTTCCAATCTCAACCAAATTTCTCAAGATGATGTGCAGCCTTTGATCTGCTTCAATTCGCTCGGGTGAATTGAAAGGATGAGATCCGACATCGCCTTGCTATCGTTGTCGTCCCATTCCGCACGAGCTTGGGCAGATATCCCGTCGTCGTCGGCAACTAGTTCCGTTTTCACGTTCGTTCCATTCACATATTTCCATGCGTTGTTTTTCACCAATATTGCTTGCATCTGCATTTTCCAGGTGTCGTAGTTGTCTTTATTGAGCGTTTCAATGCGGCTCATAGCGGACACGTTCATCGTGGGTGTCGTTTTCTTTTATGCACTTGATCACCGAGAACATCTCTCGCTTTATCACTTTAATACGAACACTTATCGCGAATCTTTGCCTGGGCCCATAACCTGTTGAGGAGGGATCGCGACGCAGAGAATGCTTGAACTGTTTTTGTCGAATCATGCATGCGGCAGACGAACGTGCCGGTGGTAGAAGCGCCATCTGTGGTCAGCGATAGCGTATCGTTAAAGCGATTTCCCAATAATTTTATTATGTCACTTTTGTATTGAGGAATTTCAGGGAATAATGACTCTTACCATAAATGCTGACAACTTATTAGCTGTCTCTTACTATAAATGAGCACGAAATCAAGGAAAAATATCATCGACTCTATCAAAGTCTAGCTAGACTAATTCTAGTTCGAATCAATATCGAAACGATCTCGATTTTTAAATTAATGAAATTTAAATGTTGGTCTATCATATAAGTTTCCGATATCGTTTGGAAGTATAAAAATACTATTAGCGTCACTGCTACTGCAGTAGTATTACTATTGATACGCAATAGTATCAATGCTGAACAGTGTTACTACTGTAGTAGTATATGACGACATATAACGTAACATAGAACTACTTCCAGTAATTGTAATATTTGGTATAAAAAATTTATTAGAGTAAAAATACATACATACATATATATATACATATATATATATATATGTATATATATGTATATATATATATATATATATATATATATATATATTATAATTAGAACAATCAATATTATTTCAGTTAATAAAAATAATTAACACAATGTCATGGCTTATTTCGAGCTATAATTAACCTCTTAGGCACGATGCGCCACTATAGTGACTTTCGCGGATGTTATCTTTCTGAACGACGCACCACTATAATGGCTCACTCTAGTGGCTCACTCGCTCACCGTTTGAATTAAATAATCGTTTTCATATGTTTTGTTTCACACTTTTTTTGCCTTCTCAATGTTTTATAACAGTGTTAACAATATACAGACAGAATATACAGTCTTTGTTTTTGATACCAGTGTCAGATATGAATTGTTGCTTTTCATTTAAATAAATAGAAAACGAAGAGCAATTTGTACAATTCAGGAACAGACTTGGAAATTGAAAATGATATAAATAAAAACATGCGTGGTAGGAAGAATAAAAAACGAAGATCGCGCTATGAGTGTAAAGATTGTGACGTGGATCTATGTGTTGTACCGTGCTTTAAAATATATCATACTGAATTGTATTATTAATTATTAAAATAAATTGTTAAAGTTAAAGTATGTGTATCATATCTTTAAGAAAAATTATAATTTAATCATCAAAAACTTCATTCCAATGTACTCGCAGAGAACAGCATTGTCCGTCACATGTTGCAGTGCTGTATCGTTTACGCGTAATTCGCGTTGAACTCTGCCGTACAGAGAAACAGCCCCGCACAAAATTCAGCCGTGCCTAAGAGATTAATATAAATTAATATAATTAACAAACATTTCGACTTACAAAGCCTTCTTCAGTGCTACAATGCAGAGATATAATCTTAAATTAACGAATAAAGCATAACGGATGCAATGAAAATTTAAAAATCATAAATGGTGAAGTGTCATAGTATAAAAAAATATGTAAAAGAATATAAAAAAATATTAAAAAATTCGAACGTCAATAAATATCCCGCCAGATAAAAATAAGATAGGACATTTGGATACTTCAGTCAACTGTAGATTAATTATGTTCATCGATAAAATAGATTTGCCAAATTCCTAGGTTGAGATCGAGAATCCAATTTGTTCCAGACTTGTATCAAACAATTTGAGAATTCTTTAATTATGAATATTTCATGATATTGTAAATTTATATAAAATACTATAATCTAATTTATATAAAATACTATAATCTAATTTATATAAAATACTATAAATTTATATAAAATACTATAATCTAAACTCTCAATCAAAGATCCAATTAAGTACAATAAAGATAATAACTGTTGCTCGTTTTTGAAAATTAAGGGAATTAATTTTCTGTGATCGTACGGGAATTGCTCCTTCGAAGAACTATGAACACCTGTAATACTAATGAATGTATAGTTGTAACATATCTGTTCAAAGATGTAAAAGAGGCGGAACACATAAAAAAAATATAATTAATGTTAAATATAATAGTAATTAGAGAGCCTGTAATCAGAGTGGCGCCATACGAGAGATGACATCATATTTTAGCGAAATTCTGCGAGAGAGAAAGAGATATACGGTCTCAGTCTCCAACAGACTGTCAATTTTAGGGTTAGGTGCAATAACATTGAATGACATAGATATGTAAAGGCACATTGATAAAAATAAAATTATCGAAATTATTTTAGAAATATGGTTGGATGTACAATATCATTTTGTAATAATTCATTAAAAAAAGAATATGTTATGAAAATAATTCCGAAAGACACAGAACGCCGAATGAATTGGTTAAAGAGTATAAATGGCAAATATAAAAATTGGACACCGTCAAAAAATTTATCTGTATGTGAGATAAAGTAATTTATTCTTTATAAATAATGTATTTAAAATATTAAAATAAAAATATAACATAAAATATACACAGAATTATAATATCTGAAGATACGGTAGTATCTTGGCACTAAGTATAATATATGTATAGTCATCACATTGATTACGAATTTAATTCTTTCTCTTTTTGTCGTAATCTTTTCAATTATATATCATTGCATTGTGAGTCTAAATCAAATAATATGATAATTATGATATTTAATATATAATATTTTATGAAATGATATATACATATATAATATTTTTCTGAATTTTTTATTTCTTTTATATTATTACAGATGCATTGATTACATTGATTACGAATTTAATTCTTTTTCTTTTTGTCGTAATCTTTTCAATTATATATCATTGCATTGTGAGTCTAAATCAAATAATATGATAATTATGATACTTAATATATAATATTTTATGAAATGGTATATACATATATAATATTTTTCTGAATTTTTTATTTCTTTTATATTATTACAGATGCATTTTGCTCCTAAAATGTAGGAACAGAGAATGGATAATAAACTAGCGCATTTAATAGCGCAAATAATGTGCAATAAATAACGTATATTTTTGTATAAAGTAATGTGCAATATTACAAAATGTACAATATTGCAATAGTACAAAATAAATGAAATTTTATAATAAATAATATATGTAAAAGTTTTATTATTTTATATACAATATTTATTTATTATCATTTTTTAATTTGTCACAATTTTTGAGCATTTTTTAGTATGAATTCAAAATTTAGAAAATAATACGTTTAAAAAACTGAAGGAAATGGCTAAAACATAACGGATCAATCATAAGTGATATCCGTATGGCGTCACTCTGATTGTAGGCTCTCTAGTAGTAATGTACAAATGATGACACCTATGATAACCGACGTCTTTTCGAGAAATTATTTCTGACTGGGATATCGAATATCACAAATATTGGAGTTCTTATATTAAACTTATCTTATTAAATCCGTTATTACAAGGCCTTACAATTTACGATACGTCGCCATAGTCTGCTCGCTCTCAATCAACAAAAAAAAAATGAAAAATGATAACTATATTCAAATATCAACAAGTTACTATCTCAATGCGAGTAATGCTACCTTTTTAATCCAGAGCCATCTACCATAATTAGTTTAAAGCAATTATAGAAAATTATTATTATCTAGCAGAGGATTATCCAGCAAATGAGCGAATTTACACAATTCTCTCGCCTCATTTTTTTAATTTGGTACGATCATAGTAACAAAGCGGAGGACACAATTTGGCAACAGCGTCAACGAAGTTTGTGTGATGTCCTGTGAAGAATAGAGACTTTAAGTAACGTTCCTCCTAAAACTTTTAATTAAGGCCCATTGTTCGAGATACGGCCAACATGTACATATTTTCCATATTTGGCGACATTCGGATTGAAAGCTTCTAGAAGGATCCCAAGCGTCCTTAGAAATTTCCAAAACATAAACTCGGCTATCACCTCGTCGATAAAGTCGAAAAACAATAAGCTAAGCCGCATGTCGCACGTACGCAGATCTCAACCGCTATAACGATGCGAATCAACTCGGATGGGTCGCAGCGCACGCGCGATCGCGTGACGCAAAACGCGTAATATGAGTTCATCCCAATCAAGAATCCAGATTTAACGGGCGCGCATGGCAATAGCGTGCCGCTTGGCCGTTGCGCTCGAAATCGCCAATCGCCACCCGAAACAGAGGATCACCTCAAATTTTTCAATTTGTAAAAATCTCATAGGCGAATGCAAAGGGAAGCTTTTGTTCTCAAAAGAGCATAAAAGGCAAAACCGAGAAGCAATACCTCTCTTAGTTTTCCACCATTCTGAGTCAACGCATCGCTATCAGTGCACCGCCAAGGAGACGCTCCGCCGCCAGAAAACCGCCGCGTTTGATTCGCAAAGAATATTATTAGATTGAAGCGAAATACAACTAAATGCCGTATCACTTAAAATTTCACGTCAGCGCTCTCGCTCTGACTCGCTCTCGAATACCCATATTTGAGTTGTTGGCGTTTTATTATTAAAGCCTCCTACCAAGTTATGCCTTTGCGTTTTTGTTCGAAAAGTTTTTTGGTGCAAAGAATTCGAGCCTTCTGGAATTTTGTATAACTTTCTTTATTTATTAGACTGAGAAATAAAGTTTCTAGTAGCTCGCTTTCTGTCTCCCACCGCCGTGACACATTCTTCATTCCACCTGAGCGAAGCGTCGAGATTTTTAAGTTGCGCGGAGCTACGCGGCACTCCCCTACTCCAGAAGGAGGCCCCTAGCAGTCTCGAATACAGATTGCACAAAAATACCATAACGTCCTATTATATATTACGTTTGTGTCGATTTCCACGGGAAATTTTGCAGCCGAAGGTAGTCAGTTGCGATAAAATTCATGAAATTCATCTTTATTAAGGAAAATTTTATATATAATAATGAAATTTGGATTTCAAACAAACCTGAACATCGAGTAATGACCATTAGGAAATGGTCATTCCCGTGAGGGTCAGTATCTACAAAAGACTCACACAGGGAAGCCAGCTGTAGCGAAGCCAGGGTAAGATCAATGATTGAGCTAATAGTTGAGAAAGAGCGTAGGTATATTTTCGCCAAGAACAACTAGATCATATTCCTCAATGATCTGCATAAGTTTTCTTCCCGAAATGAATTGTTTACAACCCCATACAGTGTGGGCATTCAAATCACCTAGAATAAGATAATGCCTATAAGCTTGTAAGTTATTGAATAAAGTCTGATAAAAAGAAACCGGAGTATTTCAAGGTATCTATACATGTTAACTATTATGTTCGGTTCCGTTAGAGAAAATAACTTAATAACAAGGAATTCGACTGAAGTCAACTCCTTCTAAAGCAATTGATTCAAAGGTCAAGTTGTCACGTAGAACTACTAGAACAGCAGACACCTCTGTTGCTGATTGAATAACATCTTTCCTAAGGATTTTATATCCTTTAATTCTTAGATTGTTGGATTGTTTTAAGAGAGTTTCTTGGATGCAAAGGATATTGTAATCCGCTGCGATAGCTAACAATGGGGGAAGATTATAACGAATACCACAGCAGTTTCACTAGAGAATCTTAATGTGTCCCATGGCCCTGCCCGGATCAAACCCGAGTCTCTCGAAGGGCCACCCCCTGCCACCGAGGTCGGGATGGCCTTAACCCTCGACAGCGGGAAGGCCGGAGAGTACCCTCGGGGAAGCGTCAGCGAACAAAGCGACGTTATTACGTTAGAAGAATTAATTTCAAAATCTATTGTCGAATTCATTACTACGTGCAGGGTTATTTGTGTTCGATAAATTAAACTGTTGTATAGTATGAAGGAAAGCTGTCTGGAGGGAATTTAAAAGAATCACCGCCCTCCACCCCATAAGGGATTGAAATCGGCAAGTATTGCTTAGCTCTTTTATAAAACAATAGCACCAAGTGCGCTGGACGGATTGTTATTTTGGAAGTGAAAATTTTTTGGGGTGAAAATTTCTGAAATCAGGAGAATCAAATCTGCTATTGTCGTTACGTTTATCTGCATTGTGCACAGAGAAAAGATTTCTTTAAGTCAAACAAATTTATGCATTGGAATAATCCATGCAAATAGATGTTTAAATTAAGAATGTGATTATTTTCATTAAAACTAATTTTTTTTGACTAAACAAAATATGTTTCATTTACAATTAAATTTGTTTTAATGAAATAAATGTAAATATTAGGTGTTGGAATTAATTCGTAGCGTTTTACAAGAGATGGCACAAGCAGTACACTATTTCGTTGTTACCTATAGTTCTGTATACATTGTAAACATCTATCATAGGACGTCATTTGCCGTACATAACCTTTCTTGAAATCATAAATAACAATACTGTATAATTCATTGAATATGTCAAAATTTGTGCCAGATAAAGTGTTTTTGCGGGGAGTTTTGCTTCATTACTTTAATATGAACAAAAGTGCAGCTGAAGCTCATCGTATTTTAGTGGATGTGTATAGTGAACATGCTCTGGCTGAGCAAACGTGTAGGAAGTGGTTTGCACGTTTTAAAGCTGGTGTTTTCGACTTGGATGACAAGGAGCGACCTGGTCAGCCGAAAAAATTTGAAGATAACGATTTGCAGGCACTGCTCAATGAAAACTCATGTCAAACACTTAAAGAATTATCTACGTCATTGGAAGTTGACTTCTCAACAATAGGAAAACGTCTTAAAAGTTTGGGCATGATCCAGAAGGAAGGACATTGGGTCCCATATGAATTGAAACCAAGGGATATTGAGAGACGTTTTCTCACGTGCGAACTGCTGCTTCAACGGCAGAAAAGAAAAGGTTTTTTGCATCGGATTGTTACCGGTGACGAAAAGTGGATCCATTATGACAATCCAAAGCGCAGAAAGTCATGGGTTAAGCCCGGCGAACCATCAACATCAGTGGCAAAGCCCAATATCCATGGCTCAAAGCTCCTGCTCTGTATTTGGTGGGATCAGAAGGGTGTCATATACTACGAACTGCTAAAACCGCATGAAACCGTTACTGGAGATCTCTACCGACGGCAACTGATGCGCTTGAGCCGTGCATTGAAGCAAAAACGGTCGGAATACTTCGAAAGACACGATAAAGTCATCTTGCTGCACGACAATGCTCGCCTACACGTTGCAAAACCGGTAAAAACATACCTGGAAACACTTAAATGGGAAGTGCTACCGCACCCGCCGTATTCTCCTGATATTGCACCTAGCGACTACCACTTGTTTCGATCATTAGCTCATAGCTTGTGCGAGCAGAAGTTCACATCTTACGAAGATTGTACAAAATGGTTCGATTCCTGGATTTCATCTAAAGATGAACAGTTCTTCCGACGCGGTATTCATTCACTGCCCGAAAGATGGTCAAAAGTAGTAGAAAGTGATGGGAAGTACTTTCATTAATGTATTTTTTAATGCTCATGTGAAATAAATAACATTCTTTCATTAAAAAAACGCTACGAATTAATTCCAACACCTAATAGAATTCTCAAATCCAAACAAATCTTTTTCTCTGTGTGTAATTCTTGTCGTGAGGGAAAGTCGCATTGAAAAACAACGCTGTTGTCAGAAAGATAAGGGATTTTGCTATTGGACTCGTATAATTTATCATGATGAGCGCTTACATCAAAATGACCTCTTTAGATTGGAGCGTTCCTTGCTGTTAAGAATGTCGGCGATGCGCAGGGTCATCCCACGATCCATTAGCCTTCGTTCTTTGTGAAGGAAACTAGGGACTAGACTTCACTGCGTCGGCGTATGATTGAATTCACAATTGAGGAAGAGTGCAAGAGTGTAAGCATATTTTCGTCAAGCACAACTACAGGGTACGTCACCAAAATCCGGACTAATTTTAATTTAAATTTTCCGCTATATTGTGCCTCCGCCAGAGGTTGTTGTTGGCGTCCGAAAAAGCCTGATGCTTCTAGTAAACAGTTATTCTCAAAATGCGATGTTGAAACCAAGTGCAGAATATAATCGAAAAGCCGCGAAGGCCTTAACAATGGAAATATAGTAATTTGGTTCTTTGGATACCTAAGATCAATTGTGGATACCTAAGAACAACGTTTATGACGTTGTGGCAAAATATATACAGCTTTAGAACAGTCCAACGAAGGTTCCATATGCCAGCGAGGAACAGTCACTCGGAAGGACGCATCGCGAAGACCCCCGCAGTCATTGAAAGGACTCAAGCGCTGATTTCGGATGACCCAGGGCAATCGTTGCGAAAATTAATATTGATTAAGCGAGCCAACAATGCATCGAATTGCCGAAAAAGACCTTCGATACAAATTGTACACATTAAAGATACAACAGATGCTCTCTGAGGCTGCCAGGACAAGTCAAATTGCTCGCCTCGGCTCCCATTCTGGCTTCCCAACAGCCCAGATTTAAATTCTTTGGACTATTACGTATGGAGCATAGTGAAAGAGTTACAAATAAGTCTTGGCATTCCAATATGACGTCATAAGGACCACTATTGAGGCAGCATTTGTCGGCATGGACAGCGCGACATTACAGCGTGCATGCGAACTATACGCTTCAGATCGAGAATAGAGATCATCATTCAAGCTAATGGGAGATATATCGAATAATTGTGTTCTACAGGGATCTCCCAAGTGATAGAAAAAGATTTTTTATAATATTTAATTTTTCATTAAAAACATTTTGTTTAAAGAAATTGTTCGATTTGTCCGGATTTTGGTGACGCACCCTGTATACTCTGCAAGCGGCATAGTACGCAGTATCGCCGTGAGATAGACTCGTTTTTCATAAGGAGAAAATGATGTGGATCCCTGTAAAGAGGTATATGTAAATGAAATCCGTCACTTACTCTTAGCTCGATCAGAATGTGCTCTTAGAATCTTTGAAAGCGCTTTTTTTTAATTAGAATTATTAATTCTATTTTTTTAAATAGAATTATTAATAATTAGTTTCTATGATGCATACTCATTTCTTGTATTTTGTATCTTGTCGAAATGCGGATATTTAGTACTACTCAGCACTACTGAACACTTCTGTACTACTGTAGTAGTATAGTAATAGTGTGCTGTAGTGCCTAAAAATATTTCTACTGCTCAATAGTACTTTTTTACAAAGGTATGTCATGGCGCGATTACAGTAACGAAGAAACTGTGGGTTCTCTACTTTAATTGAGATTGGTACCGAAAAACATGGCCGCTAATGATACGCAAGCAAATATGCGCGGCTGAATGGAAAACGGGGTCTTGTTTCTACTATATATCTTTGTACTGTGGTCTTAGAGCATATAGACATGGAGGCAGCATTATCTATATTTACTGTGGCCCAAATATGTGTCCAAAATGCGTGTAAGAGAGAAAGATTACATGGAACTTTCGTCCTCTATGCATATGTGCCAACGTTGCAGGCACTGTAGTTAATATAATATGATACGTTACAGTATAATTATTATCGATATTTTAAAGTATGCGCAAAGAGAACAAATGTTCCATATATACATCTTTTTCTTACATGCATCTTCTTATATATCTTTCTCTCTCACACACATCTTGGACACAATTCTGAATCACAGTGCTCCCTCTATGTCTATGGCCAGTATTCTTAGTCGATTTTTATTTCAAAACCGTCTTAAGTAATGTCTTAAGATGCTAATGCAGCCCTCTGATTGGTTCGTGATTTCTTAAAACGATCTTGAATATAAGATCTGATTATGAATACCAGTCTATATGCTTTAAGACTGTGATACAGTTTTAAGAAGTCATGAACGAAAAATATATAAGAAGATGCGTGTAAGAAAAACAGATGTATTGTATATATGAAACATTGTTCTCTTTGCGCATACTTTCAAATATCGATAATAATTATACTGTAATGTAACATACTATATTAACTACAGTGCAACGTTGGACCATGTGCATAGAGGACGAAAGTTCCATGTAATCTTTCTCTCTTACACGCATCTTGGACACATATTTGGGCCACAGTAAATAGGTCTTCTTCTTCTTGTTCGATGTTAATTGGCCCTTGCCGCGGAGTAGCAGCAATTCCGATCGGAGTGAACCTAGTAGCCGAAACAAGTAACCAGGCGGGGGCGCCGCCTGGAAGGAGAGGAGAGAAACAAAGTTCTCCACCTCTCCCTTAAAACAAAGGCATGTTCAAGGAAGTCAGATACGGAGGTTTAAAGATTTGAGATATGCAGTAATTAAACGACACAAGGTAGAAGGACGGGGGGGATTGTTAATCATACAATGAATATTAAGGGGATGAAACGGGAAGTGTTTTTTTCAGGTAATCACGAAATTTAGTCGATTTATGAATACAAAGTTTGCAGTAAAAGAGAATATGATTAATGTCCTGATTTGGATCACCGCAAGGACATGCGGACGAATTGACGATATTTTTACGATGTAGGCTGTGTGCTAAATTATAATTAGATCTGGAGATGGTGACGATCTCTTCTCTTTTAAGATTCTTATGATAGAACCAAGGCTTAGTTGAGTTACTTCTATGAAAATCATCATATAGCTGCCCTTTAAATGTTGCACAGTGATCTAAGTGTGCTTGAAATTTAGTGTTGAGGGATTGCTTGGAGACCATAAAAAAGTCTTGAAATGGTATTTTAAATTTAGACCGACATCCATTAAGAGTGGCCTCGTTGGCAAGGTGGTCTCGTTACCGATTATACCTTTATAACCAGGAGTCCAAATAAAATTAATTTTGAAACCATGTTGCGTTAAAAAGGACAGATGATCCTTAATATCTAATGTAATATGGTTCGCATTTCTAGAGTTGTAAGACGATATAGCCTGAAGAGCACTTAAAGAGTCAGAACAGATGGAAGCCTCGACACAACATCGACCTTCGATAAGCTTAATCGCCTGAAGAATAGCCTAAGACTCGGCTGAGAAAATTGAAGTCTCCGGGGGAAGCTTGAATTTGAGTGGAACGTTAAGATTTGAATAGATTGCGGAGCCCACGCGATCCTCGCTAAGGGACTTAGAGCCATCGATGTAAATAATGGGATCGCGATTGGCGTATGTGGTTATAGTTTCTAGGAATCGGGCTTGGTATATTCGGTTATTCGCTTTCTTAGGAACATTGGTGAGGGAATTGTCAAATTGATGGATATAAGTATAGCTTTCATAACTGTGTTTATAAGCATAAGGCATGTTGGATCTGCAGATGATTTTAAGTGAGTATTTCTGCATTATATAGTACTTGAACGCAGGAACAGTAACTAGGGCCCGCTGTCTTCTTGAGGGGGAGCATGCAGCTTGTTCCAAGCTTTCAAAGCTGTGTAGCACTGGGGAGTTCTTCCTGGAGAAAGCCTTATAGAACTTCGAGATCATGTAGCCAAATCTGATGTTAAGAGGGGTTTCCTTTGCTTCGGCCATAATGACGCTGATAGGTGTAGATAGTCGGTATCCGAGAGCAAGATGCAGATTTCTGTTGACTAACCTTTCCAGTTGTAAAAATTCAGTCTTATTGCCCTTGAGCTTAAACACTTGACATTCGTATTCGATAACAGATCGAAATACAACTCTATAAAGGGTGAGAAGCTTGGATGAGATCCCCATTTAGTGCCTGCGAGAACTGCTAGTATATTAGTAAGATTGCGTCCCTTATTGACTAAGGTCTTTAGGTGCTCTTTGCCGCTCTTTGGGTCAAGAGTGAAGCCCAGAAAGATGATAGATTGTACTCTGGGAATTTCTACGTTCTGGATGTGTAGTTTAATGTGGATGTGACTGTCTCTTCCTTGTAAAGAGCATCCATTGGGTTTTTGAGGGGGAAACTTCCAAGCCCCTGTTTCTCAAGTATGTATATTGTTTAGTGAAGATTGGACCTACGATCTAGCATCTTTAGCGTTTTGATTTGACGTGAAGATAACAACGTCGTCCGCATATTGCAAGAGAATGGTGTCCTCATGTAGACATTTATTAATATCTGCACAGTAGAAGTTGAAGAGCAAAGTCTAAGGATGGACCCTTGAGGGGTACCTTTCAAAGAGATGTATGGGCCTTTAAGCACGCCACAAATGAACGTGATTTGTCTGTTGGAAAGAAGGTTACCTATGAATTTAACGGTTTTGGGCGGGATCCCAAGACGTTGTAAATCTTCAATTAAGATAGAAGAAATCACGTTGTCGAACGCTTCCTCGATGTCCAAAAATGTACATATAGTAAGGGCGTTATTAATGAAGGCATCTTGAATGTAATTTGTCAGAGCAACAAGATTGTCAGAGCAGGCACACTGGGGGCGGAAGCCTGTTTGGTTAAGCGACAACATGGCATTGAATTCAATAAACCATCTCAACCTCAGATAGATAATTTTTTCCATAATCTTTAAGAGGCACGAGAGAAGAGAAATCGATCTGACACCTTTACCATTTAGTTTAGGGATAAGAACGACCATTGACTTATTCCATTCCACAGGGAAAATTCCTTGACAAAAAAGATTGTTATAGATTTGTAATAGCACAAATATAATTTGTAATAGCAGAAAGACTATCCGGTGTTAAGTTTCTTAATGATATTATAGTTAATCTGGTCGGCCCCTGGAACTGATCTAGTTTTGGCTGAATCAATAGCTAAGAGTAACTCCTTCATAGTAAAAGGGTTGTCCAAGAATTTAGCGCTTTCGCACTGCGTGGAGGTATTTTCTTCAAGAAGGATACACTCTGAGACGGTATCTCGCGGACTACAAGAGGGACAGATTTTATTAATCGCATTTTCCTGTGCAGCCGACAGCGACTGGCCAGATGACATAACGGAAGCTAAACATCGGTTTTTAAAAGCTTTGACCAACCTCCAAATTTTAGCAGACGGAGCATGAGCGTTAAAACTGTTGCATAGTTCCTTCCATTTTCTTCTCTTAGTTCTTCTGAGGACGCACCTACATGCCGAAGCAATATGCTTATAAGCGTTATAGTTCTCTGAACTTGACTGACGGTTTCAGAGTCTTTTTGCCTCGCGTCTGGCATCTACCGCGGCCTGACATTCTTCGGTCCACTAAGGGGAGGGGTGGAGACGTTTTCTCAATCATCGGTTTTCGGAGTATGTGATTTAGGGGGGAACAGAGAGTTCAGAGTGCTTTTTTACAAAGTGATCATATTGAAAGGTAGTATCATCTGTCGTTACTAAAATAGAGACAAAATCAATACAAGTTAACTTATAATAAAGACTTTCATTTGAAGAGAATTAAGTTTAATTTTATACTTAAATGTAGTTCTTAGGCCAGGAAGAATATTCAGGTTAATAACAACAGGGAAGTGATCACTAGAAAAGGTGTCGAGTTCTGTATAACAATTACTAAGAGTCAGGACAGGAGGCGTTACAACAATAAGATCGATGACTGATGTTTGCGAGTCGAGAGGGGTCAAAAGGGTAGGTTTATGGTCATTGCAGATAATAAGATTACGATCTTCAAGAAAGTTTAAAAGACATCTGCCAAGGGAGTCAATAATCGAGCAGTCCCAAGCCACGTTGTGCAAGTTAAAGTCGCCTAAGAGGACGGCGTGAGATTGATTCGCAACATAATCAAGCAGGCCCTCAATAACTGTAGGAGGAGTTTGTGACGACGGATGTCTATATATGTTAATAATGACAAAGGAGGGACCTTGAGTGTAAAGCTTGATACCAATGAGCTCGATTGAATGATGGCCGAGGTGAGTGATATCAAGAAGATCATATCGGAATGACTTTTTAATAGCAATGGCTACCCCGCGTTGATCGGGACAGCGAATGTCACTTCTAATAAAGTTAAAAATGTTAGAGTGTAAATAAATATTCTCGGTAACCATAGTCTCTTGGAGGCACCAAAGATCGTATGTGTTATTATTAACTTGAAGTTCCGGAAGCTTCCCCGTAAATCCCTACAGTTCCAACTAGCAATAGAGATAGGTTTGTTAGAAGACAGTAATATTAGTATGAGTAATATTAGTATTAAAATGAAAAGTGAGGTAGAGTAAAGTAACAGAAAAATTAGTAATAGTTGTAAGCGCAATCATCAGAAAAAGGAGGGTATCAGCTTGATAATTATCATAATAAATGCGTGGGTCGTCATATTCAGTCTGCTGCCGGTAGAAGCGAGGAGGGTGCGGTTCTATGTATGAACTTACATGATTTAAGAATTGCTTAAGAATCATGGAAAGCATGGGCATATCTATGTGTCCAGTAGGAAGTCTATCATGTTCATAAAGGTAGTTATTACGTGAATAATTGGCTCGATCATGATTAAGGAGAACACCGTCTCTCGATATGTTGGGAGATCTGCCGTTCGGAGATATTAAATATTCTTTCCTAGCTTCTTCCAATGTATGGTCCTAGCTTCTTTCCAATGATGTAGAATTATTATTAGCATTGTTAGTATTGCGAGGGAGGAGTGGCACAGGTATTGGAAAGGTCCTGCTTGTGTTTATCGTTGTTCCGCGGTGAAGATGGGAGAGAGGATATTGGATGAGAAACGCTCGTTCCCTGACGCGGGGATCGTGAGTGAGGTACGAAGAGAATTCTTAACAGAAATTTTGGCGTACGACAGTTTAGAGGTATTTGCATTTTCAAGGGGGAGAATTTATTATAACTGACGAACGAATGAGGGGAGTTATCGTTCTTTGGCGGAAATAAAGGGAAATTATAGTAATCATCATCTGCAAAGTGAACGCTACGCGTACTACTTAAGTCAGCATTGGATCTAAAGGTAGATCGATAGTCCGTAGACCTATTCCTAGCATCTGCAAAAGAGATATTTTCGGTAGCTGCGATCGTCTGTACTTTTTTCTGTTTAATAAAGAGAGGGCAATTTGTCGACGTAATGATATGATCTCCAGAGCAATTGATACATTCGGGGGGGAGGTTTTGCCTCTCACGTCTCGTCTTCTTTGTAAGCATCCTTACCACACAGCCTGCATCTCGGACGACTCCTACAAAACTTCCGAATGTGGCCAACTCTGAAGCAAGAAAAGCATGTTTTAACTCTAGGGACAAAAGGTAGGACTTTGTAGGAATCATAGAAAAAAAATACTTATCTGGGGAAAATCTGACCAGCAAATTTAAGGTTAACTGAAGTGGAAGGGGTGTATTCGACACTGCTTTCCTTAACGACACGCCTGTTGAGTCTTTTAATTTCGGTTACATGACAAGAAGATTTAAGATTTAATTTAAGTTCTTGATCCATTACAGAAGTCGGAACGCCTCTTTATTATACCTGAGCGCATTATCTTAAAAGTAGGAAAAAATTGAGTATCTTACCTTGATGAGGTCAGAGTTAGTCACAAGGTTATTGGCTGCTTCATAAGTGCGCATTTCAACCGAAATTTTGCCACGCGAGATCTTTTTCATAGATACTATGTCCGAGTGCACAACCTTAGCGACTTGTCTCTTCGAATGCGCTCTCGATTATGCAATCACTGCTCACCTGCATATGGACAATAAAAGGTCGCGATCCATACCTGTTGTCAGAGAGGTTGTGAGAAGCTTATTGAGCACGTGCCGCACTGTCAGATAGAGGGACAGAAACAGAGACAGAAGTAGCTTTGTCCGGGCTCAGGCCCGGTCCATTACGGCGTTTGACACATTTGTGTTCGTGCTCAAGAACCGAGTTCTCATTGGCTCTTTTGGCAGCGCGATCAATTGTAACATCCATCTGCTCATACGTGTCGTTCGTTGCCCTAGCAAGTATTTCTTTAGTGAAGGCATCAAAATGTTCGACCGAAACACCAGTGAGGGTAACGCCGTTTGCAGAAACCAGGGTGGGGGAGAGGGAGACCCACCGGGATCCCTCGGCCCGCCTCCCATGGGAGGTACACTCATCTCCCAAAACACCGCTAAAAATATAGGCAAGGAGAGTTAGGCACAAATAGATAGGAGATAAAGCGAGAATGCGAGTCAATTAATGACTCAAAAGACACAGGTCGCTCTGAAAAGAACGATGCGGAACACACGACGCGACACTAAACGCAGACACGTCCGTACCGGTCAAAGACACGCGCCAAACTCCAGTAAATATAGGTAATGCTGCCTCCATATCTATATGCTCTAAGACCACAGTATAAAGATATATAGTAGGAACAAGACCCTGTTTTCCATTCAGCCGCGCATATTTGCTTGCGCATCATTAGCGGCCATGTTTTTAGCGGCCATTACTTAAGACAATTTTAAAATAAGATCGGACCATAAATACTGCTCTAGATCTAGAGGAATGGTCTTATCTCAGCAGCATTCATAAAACGGTTGCGTTCTGTTGAACGATTGTTATATGTACACCCTTCGGACTTCGATTCTTTCCCTCGGAAATTTTCACAAATGACCATATTTCTACATTAATATTCATAGTCTGTGCGCGATTAACGACATGACTAAACTCTTAGACTATGTATTTCTAGACAGAGCAAAGATCTATAATTCCCATACATTCGGTTGAAGCCGAGAAGATTGGAGAGATGATGGAGAGGATGATTGTAGATTACGTAATACGCATGCTCTATACAATTAGATATGCGTGTGCGGTAAATGCTTAAGTTGAATAAAGTGTATCATCACAAACTAGAAAGCATGTTAATTATTCGTAAACTGTGTTTGATTCTATAGCTAGTATTCATAGATCTAGTTTACATCGTGCACTTAATACGGGTACTAACTAGTAACTTTCTATTGAATGATCTTAATTTCGACAATATGTTCAAACATATACATGATATATATATTTAATTAATCATTATGATGTATATTGTATTAATTTAGTATATCATTCTTTAAATACATTGCTGAAATTAAAATAATTGAATAGAAAGTTACTAGTTAATACGTATATCAAGTGCATGATGTAAATTATCGGCTTTTATTTCAAGACTATCTTAAGGCCGGTATTCATAGTCAGATCTTATATTCAAGATCATCTTAAGTACGGTCTTAAAAAGTCACGAACCAATCAGAAGGCTGCATTAGCATCTTAAGAGATTACTTAAGACGATCTTGAAATAAGACTCGACTATGAATACCGGCCTAAGTAATGTTTTAAGACGCTAATGCGGCTCTCTGATTGATTGATGACATCTCAAGATTAAATTTAAGACGGTCTTGAATATAAGAACCGATTATGGTCGATATTCATAGTTAATTCTTATATTTGAGGCCGTCTTAAGCAGTTTTAAGATGTCATAAGTCAATCAGAGGACCGTATTAGCAACTTAAGACATTAAGATGGTCTTAAAATAGGAACAGACTATGAATACCGGCCTATGAATACCGGCCTACGAGAAATTATAAGACAATTTGTGGCAATGTATTGGGTCATCTAAAAAGTATCCACGGTTTTTTGTCACTAGATGGTGTTGATGGTCAACATATCTAGTGACAAAAAACCGCGAATACTTTTTAGATGACCCAATATTATTATATTTGCAAAGAAGAAGATCAGGTGTTTACATATAAGATTAATTATTTATGAGTATAATATTAATATATGGAATTAGTTTGGAGGTTACGCCTCCAACTGAAAAAAATTACGTCATATAATTGCATGATGAAATCATATAATTAAAACACATAAATCATGTAATATTGTTGGCTTTTCCAAGTTCATATAGCAAGGCTGTGTTCAGGAATTACGCCTAGATAACTCTAGGGTGCATTTTGGCTATAATATACATAACGTAACCTTAGAGTTATCTGGGTGTAATTCCTGAATGCAGCCCAGATGTTGCAGTAGCTGCGTGCAATTCGCTTGCGCGTGCATTCCCTCTCAACGGTCATGCGCATTACCACCTACGATCATCATCTATTCTTCTTTATCAATCTACTCGCCTTCATTTTCAAGAAACTATGCTCTGTATAATAATATATGGTATAAGAAAACTTTATATTCGCTTACAACTAAATTTGAGGTAAAAACGAAATAACCTGAATTTTTGGAAGTTTTAAAAAAGTAACCGAGGAAAAGAATCGAAGTCCTTGGATGTACAACACGAATGCTCAATGTCTGGCCCATAGGCAATCCGTACAATATAATCATATTCCAAAAAAATTCTACGTAAGTAAAACGCGCGCGGCGAGAAGGCCCACGGGCAATAGTCAAAATTTGAAATGTGGTCCTTCGGACTAACTAATTGGGCACTCGTGGTGTACAATTACAGTTTTACACTTCAACATTTGAGAACGCGCGCGCATTTTGATGCATTTCAGGTTTTGCCTCATTCGCGTTCTGTTGATTGTACTCTTATTATAGGTACTCTAGCATTAAGTGAGTGCGTCCTTTTCTATATGAGAACTATCCCCTCGAATGCTTGGTCTAAAAATACTGGCTCATATTTAGAACGCGCTTACAATATTAGCATGCCAACATATTTCTATACTTTACGCATATAAGGCTGAGTTTAGATCACAGACTTTTATATATACTACTACAGTGCTCGGAATTAGTTGCCCATTTCAAGCAGATTCCTGAAGTGATCCTCACTACCACTCGAAACTCGGCGGCCGAACCCATGTGACGTTGAGCCCCAGAAGCGTCGCGATACAAAAAGTATGCTGGGAGCATATCTTCCGGCAAATATCATTAAAATATTTTCTTTCCTACATGATTTTTATTTTAATATTTAAATTTTTTATTATTAACATATTATGTGTATAATCTACAATAATATTATATTACTGTACTAGACTGCTAACTTGTTTAAAAAAGTGATCCCTAATTTTGATAACATTATACGCATGCGTCGAAAACCGCTCCGCGTGACGTATATCTGCACATGCGCACATATCAGCACATTATTTTGACAGATGAACCTATTTAACAGTATTAAAACCATCAAATACTTATTTTTATAATTTAGCTATCATAAATTATTTTAATTTATAAGAAATTGAATAAAATCGCATCTTTTTATACACGTTTATTAATATTCAATTCTTTCCAATATCTTTATCTTTTTACTTAAACTCTTTCTCTTCCAAAAAAAATAATATTTTTCGCTATGAGATCACACCACTTTCATAAGTTATACATGTGAATAGTTGATGCAAAACACATCTACACTGTATTCCTTTAGGTATATTCGTGACTCATGCGCAGAACTATTACAATTTCGGTGTCCATTTCACATAAGCTTGTCCTAAGGAGTAGCAGTCTAGTAGTATATATAGAAATCTGTGGTTCGGATTCCCCACCCGGATGCACTCAGACACCCAGATACCCAGAAAGCGTTCAAATTCCTTTTGAATGCCTTTATTTGACATTTAGGTGAAACATTCAGATTCCTACTCTATCCACCCGAGAGGATAGAAAAACCAGCCGGTTCCTTGAACCGAGTGGAATGGGCGGTAGTGGCGCATTAAAGACTTGCTATGCTATCCCAGCATATTTGACGTGAATCTATATGAAAATTTAAATTTCAGGTATAGGTTTAAATTTCATTTATGTCTGTGTGTAATTATAAATCATAACTCAAAAGTATTTAATCATCTATTAAGTTTTACAGGTCGAGACTTAGACATTGATAAGATATTTATCATTATTATATACATTTTATCATTATTATAGATATATATTTTAGTTATATATAATTATATGTAATATTAAATCTGATATATTTATGGTACTATTTGCTATAACCAATACTTGTAGGACACTTTTCTCTTAGAGTGCGTTTAGATTTTCCACTATGGTACTTTTTGCTAGACTCCGCCCACTCACCCAGCGATCACCCACCCGGTGAGAAATCTGAACAAAGCTTAAGGTGTGTTCGGCAAGTAAATCTGAGATGCGAGCTTGATCATGTAATCTTTGAACAACACGAGTGCCAAGAATTAATTCCGAACAGACTTGTAAACTTTAAGATTAGATTATAAAATGAAATTGTTTATTTTTATAAAATAAATAAAAAATACCTTAATTAATTGAAAATTTCTTTCGCTTAAAAACTGATAATAGTTTCATAAACTAAAAATATTGGGTCATCTAAAAAGTATCCGCGGTTTTTTGTCACTAGATGTGTGTTGATGGTCATATATCTAGTGACAAAGTACCGCGGATACTTTTTAGATGACCCAATATAAATGAAAATAGTGAGCGAATTACGGGTCGTGTACGGAAGGTAGGCAAAGGCGACGTCGCACCGTCCGACGCGGGCGCTCAATTCCGATCAGCTGCTTGCTACGCGTGAAACGCGATGATACGCGCACGTACACATATTTTCTCTCTTCTCCTCCCCTCTCTCATTCTCTCTCTCTCTCTCTCTCTCTCTCTCTCTCTCCTACCGTATAAAGATGTCTTCACACTGCAGCTGAGCTGGAAAAAGGCAAGATAATTTCGTGACCGTAAATTCCAAGATTCTTATAAGTTCACATCAAATAATAATAAGTTTTTGTTTTTCACAATTGTATCGCATTTACGTGAATTTTTGTCTTTCACATTATATCACTTATAACATTTTACACACTTGATCGATTTACAAACGAATTTGTCAGTTCGTTATTATTAATTACTACCGATTAATTATTTAGAAACTGAAAATTAAATCCAAGAAAGAAATTACAATAGCAATTAATAATCAGAAGTTTTCGTCCTTTTATAAATTGCATCGCGTATCAATATGTTCACGGATTTAGATTTTCTAAATACATATACATACATATATATATATTATATAATTAGGTGTACAAATAAGTTTCCGCCGTTTGATAAAAGACTGCGCCACTAGCAAGCTATGGTTAAATTATCTGATGTAAAACATTATATCGTAAGGATGGACATCTGTCAACAACATAATCTTGAAATACTAGCGATTTTGTATCAGCATCATATATTTTTTTTGTGCGAAAATGCCGAGTTTTGAGCCGAATAAGCGTCATTTGCGGGAACTTTTAATTTACTTCTTTAATTTGAAGAAATCTGCAGCTGAGACTCATCGATTGCTTGTAGAAGCATATAGTGAGGCTGCCTTAAGTGAGAGAAGTTGTCGTGAATGGTTTCAAAAATTTAAAAACGGTGAATTTGACGTCGAAGACAAAGAACGTAGCGGAATGCCGAAAGTGTACGAAGACGCGGAATTGGAAGCATTATTGAATGAAGATTCGTGTCAAACGCAAAAAGAACTTGCACTTGACTTACATCAAGAAAACATTATGTATCGTTCTTTCACAATAAATGCTTAATTTTTGATAAAAAACGGCGGAAACTTATTTGTACACCTAATAAAATTTAAATACATATATAATAAAGCATATAGAAAACTATACAAATTTTACTTAAAACATCTTTTCAAGTTTTTATATATTTTACTGTTCCGACGACAATTACTTATGCATATGAGCATGGATTACGTATATACGGAAGCGTTAATAATTAATTCTCGAAAATGATATGTTGTAATATAACTTTATTACACATGGTTGAATTCATAAAAGAATAATCTGTAATTTGGTAAAAAAAAAATTGAAAATTTAAGAAAATTATGAGTGGTGGAGGTATTTTGTTAAACAAAAAAATAAACAAATTTTTTTTACCTATAACTTTAAAGAAATCTCTTGAAATATAACTGAAATACAACTTTTGTTTAAAAAATTTTTTTCTATCTTTTACTTACTTCCGACGATATTCACCTCGAAAGAAAAATACCGTTTTTTTTTAAAGGTGCCTCACTCTTCAAACATGAGTTAGTGATACTGAGTGCGTGAGTGTTTGCGATCACAACGCCGCGCTGTAAGTATCATTTATCCTTCTTACTAATAACCAACATACTCAGTACCAACCTAACCCATTGACTTGTTTACATCGAGCCTCCATGTCGAGTAATATGTCTATAATGCGCTTAAGTAATTTCAACTTGTCGAATAATTAATCGATACTATTTCATTGTGATTACCTGTAATAAAGTTAGTCAATTTCTCATTTTGTCGTTCAAGTGCTTGTAAATCCGTATTGTTTTGCAATGGAATTTGATTTTTTGATTACGTGCAATGTTTTCTTCTTAGTAGTAATTTTCAGTTGCCGAATGATTAATCGGCAGTGATTAATAATAGTGAGCCAATATAAATTTGTTTGTAAAAAATCAATCAAGCGCGTGAATAAATCCGTACGTATTGATATGTGATACAATTTATAAAAGGACGAAAACTTCTGATTATTAATTGCTGTATACAATTTCTTTCTTAGATTTAATTCTCAGTCGTTAAAAAATTAAACGGTAGTGATAATAATAACGAACTGATAAATTTGTTTGTATGTAAATCGATCAAAGTGTGTGTGAAATGTTATAAGTGACATGATTAATGTGAAAGACAAAAATTCATGTAAACATAATCGTGATATAATTGAAGACAAAAACTTATTGTGAAGACAAAAACTTATTTGATGTGGAGATTTATGAGAAATCTCGGAATTCACGAAATTATCCTACCTTTTTCCAGCTCAGCTGCGATATGAAAACACCTTTACAAAGTAGGAGGAGAGTAAGAGGGGCGGGGAGAGAGAAAATACGTGTACGCGTGCGCGTATCATCGTGTCACGCGTTTCATGTGTAGCAAGCAACTGATCGGAACTGAGCGCCCGCATTGGACGGTGGTGTTACACTGCTCCTATCTATCTTCCATATGCGACCCGTAATTCGTTCATTATTTTCGTTTATAATTCAAAAACTAAACTACGCATAGAATTTTGACGAAGGGAAAATTATCTTAGAATTATATCAGGAATATGTCATTTTAAATCAAAGGTTTGTTCTGGGACACCCTATATGTGTAATATAAGCTTTGATCTAAAAATTAACTAGCAAATTCTTTATTTTTAAATACGTAACCTCAAATTCATGACGAAAAAAAGAAAACTTACTTTCCTCATTAAATATTGTGAATTCCATCAATTTCTATTTGATAGTATTTGTTTGAGCATTTGTAGACTCAGACATTATAACAGTTAAGATACACTATTTGTAAAATAGAAGTATTTTAACTGTAAAAGAGATGAATGTATATGTTAACGAATCAGTTGGATACATTATCATAAATATACAGGTTATGAATTTAAATGTGAAAATCTGCATTAGTTCTGCGAACTCGGTCTTTGAATCCGGAGTGGATTGAGCTCAATTGGCTCTAGAAATGTTAATACCGAACACAAATGAAATGACATGTAGCAGAAAGATGCGAGTTGTCGAACGATTTTCGAAATAAAGAGCAAACGGACGTCTCCGAAGTAGATAAACAAGGCGGGTTTTAACCCAAGAGCTTCGAGGGGAAGGGAGTGAGGGGCAGGGGAGTACCCGCGGAGTGGAGGGTTCCGCGGGGAGGGGAGAGGGTGATGTCACTAGGGGAATGACGTCACATGAGGTGACGTTTCAGGGGGACAGGCGGGGGATGACGTCACAGGAGGTGACGTCATTAGGCGAGGGGATGACGTCACAGGGGGAGAGGAAGGTGGAAAATGACGTCACAGTGGGTGACGTCGCGGGGATGGCGGTGCGGTGAGACGAGGATGTCCCGCGTGCGGGAAATTACGTAGCCGGAAATTATGTAGCGGAAAATTACGTAGCGGAAACTTAGTCGCGCGCTGAAGATGGCGCGGGGTCAATGGCCGCCGGGCGTGATCTGCAGCCGCCGCCGCCGCTTCCGGGCGCGATCTGCAGCCGCCGCCGCTGCCGCCGCCTCCAGAAGCGGTCTGCCGCTGACCCTTGCCCGCCGTCTCTGGACGCGGTCCGCCGCCGGTCTCTTCCATCATCAGGCGCGGTCCACACCGCACACTATACTTACAGTGTATACTTACTATCTCTCAAGTGTCGCCATCTTCTTTTTACATCACAATCTTTCCTTCAGTGTTTATTACATGCAGAAATATTTTTTATTCTACCGAATTATATTATTATTTTAGAGAGCGCGATAATATGGTCGCGCGCGATGATATCACGCGTGATGACGCGCGCGTAATACGATACCGCGAAGAAGGAACGATTGATTGCAGACAGAGATATTTTCATTTTAGACATTTATTTTGCATTATATACAATATTATCCACAGCATATACTATCAATTAGTATTCAATATATGAATTTTTATCATAAATCCTACGCAAAGTATCTATAGCATTGCTATTGTTATTTATACAGTTTTGACGTAAATGAGTCACAAAATATTTAAATTTTTCACTCACATCATTCACGTATTGGTATAATTCACAATATATGTGTTCTACACATTGTTCGAGTTCAAGTATAAAAAGTATAGTCGACGGTTTCATATATAAACACTTAAAGATAATTTCACATTGTCAACATCACGTATATTAGTTCAATGACAAGGTCCAGTATTATTACTTTTGATGGCATAGATGGCTGCATCAATCATTGGATATCCGTTTTTCGATGAATAACATTCATATAACATGATGCGATTGCTTCGAGTGTCGCCAATCGCAATTTCTATATGAGGTTGGCCCTACGATCCCAAAAATCTTCAAAAATTTGTAAACCGTCAGTATCAACGCTAATAGTCTTATCAAAATGGTATAAGAAGACGCGCTGTAATGGAGAAGAACAAAAGAATAAGCAATATATAGAGAGAAAAACTTAACAAACAAATATAATTGAAATATTTACTTGCTTGACTCATATTGAATCCATAGCACTGGAGATCACTGCAAAACGAATCTGAGCGACTGATGCAGTATGGACTCGTAAAAATCTCTGATACTATACAATCGCTATCTTTCTCAATATAATCCTTATGCCCATCACACATCGGGCAAGAAGTATTAGTGCCAGGAAACCGAGTTCCCGATTGCTAATTAAATGCGGGAGCGATTACGATCAGCCATTTTACACAGACTGAATTTCCGCCAAAATCCTCGCGGATATTTATTTGACCATTTCCGGTCAATGACATCAAAAATGCAAACATTAGATTTAACAAAATTTTTAGATGCATTCGGTAGTGACATTAATGTAATCTAATACCGCAAATCGTAGTCAACAAATTTGCAAATTTCTATGCGACTTTTGTAGCATAATATAAGAAATTTAATTTCAAGGACATTTAACATGTTTCGCAATAACAATGATCAATGTAATACAAATGTGACATTGTCAAATAATATGTAATGTGATATAATTGAAATGCGATATTGCCAAATAGTACAATATTTGTTAATATACAGCTGCTTTGTTAGCGTAATTTAAGATTTTTTTCAAGAATGACAATCATTAATTCAAGATTTTATATTTCAACCAACACCGATATGGGGCTTGTTGGGCCAACATCTCATAAGTAATCTTATAAACTCAACTGCTTAAATGAAATTTGTTCTTATCAATGTTTTTATTCTATGTTAACGATTATACATATTTTACGTTTAATTATTACTATAAAGAGCTAAGATTTTAGTTTTTCTGATTTTGTTCATTAAAGCATTTAAAAAAAATATTACAAATTATTATATTTAAAATGAAAGTAATAAAAATTTGATTAACATATTAACATGATTCTTTCATGTTTTTAATAATATGTAATCTCATTAAACAATTATTTTCATGGTTCAACTTATCCTTCGAAAATGCACCACGTGCCCACTTGCATCCATGTAATTAATGTAATCTTTTTCTTTACGACATATATCAAGGATTTATAAGCACTCAATTATTAAGCCAGATGAACATGTAACGTTTTAAAGTATTTACCATTAGTCCATCTATAATTGCGTAAAGATTTATAATAATTTAAAGAAAAAGTCACAACACACACTAATCTTGCTCTACCCTACATCGAGACTTCGTACTAGATAATAGCAATACTTTTTCTACCGCAATAGCAGTTTACGCTATCACATAATGCTCCACATTAATATATTGGGTCATCTAAAAAGTATCCGCGGTTTTTTGTCACTAGATATGTGTTGATGGTCATATATCTAGTGACAAAGTACCACGGATACTTTTTAGATGACCCAATATATATCAACTTACTTATATATACGTAGGCTGCTGGAAAAATTTCTGCAATCTAATACTTCCAGTGGCGCCAACATTCTGCTACTATCATATTCAAAAAATATTAGACGTTTTTAACCTATAATTCAGTTGACAGTTTGTACCCAAGCCTACTAATTTTGTTTGTATTTTAAAAGAAGTTATTTTGTGAGAAAATAGAAATTTCGCGTGAAAATTTTCGGACAATGATTTTTTACGATTACAAATATAATCTAACTCCAAAACAATGCATCGATCGACTTCATTTGGCTTTTGGGGATGAAGCACCATCCAATAGGACTGTTTATAATTGGTTTGCCGAATTCCAGCGTGGACGTACCTTTCTTTGTGACGAATTCCGTGAAGATCGTCCATCCACGTCTGTTGTTGCCAATAAGAGTTAATGTTGATGCTGTGCATGAAATGATTGCGAAACCAGCATATGACATACCACGAGATTCAGGCATCCTTAGGCATTGACATGAAAGCAATACATACGATTTTACATGATTACTTGAGCGTACGGAAACTTTGCAGTTGTTGGATCCTACACAATTTGACCGAAGCTCAAAAACAGGCTATTTTGCAAATGATGAATAACATTTGTTATTATTTTATGTATGTTTACATTATCAGTTATTTTGTCAGATCTATCAGGCAATAGCGATAAATGTATTTGTATCTTGCACACAACATCTAACAAATCACTAACACACTTCATTATTGTAAGACTCACTAATAGCTATTTGACTGACTTACTGACTTGGAAAATGACAGCACAGGGACTGTGCAAGATTTTATAGTAAAGATGTTCGTTGAAACATGATACCATTCCAAGAATAAAAACAATATCTCGGTCAAAAGTTTACACCTCAGAAAAGTATATCACACGATCAAATGATATCATGAATAAACTTCAGCATTTTTTTATCAGTTATAATCAGATCAAGGCGTTATATCAGCAATCGAAAGTACAATGCTGCGATCAAAAGTTTATTCCTCAATTGAAAAATATATCACGCGTTCGAACGATTTCCACGAATAAACATCAGCATTTGTCAATTGCAATTAGATTATCAGTTATAATTAGATCATCACAATAAATATCAGCGACAAAATGTACAATGCCTCGAATAAAATAGTATACCTTAACCAAAAAGTATACAAGAAAATGTCGCGCTCAAAAGAATCCATTTCAGCATTTTTATCATTTGCAGCGCTTCGCGTACTATTGAAGCGCAATTAAATGTATATATCTATTGAACAATCAGACCAATATTTAACAGATATCAGACTAATATTTAACAGCTATAAACTGAGCCTATAATCAGAATGGCGCCATACGAGTATTACTTATGATTGGTCCGCCATGTTTTAGCCATTCCCTCCAGTTTTTTAAACGTATTATTTTTTAAATTTTGAATTCATGCTAAAAAATGCTCAAAAATTGTGACAAATTAAAAAATGATAATAAATAAACATTATGTATAAAATAATATATATAATATTGTATGAAAAATAATAAAACTTTTACATATATTATTTATTATAAAATTTCATTTATTTTGTATTATTGTAATATTGTACATTTTGTAATATTGCACATTACTTTATACAAAACGTTATTTATTACACATTATTTGCGCTATTAAATGCGTTAGTTTATTATCCATTCTCTTCCCACATTTTAAGAGCAAAATGCATCTGTAATAATATAAAAAAAATCAAAAATTCAGAAAAATATTATATGTATATACCATTTCATAAAGTATTATATATTATATTAAATGTCGTAATTATCATATTATTTGATTTAGATTCACAATGCAATGATATATAATTGAAAAGATTACGACAAAAAGAGAAAGAATTAAATTTGTAACCAATGTGACTATACATATACTTAGTGCCAAGACAGTACCGTGTCTTCAAATATTATAATTAATCTGTGTATATTTTATGTTACATTTTTATTTTAATATTTGAAATACATTATTTATAAAAAATAAATTACTTTATCTTACATACAGATGAATTTTTTGACGGTGTCTAATTTTTATATTTATACTCTAACTATTTATACTCTAACCAATTCATTCGGCGTTCTGTGTCTTTCGGAATTATTTTCATAACACATTCTTTTTTTAATGAATTGTTACAAAACGGTATTGTACATCCAATCATATTTCTAAAATAATTTCGATAACTTTATTTTTATCAATGTACCTTTACGTATCTATGTCATTCAATGCTGTTGCACCTAACTCTAAAACTGACAATCTGTTGGACTAAAACCTCTTTTTCTCTCGCAGAATTTCGCTAAAACATGGCACCACTTTGATTATAGGCTCTCTACTATAAACAGCTATCGGACTGATATTTAACAGCTATCAGACTGATATTAAACAGCTATCAGACTGATATTTAACAGCTATAAATAGCTTTCATAGCTATTAGACCGTTATCGGTCTATTTTCAACTTCATCTACTATATGTATTTACTTAAATGTCTATTGGTCAAGGTAGCGGAAATAAAAACATATTAATGTAAGATAACATATTTTATTTAAAAATCTTATTGTACAATTCTTCTTGGCGTCGCGACCATCTGTTAAATATTTTAAATATTAGGTGTTGGAATTAATTCGTAGCGTTTTACAAGTGATGGGAAGTACTTTCATTAATGTATTTTTTAATGCTCATGTGAAATAAATAACATTCTTTCATTAAAAAACGCTACGAATTAATTCCAACACCTAATACATTTTGCAAAGCACAATTCTTTGCATATTTTCCACATTGTATAGTATTACAATCATCCAGAGTTAAAGTTAAAGATTCCATGTCTTCATAAATTGCATTCAAGATCTCGATGTACATACGTTCTTGCTCATCATCCAAAAGCAAGTTCCACAGCCACGTTCGTTTCTCGCATCCCTTAACGTACACGATAGCATCGTTTTCAAATACAGTCGCCGTGATTAGGCGTTTCGCTTCACTATACTGGATCATCCCGTCCTCCCATCGCAATCCATGGTGATGATTTAACCAGGAAGCACAAGACCTGTCGGACCTTGTCAAAAATTTCCATGGGACTTCTAAAAATGTAATGTGTGAGTCCTCTGTTTCAGCATCACTATTTTTTTGACGATAAATCTTTTTTTGACGATGAATCCTTGCAGATCCACAAATATTGGTATGATCATTACAAACAATTCTTCAAGAATTTTTGTGCTTTACCCTAGTTCTTTTCTTCTTTTAAAGTTCTAAATACTTGCTGACTTTGCAATTTACATAATCTTGCGCACTACGTTGGACAACGGACGGTATTCGATTACACAATCATGTATGATGGGGCAATAGGCAGTAGTTGGCAGACACATCTCCTTGCAGTCAAATTCTGTGCTTACGTCTATAGTGTTCTTGGTGGATTCGTTTTGTGGCGAGCACTCAATGACCGTAAAAAGTTTTCTCAATAAATGAGATCAGTGTTTCGAAGCAATTGATTCCATAATATACTTTAAAAACGCGTGTACATATTAAACAGCGTATCTTTTTTTCCTAAAATTCAGATTTAAATCATTGTACGGATAAAATTCAGAATTTAGATAAAGTTTCACACTGTTCAAATTACAATCGTCGAACACGCTAACATTTTGAGACATGATATTTTTTTGACCGGTCTGCAGAACAAAGATAACGTATCGCGGTTTCTCAAGTTACCGTTTTGACAGCCCATGAATGTTTAGTATTTTTTAAAATTTGTCAGAAAAGTTAAAGATACCCAGTTCAAAATATATGAAAGAAGATAATGGACATTTGATATTCAATTTTCTATTTAAATGATGCAGTATTCCAATTGAATAACGTTTAAGAGATGCAAGAATATATATATATGTATATATATATATATATATATATATATATATAATATATATATATATATAAAAGTATATATACAAGGTGTCATGAATATACGGCCTCAATCGTCCCGAGCAGGTAGAGTGGACTAAATTAAGTAGAAAACCTCCTCTACCATTTCGTAATGCTTGCAATAATTAACGAGATATTAACGTTTAAAGATAGCCGAATACGCGCGTCCGCTCGACTTACTATTGTCAAAGGTACGGCCCACCGAGCCCACGGCGCGCGGGCCGCAAAGAGTGGGAATGGCCTAGCAGGCGCGCCGCGCCCTTTGAGCTTAGATGCTCGCGACGGTAAGCCCCGCTCCTTGTGGCCCGCACGCTCGGTGGGCCGTACTTTCGGCAATAATAGGTCGGGAGGACGTGCATATTCGGTTATTTTTAAACGTTAATATTTCGTTAATTATTGCGAGCATTACAAAATGGTAGAGGACTTTTCTATTCAGTTTAGTCCACTCTACCTGCTCGGAACGAGTGGGGCCGTATATTCATGACACCCTGTATATATATATATATATATATATATATATATATATATATATATATATACACAATATATATGTAATTAGTGTAAATAATAACGAATTATCACAGAACAAATATAAATGTAACATTTGTGCAAACATGTCATTAAACTGGACTCAATTTTTATTCTAAATAAAAAAATAGGGACAAGATTTGTATCTTAAATTGATGTCTCTCGCGTATTGGGAGGGCTCGTAGACGATTCCCTATTTGAAGCAGGAATCCATCCACTGCATCCTTTCTTGCAGATTCACTTTCAAAGGCTGAGCAAATTGTTGCTCTTGTCAACTGTTATCGCTGTTATTGATTTGGTTGTTATTAGCTCTTATATCGCTGTTATCTTATCGCTATTATCGATGATGATCCTTTTTAATTGTAAAATAATGCAAATCATACAATTGCTGAAATTAGTATTTCAATAAGAAGTGCTGAAAAATTTAATTTATTTAATAATACTTTACTCATCGTAACAACATTATTATCATCGACAAGTACGTTTCTTCGTTAAATATTCTAAAGCATTTGATGTTATAGGAGATTTCCCAATAATCTATCGATATGCCAGCTGCAATATCCACACTTCGTGGGCTGCAAAATGAAAGAATGTAAGAACTGGGTGCAAAAGATAAAGATGTCATTTATACGAGGTCAATAAATTTTTAGAAAAATCATAGTAAAACACATTTTTTTTGATCGATTCATTTTTATTTCTCAACATAGTCTCTTTTCAGCTCGATATACTTGATCCAACGATTCTCCAACTTTTTTAAATCGTCTGAATAATATGATTTGTCCAACCCTTCAAAATAAGCCTCTGTTTTCGGCGATGAGCTGCTCTCTGGTGGTGAATCTTTTTCCTCCGAACCATTTCTTCAGGTTTGGAAACAGGAAATAATCGCAAGGGCTAAATCTGGCGAATATGCTGGATGGAGAAGCAATTCGTAGCAGAATTAGTTGAATTTGACCATCGGTGCCGAGCACGTGTGAACCCGTGCATTATCTTGATGGAAGAGCACTTTCTTCTTCGCCAAATGGGGACGTTTTTTCTTTAAAATGTTGTTGAAACGGTCCAATAAGACTGCGTAGTAATCGTCATTGATCGTTTGCTTCGACGGAAGGTAATCGATATGAATTATACCGCGTGCATCCCAAAAAACTGTGGCCATCATCTTTCCGACTGACTTCACGGTCTTCGCCTTCTTCAGAGCTGGTTCACTCGATGAATTGTTTTGATTATTCCTTCGTCTCGGATGTGAAGTAATGGATCCATGTTTCGCCCACAGTAATGATTCGACGCAGAAATTCATCTGGATTATGTTGAAACATCTCCAAATATTGTTTTGAAATCGTCATACGGTCATGCTTATGGTCCACAATGAGCAAACGCGACTCATCTTGTCGATAGCTTTTTCATACGCAATTGTTCGTGCAAAATTGAAATCACTGTGCCATGTGATATGCCTGTGGCCTCAATAAGCTCGCGCACTCATCGATCAGTCAAAACAATATCGTGGACTTTCGATCGATGATTTCCGGCGTAGCAGCCTCAATTGGACGTCCCGAACGAGGTGCATCACATGTGGATATACGACCACGTTTAAATTCATTCACCCAATTGTATACAGTCGCAAACGCTGGTGCAGATATGCTATGAACATTATCCAACTCGGCTGTGATTTCTTTCGGCGTTCAACCTTTCATATGTAGATGTTTGATCACTGCACGAAACTCATTTTTTTCCATTTTACAAAAAATACAAAGGTTATTCGCTTTAATTATCTACAGAAATGAAACCATGCGATGAATTCAAAATTTGACAGTAATCATCTGAAAGATGCTACTTGTCAAAAAGTAATGACACTGCGAGATCCTCTGACAGATTTTCTAAGAACTTGTTGACTTGCCTTCGCATAATCGTAAACACGTTTACGCAACATAGGGAACTAATAATGTTCGATAACTCCCCGAAGAGTCTCTAGATCGCAGTACGCCATATTGTCATGATAAACGCCAATTACATTATTTATCATAGAATCAGGGACAGCAACTTAGGCTGTTTGTTACTCTTTCTAAAAACTAAAACTTCAATTAATTTAAATTTTAGATTATCAACGAATTCAAGCTGCTCAGCGATTTTTCTTAGCTTTGGGTCTGAAAGTTGTTTAAGCTCAAGCTCCCTATTCAAGGGTAAAACCCAGGAAAGCATCTACATGAGCCATCTTGTGTCCTGCTCAGTGCGATATTTAATGCGATAATTCTGTAAGCGGAGGATCTATTTAGCAAATCTTGGATTCAAGTGCGTCTTGCTAACCGCATAAACCAGTAAATGACAAGTAGTCAGTCATCATTGTAAAATCTAAACCATACAAGTAGATATGGAAACACTCTATCGCCTTTACCACAGCCAGCATTTCCAACTCAAAGCTACTTGATCTCAGCAAAGTTGGTCGTCTGACTATAATAAGCGATAGACACTCACTTTCCGGAATTTTGCTTTTGAAATAAAATGGCTATTAATGCAGACGCACTTGCATCGTATGGAATTCGGTTTCTGCATGCGGATTGTACAGTCTGAGCACGTACACCGGATAGGAGATTAATTCATCTTTCAAAATTCTAAACGCTCTGTAGCAATTTTCATTAAAATTAAAAGCAGCCGATTTCCAAAGAAGACCATGTAACGGTCGAGCTTTAGCAACATATTCTCTAATAAATTTTCGGAAAGATCGAGAAAACGCTGAGCTTCTAACACACTTTTAGATTATGAAAAATCATTAATAGCCTTGGAGCGCTTAAAATAATTTCGGAAGGAGAGAGTACATAATCAAGATACTCGATTTCAGTTTTTAGAAAATGACATTTCTGAAAATTTAATCTAAAATTGTAACATTTAAGTAACAAAAGTATCTCTTTCAATAAACCGAAAGATTATCCTGCACAGTAACTGACGATATCAGAATATCATCAATATAAATAATTACCCTATCTTAGGAGAGGGATTGGAAGATTTGAATCATTCTCTTTTGAAATTCAGCGGGAGCCTCACAGAAACTAAACGGTAATTTAGTGAATTCAAACATCCGGGATCGTAAAAACAAAAAACTTAGTGTGTTTCGAGTAAACGTCAATCTGATGAAAACCGTATTTTAGGTCTAATAAAGTGAAGACTTTTTTCTCTTCTAATCGTGCAAGGCAATTCTCAATCAAGGGAAAAGATTATTTTTGTTTTATCACTCATTCGTTTAACGGACATAAATCGACGTAAAGACGCATTGATTCGTTTTTCTTTCTGACCGGAACTGACTTTCACACAGTAGGGAGAAATACTAGGTTTAATCACTCCTCTTTTTAGAAGGTTGTTTGTTATTTCGCGAATTTGCAGTCTCTCTGTCCATGCAAACCGTCTAGGCGGATATGCATACGTCGAACTGTCTTTAAGGGAAATGGTAACCGCATATCCGTCATCGATCAGTGTTGACTTGCTTTTTCGACTTCTCATATCAGCGATACCAGTTTCCACTCTGTTGGCACATCGAAATTGGTTTTATAAATCTCTACGATCGATTCGGGATTAGAATCTGATACCGTGATGATCTCCTCTGTTGCCAATTCCGAAAAAAATTTAAGTTTTACATAATCATTTTTGTGAGGCATATATAGAATAACAATCTCATAGCTTTTGAAAAAAATCGCGCCCTAAGAATATATCGGCAAAATTAAGTTTATCGACAAGAACTACGTAGAAATGAAGCACGAAAACTTTATTTGGCAATTTATTGATTCGGATCTGAGTAATGAATTCTTCACGAGTCACAATAGGCGTTTGATTCAGAACGACAAAAGACCGCGTGGATTCATTCAGCGGATTCGAATTTGCATTAACATACTTATTAAAGACCGATGAATGGACAAACGACGATACTCCCGGTATTCACAATCGCAAGTAAAGAACATTTACAGTCATTGAACGAATTCACCTTGATCTTGTTGTCAGAAATGTTCAACTGAAGATCTTCATCCACACAAGCTACTGTTACCGGCTGATCTTTCTCCGAAGAGTCCGTTGATGAAGCTTCTACAGCAGAAATCGGGACACTTGTGCATTCGGGGAGGACGACTTCATGTGTTCCTTTTTCTTCAGTTTAAGGCAGTCAGTACGAAGATGTTCTTTTGTACGACAGCACACACAGTACGGATCTTTGAATACGTCGGTTGATTGACTGGTCCTCTCAACGGATGAAACACCTTTGGACTTCTCCTTCTCTATCTTCTTGGAAACAGCAAAGGATTTTCTGGCAGAGTCACCAAAAGCTATCGTAAGGGTATGCATTTTCTTTAAGAACTGGTCCAGCGAGTTTTACTTCAAATATAGAAGTTGATTCTCTAAGCGATGCGTTTCCAATAGCGCTGATCAGGAAGTTGATGCTTTCTTTCTTAGGCAGACCAAGGTTCTGCATAAGCTTCAGTTTTTGCATTGCATAGTCCTGAAAAGACTCTTTTGTGAAGTTCCATTTACGGTTTTTAACCTTCTGCAAAACTGTATGGAGCGGAATAACTTTCTTGAATCTTCATTAAATTGCGTCTTTAAAACTTTATCAGGAGTCATTAACGGAGCCTCGTTAAAATCTAACCAGTTTTTGGTTGTTTTAGCTAATTTACTAGAAGCAGTCAATAAAGACACTTCGTCGGGCACATCACCCAGATTATTTGTCGATATTTGCGACACGCGTTGAACTTTGTCGATCCACAAATCGACATTTTCAGCCCCAGAAAATTGAGGAAGCTGAGAAACAAGAAGCTATACGGCTTGAACAGGGGATATGGAAGATAACATCGGCTTCCTAGATCGCTCCATAGAATCGAAAGGGCAGAAAGCATTGACAGGGGTAGGAAGTCGACCTTCTAGCAGGCCGACGCGAAGCTCCGAGACAAGTTATCTGACCCATGAAATTGCGTTGCTATTGCCTCTGAAATTCCTGCTGTTGCCAAAGAGGTTCAGAGAAGAACGTACATAACTGCGGTACAACACTCTTCGTATTAGAAGACCGCTTCGGGTTAGTGAGAATAAAAGGAGGTTGAGACTTCGCCTCCATAGTGTGATCGTACGTAACATCAACGGAAAAAGCTTCGTGAAAGATCTAATTCTGAAGTCCATTTTTCTCCAGATAAGACATTATCTGTAAGATTGGCTCGAGAAGAATGTAGAACCAAATCGTATTTACTTCAATAACAAGTTGATCGTAATATCTTCCATCCGAAATCAATCCATTTTTCTTAATAGCGATAGGAAGGCTAAGTAGAATGTCCAAAAACTTGATGAAACATTAAAAATCATGTAGTTTTGAGACTTAAGTCACTCGGAGATCATGTATATAACGCACGAAAGTCTATACATACAATCACGCTCACGAAAGGAAAAACAAACTCCACGCCAAAAACAGTCTCACTGTCTGCGTCGAATTTTTCCACCAATAAGAGTTGCCGGGCAAATGAAAGCGAAACGGCTAATAAGATATGACGTTGTTTCTTCAAACAACACACGCGCAAATGCGTGCTTTAGCAACAAGGAGCCACCATTAGTAATGAAATTGCGATAAGTCCTCTTAACCAACGAAGGCCGTTTGATGAGAAAAGAGTAAAAGCAAACCGGCCAATTACACTGAATGTTCTAATACACACGAACATGTTTTTTTTTTCGAACATCGACGCTCCACACAAATGATGCCAATTTTCAGTATTTGTTGAAAATCCGTCTACGTTCTCTGGGATTCCTCTGAATAAATTGGTTTAAAATTTATTCATTTGATATCCCATTTCTGAAGCTGTAAAAATGTCTTTCAGGTCTCGTATTGAGAATCTTGCGACAAGTTCACTAAGGTAATATAGAGTAATGTTGCGAGAGATTATTAATAAGGATGTTAATCTCTTAAAGAAACCGTAACGGAATTTAGTGATCAATATTTGGCGAGAAACAAGAGAAATAATGGATTAAGGATAAGCACGTTAAAATGAGGAAACACTTTTATTTAATGAAGACAGGGACTCGAACTCACGGGATTCAAAATCATGTACAGAGCTCGATGCACGTTGTTATGTCACGCTTGCAACTACTAACCTAGCGCTATATTCCTCTCGTGGTCACTATTACCTTCTTCTTCTTTCTTGGTAGAGTGGCCCCGACTACAAGCTAAGTCAATATGGCCAGAATCGAAAATGGCCGCCGGAGGCCATTCGAATGTAGCATAGAGTAGTCGTTCGAGTTAAAGGGGGAGCACAAGCTCTATACATGGAACAAAAGTTCCCAGAGGGATCTTGAAAGCGAGCCTGGCTGGGGAGTTTTAAATGTTGAAATTGTTTGATTTGAGAAATGATAAAAGCAAACGACATAGCTTAGGGTTTTTGAGAAGGGGGAAGATAAGAATTACGGATGTGCGTGATGTATAAATTCCTGAAAGCGGCTAACAATGAACTCCTTAGGGGTGCCATCGTCGATCCCAATCACTACGCTTGAGAAATCTAGTGATTATAGAAACAGAATATGGGTATAGAAAAGGAGCCAGGAACATTGAGCGTTTAATATCGTTTTTCAAGTGTTTTAGCGAAATGTATTTCTTAAAAATAGGAACGCTTTGACATGCATGATTCTGATGCGAGAGATAATAGAAACAGCTTCCAGCTGTTCCAAACTATCTATAGGCAGACTATCATGCCTCGAAAAAATTTTAAATAAGTATCTAGACGCAAGTAGTTGAATCTAATGCGTAGAGGAGGCTCACGTGCCTCAGCCAACATAATGTTAATAGGCGTAGAGAGTCTATAGCCAAGGGCTATGCGGGAATTGCTTTCCATTGCAGACGTTTTAAGCAACTAAAAACGGATTTATTCCCTCTGAATTGGAAGACATGATTGCCATAATCAATAGATCCCCTAAAGACAACACGATAGATAATTACAAGAGACTGGAGATGAGCACCCCACGATACGCCAGATAAAGCAAACATAATATTGACGATTTTTCTACTTTTACCGATTAAATATTTGAGATGAGTCTTACCTGTTAACCTTCTGTCAAACAAAATACCTAAAAATCTGCAGGTCTCAACAACAGAAATGTCTCGGTTATCAATCCTCGGATGTTGGAACGCCAGAACAGATCTACCCCTCGAAAACACCATGCACTGCGATTTAGACGGCAAAATATTCAGACCTTTATTGTGCAAATAAGTAGAAAGAGAGATTCTTGAATGGAAGCAATAGCCACATTTAAACTGGCGTTTCAGGAAAATATCACGAGGTCATTAGCGTACATCAAGATAATAAACCCACTTCTTAGGCAGTTTCCAATATCGTATAGATAAAAATTAAACAGAATTGGACTGAAGGATGAACTCTGAGGCGTGCCCTTGTAATCCTCGTAAGAGGATTATTGAGCTTACCATTCCTAATGAAATAGAGTTCTCTTTCCATAACCAAATTTTGGATAAATTTGCATCTTGGCAGGGACACCAAGACCCCTTAGCGTTTCTATAAGGATTGAAGGCTGAACATTGTTAAACGCGTCAGCTATGTCGATAAAGACGCAAACAGTAAAAAGGCCAGCAATGTTAGTAGCATGAATACGATTAGAAAATGTGATGAGATTATCCGCACACGAACGAGTTGGGCGAAAGCCGAACTGAAATTCAGAAAGAATGAGATATGACTCGACATACCATCTTAATCTGTTGTATATGATCCTTTCTATAGTCTTGAAAAGACAAGAAAGTAGTGAGATCGGTCTGACGCCCTTGCCGGAAGGTTTAGGGACAACAAGGATTTCTTCCAATCAGATGGAACAATACCCATGTTTAGAAAGTCGTTGTAAATTTCCACCAGGGCGTCCTTGAAGTGGTCAGGAAGAATAGAAATGATACGATTGCTGATTTGGTCAAGACCAGGGGCAGAAGCGATTTTTGACTTCTTGATAGTGATATCCATCTCGGCCCTTGAAATCGGAATATCCATTTCTACGATGAGATTAGAAGGATTATTACGGTCTTCAGTCAACATATCCGGGAGAGAATGGTAATTGTATTGTAGGCAAGAAGGAGGGCATAACTTGTTGATCGCGACAAGTAGTCTCAAAATCAAAAAAGTTGATCTGTGATACATTGCTTTAGGTCTTTGTTTTTAAAAGAGTTGACGAAGGACCATAATCTAGCCGAAGGAGTACGATGGTTAAAGCTACTACAGAATTTTTTCCAGCCAAGTCTTTTTTCTCTGTGTAGAATTTTGGTGGGTGCATTGTTTTTTATAAGCTAGATAACTTTCCCAGGATAGATTGCGCTTATATTCCGCAGTGGCAAGTTTTCTCGTTGTAACAGCATCGCAACAAGTATTGTTCCATCAAGGGGCTGTTTACGCCGATCATCTAAGAAGCGTTGTCGCGGTTGCTTAGCTTTGTTGGGAGCAGCAAACTCTATGCCATGTTTGATCTCCTGTACTAAATCCTCATAAGCCTTGTCTGCAGTGTTGCCAACTCTCGAAAAAAAGAAAAGCTAGACGACACTTCAGAAATAACTAAATAATTGTTAGATTTTAAAAATTAAGGAAAATAACCAAATAATAGATTTTAAAAATTAAGGAAAATATATATTTAAAATATGATTATAATTAGAAATACTAATTTATTTGATAGAAAAAGTTCTTATAATTGCACATGAGCATAGATATTATCATAAAATAAACAAAGTAATATATTATATATTATCGTAATGAGTAACACATTTAGAAACATATATAATATAATAAAATATAATGTAATTAAAACATCGATTAAATTAAATTGAGTAAAACATTTGTGGAATACTAAATCGTTTAAATTAAAATTCTCATATTTTTGGGGATAAGTCGTTAGTATCAATTCATCTTAATATATTTTCCGGTAATTCATAATCACAGCAGCATTTTTCGTGCCTTCTTAAGCCATAGTGTGTACAAAGTATTGAATTTATCATATTAAGGCTTAACTTATTTCTTACTTTATTTTTTACTAAGGTTTAGTTGGCTGAAGATATGTTCAACTTCTGCATTTGACACAAAGTACCAAAAATAATAATCTCTGCAACGTTTTTAAAAGGATTTTCCCTTACAGCATCTCGATATTTATAAACTTCTCCCCAAAAATGTACAGTATGGTGTGTGTTATTCCATTTAATCAAGTGAATTTTATATTCGATTTCTATCTGAAATCTGTAAAGGATCGATATTCATTTCAGTTAATAAACAAGTAATTGATAGTTGTTATGTTTAAATACATTTTCAACTGAAAATAAATTAATTTTTTCCATAATGTTAGTATTATCAGGTAATCTATTTTATTTGTTTATATAAAAAGGTTTTACATCTAAATTTTATATTTGTTTCTTTTTCGATAATAATTTTCTTTTCTTCTTTGAGACATTTAATTTTATTCTCAAATCCAAAACCTAAATAGGGATTATTATCTAGAAATGGTTCAATATCATTTTTTATAGAATCTATTTTATAAGATGGAAGTATTATCATTTTACTAATACTATTAATGAGTAAGGTAAGATCCTTAATAATTTTAGAGGATCTACATTATTAGCTTTAAATGCTTTATTAACTTGTTGAATGTTTTGTAAAATAGATTTTAAAAATAATAAATATAATAAATTTGTCTTATCTTTATGCATATTATATAAAAGCTCTGCATTATAGCATTTTTCTGAAATGCGTGTAATTTCAAAGTGAGTTTTTAGTTCCACATATTGATCTAAAATCAAGGATAATGCAGATTCAGAATTGAAAGCCATCTTGTATTAGCAGCCTGTACAATTTTCTTTGGTTCTTTTCCTTCATTAAGAGTTTTATATAATTTATCATATTGATATTTTCTAGCAGATGACCATGAAAACCAGTTATAAGTTTCAGAAACTAAATATTCTAAAATACAGTAATGTATCATTTGGAGGAGGTAATATATCATTTGTTGCATGAGATACTGCTAATTGTAACGAATGACAAATACATTTAATTAAAATTAAATTTAAAACATCTTTTTTCAACTTTTGTAAAGACCGTTATTTATCCCAATTATAGTACTACAATTATAGTACTACAATCAGTTGCAATACCACATTAAGTTTTCTAAAAATAATCCGAAATTATTTAATGTTTCTTTAAATGTAACAGATTTTCTACATCACATGAAAGTAATTCTGTTAATGTTGATATCAAAAATATAGATATGATTTTTCCTTTATCAGTATCAAAATAGTTAATGCCAACAGCTAAAAGTTTTTTCACAGTTATATCAGTAGGTTCGTCTAAAAATAAGCTATATTTATGAAAACCTGACTGGATTGATTTCAGTAAATTCTACTGAAAGTGTAGATATAATATGCATTCTTTTAGGATCTTTATTTTGACATCCAATGTTGCCTGATGGAATGTAAATGACGAAAATGGTTCTATAGTTTTGATATGTTTCTTCGTCTTTGCATGATGCATTAAGTCGTATAATTTTGCTTTGATTTCGCATTTGCAATATTTGCAAAGAACTTTCGTTTTATCGGCAGGACATTCCAAAAGCCAATTTGCAAAAATATTTTGCTTCAATCATTCTTTTCTAAATTTTTGGTGTACTGTCGTACTTTTTCCAAACATTAATAAAACATCGTTTTAAAACAAGATTTTCGTTGTGTGATATCGTTTAAGTCAGATGCTCGTTACTTTTGCGAATTTGCTTTAATAACCTATAAAATAAAAAAGACTTTTTTACTGTACCACAAAATGGACCACATTTTACATTTTTTTCTCGTTGTGTATTATGGGACTTTTAACAGATTTACTAAGAACTTTCTTATGACTTTGCTAATTCTTGATAAAAATGACTCACAGCGTATTACACAGAAAGAGGAAAGAATTTTTTATTAATTTTAAGAATATTATAAGATTATGTATTAATTTTTAATTTAGAACGATATTTATATTATCGTATGATAGCATTGAAAATGACTCAATTGGAGTTGAAACGTTTGTTTTATTTTATTGTATTTTAATTGTTTTTGTATTAAGTTTTTTATCTGAATTATAATTTTTTATATACGTCATTGGCTCTTTGCCCTTCTTTTATACTACCTTTTACTTATTACTACAGACCCTTTTATATTACTTTTAATTAATAAAACAATTATTGTAAAGCAATTAGTGTTAAAGTTGTAACAACAATATTTTACAATTACACCTTATTATACTTATCTATAGTCTATATATACTCTATGTATTCTGTTGAATGCCAGAAGAGAAGAATACAAATATGCGCGCTCTTGATAAATGATAATGTCGAGATACAATATAAAGTTCCTCAGGACTTAAAAAATTCTAGTTCATATAATAGAAAATATTGGGTCATCTAAAAAGTATCCGCGGTTTTTTGATGGTCAACACATCTAGTGACAAAAAACCGCGGATACTTTTTAGATGATCCAATACAATACATAACCTCAAGTACTGTACTTTTTGTCAAAGGAGTCCTTGAAAATATAAGTGTAGAAAAGTGTAGGTTGGCCCGCCATCTCTAGGCTCTCATTGCTTATCTTTCTGGGTATGTTCGCTACGTTGGAAAATTTTAACATACGATGATCGATATCTAATAAAAAATTTCAAGAATCAAAATCATAAGAAATAGCTAGCTCTATATTATCTTCATAGAAATATCTAGAAAAATAGCTAATAGCTAATAGCTAAGTCAATTTTTGCGAGCTAGATCGAAGAAAAAATAGCTAGATCTAGCCAGAAAATAGCTAAGTTGTCAACACTGCTTCTCTGGTTGACCAAGTGAATAGCAGGAGAGCAGTGTTATACAAAATGATGCTCAGTCTGTCAGAGGTCACTATTATCGTAACTAATCATATCGCAAAAAATCAGTACCAACGCAATGATGGCGTTAGTGTCAAATACAGTATATTGTACTTCAGGCTGCGTTCAGATTCCCCACCCGAGTGCACCCAGACACTCAGAAAGTGTTCAGATTCCTTTTAAGTGCCTTTATTAGGCGTTTAGGTAGAACGTTCAGATTCCTACTCTATCCACTCAGAAAGCTGGAAAAACCACCTGGTTTCTTGAGCCAGATGGAATGGGTAGTAGTGGCGCATTAAAAACTTCCTGCTATCCCAGCATATTTGACGTGTATCTATACGAAAATTTAAATTTCAAGTTATGCCTGTTATAAACAGTATAAACCATAAGGGTGAAATCACGCCGAAAACGACTGCGGAATAAAGAATGCGTCATAGAAGCAACCAATCAGCGTTATTCCGAATAGCGCTAATTGGTTGTTTCAATAACGCATTCTCTATTCCGCAGTCCTTTTCCGCACCATGATTTTATTCTAACTTAAAGGAAGCCAAGTAGTTAATCATCTATTAAGTTTTACAGGTCGGGACTTAGATATTGGTAAGATATTTATCTTATATCTTTTATCATTATTATATACATATATTTTAGTTATATATAATTATATCATTTTCGTTGTGTGACATCGTTTAAGTCAGATGCTCGTTACTTTTGCGAATTTGCTTTAATAACCTATAAAATAAAAAAGACTTTTTTACTGTACACAAAATGGACCACATTTTACATTTTTTTCTCGTTGTGTATTATGGGATTTTTAACAGATTTACTAAGAACTTTCTTATGACTTTGCTAATTCTTGATAAAAATGACTCACAGCGTATTACACAGAAAGAGGAAAGAATTTTTTGTTAATTTTAAGAATATTGTAAGATTATGTATTAATTTTTAATTTAGAACGACATTTATATTATCGTATGATGGCATTGAAAATGACTCAATTGGAGTTGAAACGTTTGTTTTATTTTATTGTATTTTAATTGTTTTTGTATTAAGTTTTTTATCTGAATTATAATTTTTTATATACGTCATTGACTCTTTGCCCTTCTTTTATACTACCTTTTGCTAATTATATGTAATTCATAATAAATCTAATATATTGGGTCATCTAAAAATGTGTTGACCATCAACACCATCCAGTGACAAAAAATCGCGGATACTTTTTAGATGACCAAATATTTACGTTACTATTCCCTGTAACTGTCTGTAGGACACTCTTGTCTTAGAGTGCGTTCAGATTCCCAAACTACTCCGGTACTTTTCGCTAGGCTCCGCCCACTTACCCAGTCACCCAGCGATCACCCACCCGGTGAGGAATCTGAATACAGCCTCAGGATGCGATTACATGTAGTGCGATACGTGGTACGCGGTACAGAAACTAACTAGATAATTATAGAAACCACGCAAACTGTGCCGCTTGCTTCTTTTCTCCTCTATTACATGTACGCGATAAGCGGCACAGGTCAGTGACAAATTCATGTTACTAAGCACTTTTTAATAGAATTAATTGATTTAAATGCAATTATTAAGTAAATCCATTGAAAAAATAAAAGTGATGAAATGTGCATAGAAATAAGTTAATATATTTTTAAAAATTCATATTAAAGTTTATTAGCCTGTGCCGCTTACCGTGCTATATATGTAATAGAAGGGAAAAGAAGCAAGTGGTACGGTTTGCGTGGTTCTTACAGTTACCTAGTTAGTTTCTGTACCGCGTATCGCTATATGTAATCGCACCCTTATTCTTGAAAAGTATCGCATACAAAAAACTAGAGAAAGCTATAGTATAAGTAACGCATTCTATTGTATAATATTTCCCTAATTTTTCTTATGCGATACTTTTCAAGAATAGGGGCTCTGAGGTCTCTATCCATAATGTGCAGGTTTACAAGTGCCGCGAGTGTCGAGAATCGAAATTTAATTCGAAACGAAAAATCGGTTTATTTTTATTAGTGGAATCTCTTTAGTGGGTGCATTCAGAAGCACGACCGCTCACTGAGCGCTCAGTGAGCTCTTGCATCTGATTGGCATATTCTGTTAGAATTAAACATATACAAGAGCTTACTAAGTGCTCAGTGAGCGATCATAGTACTGAATGCAATCTTCAGGTCTGTTTTCTGTAGTTGAACTAGTCACTACACTTTTAGAGCTTAAAGTGAGAGATAGTTATACGTTTGATATTTGTCGAAAGCGAGAGAGAGAGTTCTACAGCAGTTCTAGTGCAGGAACAGAAAACAAGCAATTGAGCGATCATGCTTCTGGATCATGCATCTAAGTTGCATTCGGAACATCACTCGTTGGTGTGTTTCGGTGACTTTAATGAAAAAGTAGTGGGGATATCGTGTGTCTTTGGGTGGTAAGTGTTCCTGAACAGCTTCCGTGTGGCGTGTGTGTCATCTCAATTTCATCTCACCGCTCATGTTTAACCCTATAATCTCAAGCTAAACAATTCACCGGTTGAAGAAAGACGGAAGAATGATTGTAAAGAGGAACGACGGCAGTATATGATTGTAAAAAAAAAGGAATATAAGTCATTCCTTCCATGATTACCGACGTATCGTATCGGATAATTGTATGTTGTTGTATCGACTTTAGATAATGATAAAATTTTTCATCGTGAAAATTCAAGTTAATATAATGCTGATTTTACAATGAGTCGGTAGTCTTAGGGGCTCCGTATAATAAAAGGAACAGAGGACAGAAAACAGAGAATAAGAATTTCAACCTATCAGAAACTGTGTATTCCATAATGCTTTCTGATAGGTTGAAATTCTTATTCTTTGTTCTGGGTGTTGAAATCACACAGTGCGGAATAGGATTGCGGAATAGAGAATGCGTCATTGAAACAATCATTCTGCATTTGATGTTGCAGAATAGCGAATGCGTCATTGAAGAAACCAATCAACGCTATTCCGCACTTTTCCATCATGCAAGTTTTGAGTGCTATGTTCACATGGTGCGTCAAAGATATATTCAACAATGAATATAATTTAAAAACTACTAACTTCATGTTACTAATTTGCTTATTAAAATAAAATATAATTTTTCAAATTGTAAAAACAATTATCACTGTTGTAGTATTTAATGTTTTACAATTAATATTTACAATTTCGTGACAATTTTTTGAACTGCTTTAATACATTTACTATCATTTTTTCTCATCGTGTGAACATAGCACACAAAATTGGTGATGGAAAAGTACGGAAAAGGACACATTGAAATCGTACGTAATGCATCATTGTTTTTTTTATTGGTATCTATTGTATATTTATGCACTCAGATTTTGTCATTCTGCTTCATTCGTCTCGACATTATGCAATTCCATCATATCAATCAGCATCAAATTATTTTAACCTCTTAAAATACGACGGTTTATTACAAAAGCATTCTGTATTCCACAATCCTATTCCAGACCGTATGATTTCACCCTTATCTACATCACATAATTCTATTCTACAATAAGCCATAGATCATATATTATAAGTCACAAGTTAGAAATGAACCAATCACAGTAATCAAGTTTCTGACTTCTGATTTCTGACTTATGGCTCATTGTAGAAAGTCTATTAATCTTAATCGATGAATTTGATCAATCAGCGTTAGTCTTCTCTAGTCAAGTTGGTTATTGGTCAATTTTATCGACTAAGACTTCCGACTATCGATTCATTGTAGAATCAGTATAACAGGGTTGATAACTAACCATATTCTGATTGTAACTGGTCGTATTATTGTAAATCCTTAAAGAAAATTGACACCAGTAATATAAAACATTAGATGCTGGATGTTGCTTCATCGTCCAAAGATCTATTAGTTCCTGTGAGGCTTATTGTCGATCTTAGAACAGTTAGTTTTGTTCTAAATACTGGACACATACAATTTTACAATATTTATACAAATAATCTAATTGTTATGTGTTTTGCGGGTTTTCTCGTGTCTAGATCCATTCTTGGAATGCCAACGTTTCGCCTTGCAGTCCACTTCATCAGGACGAGGAGCAGCCTGATACAGTATCACGAATAGGGTTCACGAAACATTGGCATTCCAAGAATGGATGTAGAAAACCCGTGAAACACATAACAGTTATATAGAAAGCACCTGTCTGAAGAATAATACAGTTTCAAGAATAATACAAATAATCTATTATATTGGGTCATCTAAAAAGTATCCGCGGTTTTTTGTCACTAGATGATGTTGATGGTCAACACATCTAATGACAAAAAACCGCGGATACTTTTTAGATGACCCAATATAATAGATGACCCAATATAATGTGCGAAAAATATTATTAAAGGCAGAGCAATATAAAAAGAAAGCAATATAAAAAGAAAATTGTCCTTTTCTTCTATTCCAAGAAGTAAAAGAAGAATTTCGATTAATCAATTCCCTTATGTATTATGCGTTATGCAAGTCTGTGCTGTGGCCATAACACACCGACTCACACCGCTCCCCTTGCTTTTTGCACGGGTAGTTTAGTGGCACTCGGTGTGACTCTCTCGACGTTTCCGAACGATCTCATATTAGTACATACCGAGTACGCACGAGTATTTCCGAACGGTTTAAGGCTTAAACACAATAGGCACAGGCAATAGGCACAGGCAACAAGGAACGAGCCATCCAATCAGAGCTCTGGGATATAAATATTGAATCATCTAAAAAGTATCCGCGGTTTTTTGTCACTAGATGTGTGTTGATGGTCGTATATCTAGTGACAAAGTACCGCGGATACTTTTTAGATGACCCAATACAATACAATACAATAATATCAAATTTATACATTAGAGCTCTGATTGGACAACTCGTTATTCTCTGTTGCCTGTGCCTATTGTGTTTAAGCTTTTAGTGGCACACTAGTGTATATTTCCGAACGCAGTCCTTGTCTATCTCTTTGGTTATGTCGTTTACATAATGTTTTTCAAAAATTGAAAATTTTAAGAATACGACGGTTACGTTTGTAAATGAAAGTAGAGTATTTTTGGAAGAAACCGTAATCTGTAGTTCGTAACGGGTTTGTTAAATATGTTGATTGAACCAAAATTGACGAACACATCGCCGAATTTCGGCAAACCGCCTGACAAACAGAATGAGGTTAGTACGTTCAAATTGATATGTAAGTTATAGACGTTAGAGTTAATAGCCCATATTCAGAACGCTCCATAACGATATAGCGCGCTAACATGCTATAATTTATGTTATAGAATTTCATATTATAGAATTTCAGAAATAAAAGTTGCTTTCCATTTACATCGATTCTCACTTGTGATAATTCTCACTTACGTTATAACTCATTTGAATGCTCGTTTCTTTTGCATTCTGACAATTGAGATTTAACTGATGGTGAATTCGATTACTTGCATTACACTGGATCAGTGCATATTAAAAGCTGCTTTATGTAAACTATCTCAATGCAGTGATACAATATAATCAACTTTGACAATGAAATGATACACATATTTTGTTAAATTATATATATAATTATATATATATAAATATTTTGTCAAATAATGACAATATCATTAGTAGATAGTTAATCGTTTAAAATATTTATATACTTTTATATTTAATTTTGCTAATTTCAAAGTAGCTTTTAGCACTGATCTAGTGTAGTGCAAATCACCGAATTTGCTATGAGTTTTGCACTAATCACTTTGATTTTAAGCGAGACTTAAAACTATCTTGTTTTAAAGCCAAAAAGAGACAGAGACAGAAAGAGTTTTAAGTGTTGCTTAAAATCAAAATAATGTTGATGCAATTGGGCCTCAGTGAGTCTCATAAACTCACTTCAAAATAAGATTATGAATCTATGTTGATATATGATAACTTTTTGCCAAAGTAAGCAAGTAGTGAACTCATTAATTTGAGTATAAATGGAAAGTACGTGTTCTGTACATGGATCAATATATGTATATATAACGTGACTTGAAATATCTTCTCTTATATGTTTTTCATAAAATAAAGTTATATAAAATAATGTCTACTAATATTAAAAGATTAATAAAAAGTCTGGGTAATTATTTAGAATAATCCCCCCTCCCCCCTCTACTTATTAAGATTTTATTAAATCTTAATAAAAATACATTTATTCGATGTATTTTCACTCAAAACGAAAGAATCTGGCCAAAAAAACGCGGCGGTTGGCCTCAAAAAAATTGATAAAAAAATTCTGAAAAAATTCTCAGAACTTTATGAGAAGAAATAAACAATTTTTGTTTCTTACAGTTTTTCTGTAAGTTGATAGTATTTGAGAATAAAATTATTGAAGACTAATATTCGACAATTTTTAGTAATTAATATCTTGTTAACTATTATGAAAACTGCAAAATGCTAGAAGACTTTTCGACTCAGTTTAGTTAGCTCTACCTATTCACGAGCGTTGTTGGGTGAATTACAGGATACCCTGTATACATGTTTAATATTTGACGAAAGTGAAAAAAGTTTAATGAGAAAGGAAGTTTCATTGCAGGAATAAAAAAATAGATCTATTGTCGTATATTAAATTAATTATATTATGTTACATTAATAAAAGCAGAAATAATAAATTTTAAGTCTGACGTGTTAATAAAATTTTTCCTAAAAATATGTTATTATTAATGTTTAATATTTTCATCTTTATTTGGATATATTTATGAATTTATATCAAGATATTAGAATACAATCTGTACTTATTGTTGAAAAGAAAAGCTATAGAATTCAATGCTTATTATAAGAAAAATGCCTTGATAAGATACTTTTAGAGCAGAACATTATATCAATCAATTTATTTGTTTCAGCTATTGCAATCTCTAGGTGTGCCTCATATTGATTCCTTTAATTATATGCTGGAGGATGGCCTTTTTTACAGTTTAAAAGATTGTACACCAGTATATTTAACTCTTACTAACAGTGACAAGGTAGTTCTTTGGATGGATGATGTACATATCTATAAGCCCACTATTCCTTCTAGTACAATTGGTGTGAAAACATGTAAAATATATCCGACAGAATGTCGACAAAGAGGTTCTACTTACAAGGGTAAAATAATAGCAAGACTCGGGTGGTCTGTCAATGGTAAAGAGCAAGAACCTCTTGAAAAAGATTTAGGAGAAGTTCCAATCATGGTCAAGGTAAAAACTAAATATAATAATCTGACTGTCATCATTTGTTGAGCCTTCAGCACTTACTATTTTATATGATTGCATTTTGAGTAAATATTTTTATTTAAATTATGATTCTCTCTCTCTCTCTCTCTCTCTCTCTCTCTCTCTTTTTACAAAAATACGATATTTTTTAGTCTAATCGATGTAACTTGAACAATATGAACCCCGAAGAATTAATCGCTCATGGTGAACATGAACAAGAATGGGGTGGATACTTCATAATCAGAGGTTTAGAGCGACTTATACGTATGTTAATAATGACGAGACGAAACTATCCCATTGCTGTCAAGAGACCAACTTGGAAAGGTCGTGGTGACCATTTCAGTGAGTTGGGTATTCTTCTGCGAAGTGTTCGGGAGGACAACTCTTCCATTGTATATATCTGAATAGAATTTGTTTACATTATTTTTTTTTGTCTTCTCACATGTCATATGTTACCAGTATATATCTTTACAGAACAATACACTGCACTTTGTGACAGATGGGTCTGCAAAACTTGCATTTACATATAAGAAAGCTACATATTTTGTGCCATTAATATTGATATTAAAATGTTTGATAGACGTAACTGATTTATATATTTACAAAGCATTAATCGCTGGATGCGAAGATGATCTTTATTACAATAACAGTATCATAAATATGTTACGTGCAGTGCATGAAGAAGGTCTACACTGGCATGAACAATGTAAAGCTTACATAGGAAAGATGTTTAAAGTCAAATTCTCCGAATTGCCTACAGATGCGACTGATATAGATGTTTGTGATTACATCATTAAGTAAGTTTGGATCTTATTAATTTTTCTTGTTGTGTTATGTGTTCTCTATATTATTACATTTTGTCATAGATATTGTATCTCTATTCATCTTGATGAACCTATCGATAAGTTCCATTTACTTGTTTTTATGACTAAAAAACTGTTCACTCTTGCGAATAATAAATGCGCCGTTGAAGGTGCGGACGCTGTAATGATGCAAGAGTGTTTATTAGGTGGACATTTGTATCTCCAAGTTCTTAAAGAGAAATTATATTCGTGGCTAGTAGGACTTAAACATCATATTCTCAAACGTGACAAGAGTGCTGGTAATAGATACTCCTTAAGTATACGTAAGTATTTTATTTGTATTGTTGATGTTATGAAAAAATTAAACCAAATATATTTAACTAATTTTTTTGAAATATTTATTCAGAGGAAATGTTGAACGTCACTAAATTTCGAAGCAACATTGACTCACAAATGGAATATTTTTTATCTACTGGAAGTGTAAGGTCATCTAGTGGCCTGGGACTCATGCAAACCACTGGTCTTACAATTGTTGTGGAAAATATCAATCGGATGCGTTATATGAGTCATTTTCGCGCGATACATAGAGGCGCATTCTTCCAAGAAATGAGGACTACTGAAGCAAGACAATTGTTGCCTGATGCATGGGGTAATTACAAACTTTAGTGTAATTTTACAATAATTTAATCCACTCTACCAGCTCCCATAATGGTTTAGTACACTCTGTATATTTCAGCTTATCAAGATTTTTAATATACATATATTAAACTAAATAATTATGATCTGTTTATAGGATTTATTTGTCCGATTCATACACCGGATGGTGCTCCATGCGGATTACTCAATCACTTGACAATGAATTGTATCATCACAAAACATGCAGATCCAAAACTGAAAGCCGCGATACCTGCAGTATTAGTAGATCTTGGAATGATTCCGTTATCTATCGCGGATGATTGGAAAAATTCGTATAATGTAATGTTAGATGGAAAATTAATTGGATTGATTGAGGACAAAATTATTAATAAAGTAGTATACAAACTGAGATTGCTTAAAATAAAGAGTCGAGAAGTGAGTTATCAACGTAATGCTTCCTAGGGCGCGATTCCGGCGTCGTTGTGCAACTTTTTCACCATATAAAATATCTGCGCAACGACACCAACAATTGTCGATAGGCATGTAAAGACAGTTACGGAATCGCGCCACTGGTTTGATTTATAACCATTGGGTATCTGAAATATTTTTTCTTTAGATACCGTCAACATTGGAGATTGCATTTGTGCCAAAGAAAAATGTTCCAGCTCAGTATCCGGGATTATTCTTATTTACTAATGCTGCTAGAATGATGAGACCAGTAATAAATTTAGCTATGCAGAAGATTGAACTTATAGGAACGTTTGAGCAAATTTACATGGAAATTTGTGTGAACCCTCAAGAAGCATATGAAGGAGTAAGTATATACACAATTTTATATTTGCTCTCTAAATTTCTTGAAGTCTCTTATTTAAAAAAACTTAAATTATTATCACTATTGGAAAAGAGTGAAAAAATTTGCACTTTTGAATAAGAGCAGCAGACTTTCACTCTTTTTTTTTTTGTGAGATTTATTCCAAAGGAAAAAAAATATCACTTCCTTTTTGGAGTAAATCTTACTCCAAAAGTATGAAATCTTATGTCAAAACCGAATAAAAATCTGTTATTCATATTCAAAAGTGCATATTTTTTACTCTTTTTCAATAGTGATAATATTTCAACTCTTTTGAAATGACATTTCACCAAGAAATTTAAAGAGTGTGTATACATAATTTTTGTGTATACACAATTTTATATTTATGTAAGTTTTTAATCTCTATGTAACGTGATAATTTTATTTTTTCTTACTAGTTAACAACTCATCAAGAAATAAGCCAAACAACAATTTTCAGCAATTTAGCTAATCTTATTCCTTTGCCGGATTGCAACCAGAGTCCGAGAAATATGTATCAGTGCCAGGTAAATCCATATAGGAGACCGGGGTACCATGAATCATAAAAACTTAAACTCTTAAAAGTGCATCTAAATATAAACATTTTTGTATAATTTTTTTTTAATAATTAAAGCATAATGCATATTTCAAAATTTAATAAGTATATATTTAGTAAATATTAGTTTTTAAGAAAAAAATAAAAACATTTTTAAAAAAATGATCCATGGTGCCCCATACCCGGGGCTATAAGTCACACACAAAACAGTAAGATTATGCAGAAATAATGATGACGAAAGTTGAAAAGTAACAGTAGTTTCAATTAACTTACACATTCTTAGCATAGTCACTAATACAATAAAATATAATTACAACTAGTAGAGGAAAGGTTCCTATTATGAAATACCGAGTTCATTTTGGATAAATGCCAAAAATCTATATAGGCAGAATTTTAAAAAATAATAGGTTTTCATTTTGAAGGGAATTTAATAAGCTTTAAGATAATGTTAAAATTTAATTCAAATTTTATTTTTTTTATAAATTAAAGAAATGTAAAAAGTGAGCAAATCGCAAAGTCAAAAAATTGTGCTCCTAATATGAGATGTTTCAAGAAATCGATAATAAAACGCAAAGTATTGCATCAATACATCAGTATTGCAATTAAAAAACTTTATTTAATGTTTCTGAAATATAAATAAACACAGCCAGTGCGCGTACAAAATGAGTATGCGATGCATTGTACTTAGCTGACTCGTCTTCAGGTAATTGGAACTAAGCATTGCAGAAACAGGCACTCGATGTTTATTCCGATTGTCCTTTTTATTATTATACAATAACATTTATATTTTAGCAACGATTTTCACTATGACATAGAAGCAAAGGTTATTTCATATTAGAAATACCCGGGGTATCTCATATTATGATTTCCACGCCTTATGGTTTTATGATCATCAAATATAATTTCTGTAATTAAGCAATTCAAACATATCACGTATTTTTCTATTAGAACGATTTTACTCTATCACCACATGAAGAATTTATTGCCAAATATTTACTTATTAAATAATAAACAAGGTTTAAAAGCTCATCTCAAAGAAACTTGAAGACATCCAAATTCTAAAATCTGTTTTTTGCAACGACTACAGGCATGATCTAATAATGAATTTTTCACTAAACAGTTTTCAATCAAAGAATAATAATATAAAATAAATTCATGAACCAATAGATAACGTTTATTATAATAGTTTTGCGAAAACGCCTCTACCTCATATTAGGCGCCTACCTATAATAAGGGGCTTTCCTCTAATTATTAAATAATAAAATAGAAAGTTATAAGAAAATAATAAAAATAAGAAATAACCAATATAAGATAAAAAATTTATTTTGATAAAGTAAAATTAATTGCTTAGAAATATAAGCTGTTCTTTTACATATACTGTCCTAGTACATATACTTTCTATATTATCCCATATTATCATGAATATTTAATGTATAATCCATGGTACCCAAATTATGCATTTAATTATACATTTAATAGAAAACTATAAAAAATAAATGTTAGATTATTATTTGCAACTTAGTAAGTTGAGAAAAGATGCGCAGAAACTTGCACTTTATCTTCATACATGTATCTTCTAATACAAAAACAATATTAAAACATTTTTATACGATAAAAAGTTACTATTGCACCACGAAAACCATTAATGATCGATGCTTTTCAATATAATGGAATTTAATCGCTGCCACCTAGATAAAAAGCATGGGCAATGAAGTAACAATTGTATTGCACCAGTAGTATTAATTTAAACGTTCTAGATTCTATGTTAAACAATCGATGATAGTACTCCGTGACTTATGGCGTCCCGATTTCTCCTATATATTGAGATTATTAATATATTTCAATTAATATATTTTACTGTCTGTATTTGCGGATATGAATACTACTTACTTATTTGAGTGTTACTAATAATTCTTAATCTTTATTGAAGGCTCCAAAGATAAATCGCAAAAAAGTAGAAAGCCAATGTAAGCCAGCTACAGGTTGCTCGTATGTAAGAATTTCGTATATTTGAAGTTAAATAAAAATTATAGACGTTTCGATCCTTATGATTGAGTCATCTTCAATTGTAGATTTGAAACAAATTCATCCGTGAATAATTAAAAAGTGTATACAGTCTTAATATTATATTTAATGTCAATATTTAAATAATTAAAATTTAAAAGTTGTCTGTTGTATTTAACCGAATATTCAACATACATTTTTAATATTCTTGAAGCTTGGGTGCTTTCTATATAAAGATTATGCGTTTCATGTTTTTTTTTCGTGTTCAGATCCATTCTTGAAATGCAAACGTTTCGTGAACCTTGCAGTCCATCAGGGCGAGAAGCAGCCTGATATTGAGTTGTTCTTCTGGGCCGTTTCCTTTATATTATATTACTTGTCGAGTGATGGAGGCGAGGGGGGAGAGGATTGTGGATAGGGATAAGGGGAAGTGGAGGAAATCGATCGGTCTTCAATAACCAGGAGAAGATGATCTTCCATATTTTTATTTATGTTGTAACCATTATCTGTCTTTAGATTGTTAGGGTATTTTTGTATCTCTATGCTTCTCTATACTTTCTTGGAAAGTATGATGTAATGGCTATTGTGGTCGTTTTGTTAAACAGTATTTTATGTCCTGTTTCGATGTTGTGTTCTGATAAGGCGACTGTATGGCGTGTTTTAGCTTGACATCACATTGGTTCTTTTATCTGTAGATTGACCATTCTCCCGGTTTCTTCAACGTATATACTTGCTCGCAGGAACAAGGTATTTTGTATACTCCTGCGGAGCTTAGTGGAGATCTTTGATCTTTAGGATTTTTTAAGATTTGTCCTATTTTTGGGTGATTTGAAGCTAGTTCTGCTATTGTGTTTGTTCTAATATTGTGTAATATCCTGCCAATCTGTTGTTCCTTTGACATATGGAAGAATAGATAGGATCCTTTCGTCTGGATGTGTGTCAGAGTCCGTTTTCTTGTTTGCATGTTTATTGATTATTTTGGTTATATCTTTTTTGTCGTGTCCGTTTTTCTGTAAGGCTAGGTTTAGGTAATTGAGTTCTGTCTGTAGATGTTCTTTCTTTGTAAGAGATAGTGAAAGCTCTATATATAAGTGAGTTGACTGCTGACTGTTTTTGTGCTGGGTAATGGCATGTAGATATTTATCTATGTATTGGTTTTCTGTACACTTGATGGCTTAATAGTATGCCCGATGAATATAAAAATTTGTAATTGAGCTCCAAATTGTATTTATTCAAAATTTTTACATAAAAAAAATATGTAATCATATATTTATTAAAATGTTGAGTTTTCAAAAAATATTCATTCACAAAAAACTATGAATATTTAGCGAGTATTCATATTCAAACAAAATATTATATAAAAAAGAAAGCTCCAATAAGCAATCGTTATCTCTTAACTATAATCGGTACTTTGATGATTTTAAGTAAAAAAAATGAATTTTATTTATTTTTGTGTGTCATTGTAATATTCAGATTTTATAAAGAAAACTTAGAAATTTTGAAAAATATTTTAGAAAGATATATAATACATTTTTTATTTATAAATCTATTTGCTAGAGTGCCATACATATAATTCTGATTATATGACAGTAATGTTATAAATATTTTATAGGATTTTGGCGATGTTTATTATGGTTGTGGACATTAAATTCCGAGATATATTATTTATTCTTAATAAAAATGTCTTTGTTTAATCTATAGATTAATCAAGGACGCCTATCGTATAAGTCGCGAACTAAGCGCACGGTATGATCGTAGTCATTGTTTTTATAGATTTCTGTTTTCTCTTGTAGGCTTACAAGCTATATGCAGATAGTACAGAGTAAAAGTGAATACGAAATGAAAATATTCGTATATTAAAAAAATATTCATTCAAATGGAATGAAAAAATATTTATTTGTTTCTTAACGAATAAAAAAGAAATAATAATTCGAATGAGTATTTTCATTCATTTTTTATTCATTTATTCGAATGTTAGATATATTCATTGGACATATTGAGACCTAAGGTACCGTCAGCTTTCTTAAGCCTGATTGCATGTTACTTTGATTTTAAGTGAGGTTTAAAACTCTGTCTCTTTTTCGCTTTAAAACGAGACAGAGAGAGTTTTAAGTTTCACTTAAAGTCAAACGTTGATGCAATCGGGCCTTAGAGACAAGAACATCTAGGAAGGGGAGTTTTCCGTTTTCCTACCCACAATTTTCCTACCCCATCACTCGAACAAGCAGGATAATATAAAGGGAACGGCCCAAAGGAACAGCTCAGTATCAGGCTACTCCTCGCCTTGATGAACTGGATTGCAAGGTTCACGAAACGTTGACATTTCAAGAATGGATCTGGACACGGAGAAAACCCATAACGCATAATCTTTAAAGTACATTTTTAATTACCTGTAATATATTAAATATAAAATAATATAATAAAAACCTTAAAGTACTAATCAAAATGTCATTAAAATCTTTGGATAAAATTTATGTTACATATATTGACGATGATGTTATTGCGAACATGCTTACTAGGCCAGTCCTCAGAAATGAAAATGGCAGTGAAAAAGGAAGAAATTATTTACAGGTATTTTATTGTTTTGCTTGACAGATTGAGATATAAAAAGATTAAATTTAAAAGTGCTACATTAAGGGGCCACTTGGAAGTAATTAAGTAATAAAGATTTTTTTTGGTTTTTTTGATTAAAACTCGAAAACAAAAAGAGATATCGAAAAATGACAAAAAAACTTTTTTATTGCTGCTGAAATTTCTTACAAAATGAGTTTTTAACGAGCTTTGTATTATGAATAGAACCAGAGATACAGCGGTTTGAAGATGAGTGAAATTTCTTAAAAACAGCAAAAATAGGAATTTTTTTCAATTATTGCCTTCTATTTTGAGTGCGTCGGAGAATAAAAAGTGACATAAGATAATTTAAAGTAGACATTTTTTCGAAAAAAATGAACTTAAATTGAACTTAATATGATTGATATTTCCAAAGATATCGAGCTCCAAAGTAGGTAAAGCGATCATTCTTAGTATTACATTGTGTCGTTGTGATGTAAAATAATTTATTTTTATTTTATTAATGTTAGATTTGTTAATTATTAATTTATTATATATACGAAAAAAAACACTTCAAATATGATAATATACAAAATGGACAAATTTTGTGAAAAAAGCTACTATTTTGAAGCTCGATATCTCTGGAAGTATCAATAGTATTGAGTTCAATTTAAATTCATTTTTTTCAGTAAGATGTCTACTTTAAATTATCTTATGTCACTCTCCAATGCACTCAAAACGTAGAAGGCAATAACTGAAAAAGTATCTATCTTTGCTGTTTTTTCAAGAAATTTCACTCATTTTCAAATCGCTGTATTTCCAAAATCTATGTTTGGTTCTATTCATAGTACAAAACTCGTTAAAAATTCATTTTGTAGGACATTTCAGCAGCAATAAAAAAACTGTCATTTTTATATATTCTTTTCATTTTTCTCTTTTCGAGTTTTGATAAAAAAAAAACTTTATTGCTTAATTACTTCCAAGTGCTCCGCTTAATGTTGTAGCACTTTTAAATTTAGTCTTTTTATATCTCAAACTCGATTAAAACAATAAAATATCTGTAAATAATTTCTTCCTTTTTCAACCTCTGATGACTGACCTATGTAGTAAGACTACGGGAGAGTGTGAGAGATCAAATGAAATTATTATTAAGTAGGATAAAAGAATACAAACAGAATGTAAATAAACACGAAAATATGTAAGCATATAAGAACCAAGCGCGGGTATCGGTGCGCAAAGAAATTATATATGTAATTACATGGGCGTATCATGGAATTTTTTTTTCGGAAAGGAAGGGATTCAATCAATCCAGGAATGTACCATGCACCAATCGGAATGACAAAAAAAAATATTTGCTATTGTAACTGAAAAGAACTGCATCAATTTTGTTGTAATTTACAAACATTAATATTTGTAAATATGATTATAATTTTTAATATTAATGAATTTCATTTGAAATTTGAATATTTTTATAACTTTTAATATCTCTTCGTACCTCACTTTGAAGAGGAAAAATGTTTTGTACATCATATAATTTTTATTTTTTTTTTTTAAAGAATTTTGTTTTAAGAAGGATAATACAGTTATTACAAGGATGTATCAATTATAGCGTATGTTCTGTTTTTCGCGTGGGACAAAAACTTTACGAAAATTTTCCCTATACATATTGCATATTTTATCAAAGCTCGAACGAACAAAAGTATTAAAAATTACTTATATAGTCTTACAACGAAAAGAAAAAAATATTTTATGTAACAGCAAAAAACTGACACAAAATCAAAAGGTATATGTTTTTTACATTTAAAAATGAAAGAGAGGAGTTCGATATGGTATGTACAGCCGCTCACAGAAAGGTTGCAATATTTTTTTTTCGATGGATTTTGGAGTACAGTTTCACTCAGCGCTCACCGATTCTTACTTATGGATCTAATCATTTACGAGCGATTGATTCTTACTTATGGATCTAATCATTTACGTTCAACCGCTCTATGAGCAAAACTGAGTTCCGAAACTCATCAAAAAAGAAGTGTTGCAACCTTTCTATGACTGGCTGTACATCGTCAATTCAAAATAAAATATTCTTATTAGTAAAGCAGTGAAAAATTATTAGACACCGATATAAATAGATGTGTGCTATCGTGATGTGTGCTAACGGGACCTTTTCAAAATGAAATAATTAATAAAAAATTTCGGGGAGAGTGAGATTTGAACTCCCAAAACTACCCTCCTGGATACGTCTATGTGCAATTAATAAAGTTATATAAAATCTAAATATAAAAGTAAATAGTTTACAAGGATAACATGTTTCGGTTCTAGCTCTAAGCCCTTATATGTTGGTCCTTTTTCACTCGATCAGTCAACTTCTTGCAAACGATACATCGATCATATACAGGAACAATATATCTACACGTATTTGACTATATTTTAACGCGTTTATTTATTATATGATCTAAAGAGGACTCAAAGCTGCAGCCGAAACATGTTATCTTTTGTAAACTATTTACTTTTATATTTAGATTATATATCATTTTTTATTAACTGCATGTATAATTTCTTTGCGCACCGATATCAGCACCTGATTTTTATGTGTCTATATATTTTCATGTAATTCGATTTATCAGGAATCCGTTATTGTTTATTTTAATGTAAATAAAATTACAAGAACTGAGTCTAAAACATTATCTATTAAAACTTAAAAAAATTAGTCTTTTTTAAAATAATTATAAAGAATTCAACAGTATCCTTCTGTTTAAAAAATTTAATCCATTTTTTATTTTTTTAATGTAAATTGACTCTGAGATTGATTGCTTATTATAGGTTTTTCTTTATTCAAAATTCTAATGTTGTTTCAATCAAATTCATGATTGAGTTTCAATCTATGTAATCTTCATAATAACAGAGTGTTGATTAATACGTCTATTGATGTGATTACGATGTTCAGATAATCTAGCTTTTAATAATCGTTTCGTTTGACCTATGTATTAACCGATTGTATACATTTTTTAATTATTAACGGATGATATCCTTGAAACTTCCATGGATGCTTTTTATATAATTGTTGTGTGTTTCGCGGGTTTTCTCCGTGTCTGGATCCATTCTTGGAATGCCAATGTTTCGAGGAGCAGCCTCAACTTGATACCTACAGTATCAAGAACATCTAGGAAGGGGAGTTTTTCGTTTTTCTACCCACAATTTTTCTACCCCATCACTCCAAGCAGGATAATATAAAGGGAACGGCTCAAAGGAACAGCTCAGTATTAGGCTGCTCCTCACTCTGATGAAGTGGACTGCAAGGCTCACGAAACGTTGGCATTCTAAGAATGGATTTAGACACGGAGAAAACCCGCGAAACAACAGTTATATTAACGGATGAATTTGTTTCAAATTTACATTGAAGATAACCCAATAATAAGGGTCGAAACGTCTGTAATTTTTATTTCACTTCAAATATACGGAATTCTTACACATGGACAACCTGTGGCTGGCTTACATTGATTTTCTTCTTTTTCTTCTGAAAATTATTACTAATAATATAATAATCCTAAAATTAAAACTTTCGAATCGCATCTGAATTTTGCAGACTGTAAATGCATTTTAATAGCACAATGATTGAAATATATAAATTTTTCAATAACTTCACAGATGGGTAAACAAACAATGGCTACACCGTGCCATAATTGGCAACAGCAGTCACAAACGAAAATGTACAGGCTGCAAACACCTGCCACTCCACTCTTTAGGCCGGTACATTACGATAATATTAATATGGACGATTTTGCGATGGGTACTAATGCAATAATTGCCGTTATCGCATACACGGTGAGCTTATATTTTGTTATTTAATACTTTGTTTCTAATATCAAATGATTCTATCTAGAGACTACATGGGCCTTTTCTAATGCCCTAAATCCCTCCAAATCTTTCCTGCTCATCGTCGGATCACATCTGTATATGTACTATCTCGTGTTGATTCCTTTAATGTCAATATTAATTCAATTTCAATTCTTTGCTTCTCCTCCATTAGAATCCTAGGCGTTCATTTAAACTCTTCATGATCTTTCGAATCGTATGTGACCACCAAATGAACGGCCGCTTACTCTTGACTTCGCCTCCACTATCCCTTTCGCCATATTCTCTCTACTTCACAAAAGCTCCATGTCTCTCAATCATCTGGTTATTTCATTGTTTGACTATGCCGATGTGGTATACGTTCCTGTTCTCAGTCTGCAACTACTCAATCGCATCCAATACATTCAGAGCTTCTGTCTTTGTTTTTCATATTGTGTTCGTAAATTCGATCATATAACTCCTTTGTTCTTAAGCTCTGGATGGCTTAAAATTCGCCAGGGTTTCGTTCTTCACTTGTGTTGTCTTACTTTCTGTATTCTTAGGATCAGTACTCCTTCCTATTTATGTAACCTTCTGCATTTTAGTTCAGAGCTTCACTCCTCTGATCCTCCTGACACTCGTCATTAAAATAACTTATCCATTCTCTGTCATCTCTGCTAAATTCCAGTCCTTTCTTTGTACTTCAGTTAAGTTTTACAATATGCTCCCTCCACACGTTACAAATTCCCCTTCTCTGGCTTTTTTCGCTCGACTGTTGCTGATTACATTGTATCTTTCACATCTTTGTGATTCGATCGATATCACTGATTGCTTTTCATCTCTTGCGAATTTGATATCCGCGCAAATGCATACATGGTATTATTTTTAACTTACAAGGGGAGCATCAGTCGAGGATTTTGATGCGCTTTTTACGGGCTTCTTGAGCGAAAAAAAAAAACGATACGTGTCCGGCCACTTCAGGCCATTGGCTCCCAGTTTCGAAGAAATTGATTTTTTAATTAATTATTGTAATAATTTAAAAAACATAATGTATTGGAAAATATCAATATCTTTATAAATTTCATTTTATTTTACCGAATTTTAAGGATAAAATTACATCTGGATGATTCTGAATCTCAGATGATGATTCTGCACGCAATAAATAAATCGCGCGCCAGTCAAAATGGTGCTCACTTCAGTAAGCATTTGACGTACTCACGCACGCACGCGATTCTCTAAACTAAAGAAGTATTTCAATAAAATTTACCAGCATGAAAAATGATGGAAATGTTCATGATAAAATCGCATATGCTAATAGAGTGGAAATTGCGATTATTGCTGAGTAAGACAAAATAATATCTTTGTCGCTCTCAAGATATAATTGATAGGTTGAAAATTTGTAGTTAAATTTTGTACTATAACTGGCTGAAGAAGTGGAAAGTTTTCCGAAAAAGCAGAGATTATTAGAAAAAAAATTTAGAAATTTGTGGCAGAAATGATTCGTGATTTTCATTTTGAAGAACATGAAGAATTACTTTTGACAGAAGAATGCATCACAATGATTCGTTAAAGAAATTAATTTCATTTTTCAATAATTAATAAAATATATTTTGTATTAATTGTGAATAATTCCACTAATATATACATTTTTGTGAACAGATTATTTGAACATACGGATTATATTGGCAATTATTTCGCTAGTTATGTATTCTAGTAAATTATAATAATTGATATTTATACTGTGTAATAAATTGATGAAATATTAGAAGTAGTCATGTTAATACTTTCTTGTGTGATGCATTCTTCCGTCAAAAGTAATTCTTCATCTTTGAAATTAAAATCACGAATCATTTCTGTCACAAATTCCGCAATTTTCTTTCCAGTAATCTGTGCTCTTTCAGAAAATTTGGAACTTTGCACTTTTTCAGCCAGTTGTAATATTATCATCAGTTATATCTTGTTTTGAGAGCGACAAAGATGTCTTGCTCAGCATCAATAATCGCATTTTCCACTCTATTAGCATATGCGATTTCATCATAAACATTTTCTATCGTTTTCCATGCTGATAAATTTTATTGAAATACTTCTTCAAGAGAATTGTTGCGCGCGTGAGTGAGTCGAATGTTTACTGAGATGAGCAACATTTCGACTGGCGTGCGATCTACTTGTTGTGTTCAGAATCATCATCCGAGGTTCAGAAATCATCCACCCAGGTGTAATTTTATCTTTAATATTCAATGAAATAAAATAAAATTTTTTGAAAAAGTATTGATATTTTCCAATATAGTGCGTTTTTCAAATTATTACAATAATTATTTTAAAAAATCAATTTCTTCGAAACTATGAGTCAATGATCGGACATGTAACGTTTTTTTTTTCGCTCAAAAACAGCCTGTAAAAAGCGCATCAAGATTCCCGAAATCATCACCTGGTGTTCCCCTTGTCAGTGAAGCAAATGTAATCATATATGTAATTTTATCATAAATGTGAATGTAAATGTTAGTATAATGTCAATGATGTACTTGTCTCATGTATTATGTGATATGTGGCGCTCAAGATTTTTCTATCTATTTTATTTGCTTAAATACTATATTGTTATCTATTGACTGATTTTGTAACAGCAATTTTGCTGGTGCCCTGCCATTTGCTGTATATATTTACATTGCAATAAAGATGTATCTCCAAGTAAGAGATTGGACACCATACGTTTAGTTCGTCATATTTTTCAGAAATCTGCTTAAGGTTCTTTAGTAAATCGGAGTTATCATAGAAATGTTTAATTTTTTTATAAAATGAAATATCGAAATTGACGTATGCAAAATTCTACGGTAGATTAAGGCTTCTGAATAGTCATCACAGCCATATTGAATCGAGACGTCAGAAGCGAAAAATGACACGTTAATTTTTATTACATGCCATTTATAAATAAAGAATTTGAAAAAATAAAATGAGATTGTTTTAAAATATTTGTAAAAATGGACGAAAACTATCCCCCTTGACAGTCAGTAAATAATTGTGAAAAATGATAAAAGGCACGTGTAAGTGAAAATAAGCTATGCATGCGCATTGAATAAAAGCACTTCGTCCATTTTTACAAATGTTTTAAAGCAATTTTATCATTTTGTTTTATCTAAATTGTCTTTATTTATAAATGCCACGTAATAAAAATTAACGTGTCATTTCTCGCTTCATTCAATATGATTCAATATGATTGTGATTGACTATTTAGGAGCCTTAACGATGAAATAAGAGAGAAAAAATGTTGAAAATGTGACTTTTCACGTATAACTTAATGACAGATAAGGCTCAGAGGCTTCTTTAATTAATTGCACACAAATCCTACCATAGACTTTTCTCAGAAACGAGATTATAATAGTTTAAAAAATTACGATTTTATCTATTCTATCTTATTTTATCTATACTATCTTGATCTATATTATTTTGTCTATACTTAAGATAGAATGTGTATAAGATAGCATAAGATATGTCCTTCTATCTTAATTTATCTTAGGGAATAGAAGTAATTAATTACTTGTAGCGCCATTACTTACGTTATCTGTACTCTGTAATAACGACGATTTGGCAAAATGACGAATTTTTTTATAACTGTAATGGTAACATCAAAGATGGAAAAGTCACTCGTTACTGAAAAAATTAATTCATCATTTTATTAAAAAATAGGACTAGCGATTTGCTTCGAAGACTTTGACATTCGAATTTCGAAGCTTCGAAGATTCGAAGTTTCAAACAATCAAAATTATATCATTAATTTAATATAATAGTAATAATATTATAATATAACATGAAATTGTACGACAAAATTTGAAATGAAATGTTTAAATGAAATGTTATGTATAATTACATCGTTAAATTAAAAAATACGTAAATTTAATCACTTTTATTGATTTTATGATTTTACTAGAATGTTCTTCATTTTGTTTTATACTGAGAAAGATTTAGTGAAATCAAAATGTTCATATTAATTTGTTATAATTTTATTATTTTATTTCAAAATAAATTTATTTTTACTTTCTTAATTTTTTTAACCTATAAAGGTCTAATCCAGAACAAAAGCCAAAAAATAATAATTGGAAATAGAACTAGCTACTAAAGAAAATATTTCTGACATAAAAAGTACATTGCAAAGATCAATTTTGCACACAATTAATTATTATAAACAAATAACAATTATAGAGAAAGACTACGCCAATCAATTTCGGAATAATTATTAAAGGAGCATGTAAAACTTTTTTAAATTGTTTATTTGTTATATTTATATATCCACACAGATTTGAATTTAAATTTTATATACATTTATTTCATCATAACAATCGACATTGTTTTAGATTTCTCAGAAATCAGCTGCTTATTAGACTTTGTATTTCTTATATTTATTTTTATTTTATTGTAATTTATTAGGTTTTTTGGTAATTATATCAAATAGGGGACTTTCCTCCTATGATCTTGACCTTGACATATGTTGTCATGACTCTGAGTAACCTCCAACAAAAAAAGTTTAAGAAAAAACGTATATAATATCTTTTTCCACCATATAAAACAGAAATTTTCTGCTTTAAAGTACATTTTTCAACTTTCTACGCGAAGCAACTCCCACCCCACTTTCCCTCCCTGCTTGGGGGCACATGACTTTCATATTTTTTAAATATAATTTTTGTTTTTAGAATAGAAAATTTTTTCCTGCTTTACTCTGCATACGTAGTTTACGATATATGATTTGGTTAGAGTTAGGTTATTATACACTCATGGGTATATAATAATATAACCATGACTTTCCTCTAAACTACATATTTACAAATTTTCTGCTAAAGCAGTGAACTTGTATTCTAGTGGAAAGTCGCGTGCTACTAGGCAATGGGAGAGATGAAATACAGCAGGTGGATATAGTTTAGAACAGTTTCTGTTATATATAGCCGAAATAAAACATTATTTTTTCGAATTTTTTGTTAACAACTTTTTAAGGACGAGTGATAGCTAAAACCTGCTGGAGATTACTCAGAATTATGACCATGACAATATATGTCAAGGTCAAGGTTATAGAGGAGAGTGAGAGTCCTCTATTCGGTATATTTACTGGTTTTTTAAATATATTATTATATTACAATATATGATTTATTTTATATTATATTTTAATCACTTTCATTGATTTTACAATTCTTTCAATCGATTTTCCGTTCTTAAAATTATTATTTTATACTTACGAAGATTTACAATTAAGGCTCCTGACTATTCAGCCAAGAACTCTGCGTTGACGGTAGCGACACAGAATCAGACGGCAGTCTGGCGAAACCAGTAGCTAAACATTCAAACACGAGCCCATGTACTTGTGCTCGCCTTCGGCGCGCCGAGAGTGAATGAGACAGCGAGTTCCTTCCCACACTAATTGCTTGTTTTAAGCGACCGAAAATGCTTTCTCGGCTGCTCCAGCATCAATAAGGAGTAGGTATCTAAATAACATGTAAGTTTTAATAAATTGTAGTAATAGTATATTACTACCCCTCCCATTAATCCAGAATAGTATAAATCATGCTACATAAAACGCAACAGTTTATGAGATATTTAATTGTTTACAATTTTTCATGCGCGTTACATATCTTCTTCATAAATTCGACTGGCAAGAATAATTCAGTAGAAGTAGAATTTTACTGGAAAAAAATTATAAACCAGCATTTCTCTTCACGAAAATCTTTGAAAGGCCATCAGAAAAGAAAATGCGTATGTTTGAGATTCGAGACTTGTAAAGAAAATATGCGAAAAAATTGAATAAGTCCAAAAAGTATGTTTTTTCGCTTATAAAACGAAAGATATTGATTGTATGCAAAAAAATTCGGTATGAAAAATGTAAATATTCGAAATACTTATAAAATGAGATATGGAGCATTAAAATGGATCTATTAATTAAATAGAAAAAAAATTAAAAAACACCAAAAAAGCCATTTTTTCACTCGCTCTCTGTTCATTAAAATTTAAACGCAAAGCGTCTTTGAAATTCTCGGAAAATGTAGCTGTCGTAATGACGAACAAATTTAGCCCTGAACGAGCCTGAGATGTTCATTACTTTTTACAAAAAGCGATTTGTTCACTAAAAACCTGTCTGCGGAAAACTTAATTTCTTCATTTTTTAGCAGTCGCACAGCAATTTACAGAGGTGATTTTTCTTCTTCAAGAGTTCCACTATCACGTACATTTAATAACAAAACGATTTTTTGCAGTTAAAGTTGCAGTTATTAGAAAATGACTTTGGAAAGTGGGTATCTTTTTTCGTATAAAAATGGAATATTTCTGTTAATATGCATCATATGAAATAGCCGTGTGAAGCATTCGGCAGCTAACATTTTTCTACGAATTTAAAAAAAAGATTACCCTCTGATTATTAGGAGTCGAGATAACAATTTTTTTTTTAAATTACTGGCTCTAATTTTTAAGATTAGGAGTTCTATATGGCACCAAGTCAAAGAAGAATTGAATTTGTTAAAAAATTCTCGAATTTTTTGCTACTGAAAAAGTTTATTTAAAACCATTGGAAAATTGAGGAACGCGAGAGTGACAGCGCGCCGAGTGGAGTGAAGAAGATCGGGCCGCTCGGCGACTCGCGCGTGTCTGATTTCATGCATTAAAATTTGCTAAATTTATATTTTCTGAACAATAAATTGACGTAGAAACATGATTTTCTTTTAATATGGGTAGAGAGATATAAACAACTAGCCTAACATCGCAAAGAAAGAGTAACCATGAAATTTTTAATTTTTCTTTTCTTAAATTTTTATTTTTTCGGTTTATTACATGTTTGAGTATGGAATGCATGTCTCATTAATAAAATTTAAGTCACATGATCTATGTTTCTTTATTTGTAATGTGCTACAAAGTGTTTAATTGGATAATTATATGTACGGAATTATCAGTACAAAATTTTTTTTGTGAATTTAATTGCAAATATAACATGTGAATAAATAAGTAATTAAGAATTAATAAGTAATTTAGTAAGAATTAATAAGTAATTTAACAAATGTTAGCGTAACGTGAATACTTTTCAGAATATTAAATAAAGAAACGTAGCTCATGTGACTCAAATTTGTCAATGAGACTGCACTCCATACTCAAATGTGATTTTTTAGAACCGAAAATAAACATTCAAGAAAAGGAAAATTAAAAATTTCATGATTATAATTATTTTGCGAATCATTTGGTTAAGCTATTTGTTTCTCGTTGAGCTATCTTAGATTAAAAAAAAAAATCATGTTTCTACGTCAATTTATTGCTGAGAAAATGTAAATTCAGTAAATTTTAACGCACGAAATTAGATACGCTCGAGTCGCCGAGCAGCCCGATCTTCCTCACTTGACTGCGCGCCGGCTCGCTCCCTCCGGCGCGCTACCCTCGCGTTCCCCAATTTTCCAATTGAGGTTTTAAACAAACTTTTTCGGCAGTAAAAGATTTAAAAATTTTTTAACAACAAATTCAATTCTTCCTTAATAAATTGATAAACGGAATTCTTAATCTTTAAAATTAGAGCCACACTTTAGACTTCTTTTTTAAAATCTAATAATCGGAGGATATCCTTTTTAAATGCGTAGAAAAATGTCAGCTGTCGAATGCTTTACACGGCTATTTGATATGATACGTATTAACGGAATTATTCCATTTTTTTATATGAATAAAAGAATTTATATTAATACTCACTTTTCAAAATCATTTTCTAATAGTTTAAATGCAAAAAATCGTTTTGTTACTAAATGTATTAGGTGTTGGAATTAATTCGTAGCGTTTTTTAATGAAAGAATGTTATTTATTTCACATGAGCATTAAAAAATACATTAATGAAAGTACTTCCCATCACTTGTAAAACGCTACGAATTAATTCCAACACCTAATATGTGATAGTGCAATTCTTGAAGAAGAAAAATCATCCCTGTAAATTGCTGTACGACTGCTCAAAGATGAAGAAATTAAGTTTTCCGCAGACAAGTTTTTAGTGAACAAATAGCTTTTTGCAAAAACTGATGAACATTTCAGGCTCGTTCAGGACTAAATTTGTTCATCATTACGAGAGCTACATTTTACGAAAATTTCGAAGCTTTACGTTTAAATCTCAATAAACAGAGAGTAAATGAAAAAAAACTTTCCGATGGTTTTTACTTTTTTCTCTTAACTAATAGATCGATTCTAATGTTTCACGTCTCATTTTGTAGGTATTTCGAATATCTCCATTTTTCATATGGAACTTTTTTCTATACAATCAATATCTTTTGTTTTATAAGCGAAAAACGTGCTTTTTGCAACTATTCGATTTTTTTCGGATATTTTCTTCACAAGTCTCGAGTCTCAAACATATACGTTTCTTTTCTGATCGCTTTTCGAAGATTTTCGTGAAGAGAAATGCTGCTTTATAATTTTTTTCTGGTAAAATTCTACTTCTACTGAATTATTCTTGCTATTCGAGTTTATGAAGGAAGTATATAACGCGCATGAAAAATCATAAACAATTAAATATCTCGTCAACAGTTGCGTTTTAATATGATTTATACTATTCTGGATTAATGGGAGGGGTACATTATTACTATAATTTATTAAAACTTATATGTTATTTAGAATGATCCTCGTCCCTTATCGATGCCATGGGCCTCCGAGCGGCCGAGATTGTCAATAAGAGTTTTTTCGGTTTTTTGTTTGAAACAAGCGACTAGTATGAGAAAGAGCTCCCTGTCTCTTTCATTCTTAGCCAACGGCGAGCACATACATAGGCTTGTGCTTGTATGTGTGTTACCGCACTACGATAAATGACTGAACTTGTAGGTGTGGAAAAATGACGTTTTGATGACGGAACTTATGTTGCATATCATTTCATTATTATTTGCTTAATTGTGAAAATGTGACTTGTCTCGTATTTGTCAAAGTCGTAATTATCGATGAAAAATAAAGTTATCTTGGAGTTTTATATGTAAAAGCGTATATTTTATTCGTTTCAATAGCTGTCAGATCGTGTGTTTCTGTCCGAATATAGGCTCATTTTACGTGCTTTTTACGATCATTTACTGACAGTCAGGGGAGGAAAGGGCAGTTTTTATATCGATTTTTACAAATGTTTTAAATCGATCTCGTCATTTCGTTTCATCCAAATTGTCTTTATTTTTAAAAATTGCATGTAACATAAATTAACTTCTGCCATTCCTCGCTTCTGACGTCACGATTCCAGCATGGCCATCAGGAGCCTTAAAAGGGGAATCTATTTTAGAAAGTTGAGAAGTAGCTGTTTTTTTGCGAATTTTTTATGAACAAACCATGAAGCCGATCTTTTTAAAACTAGGGGTGATTTGTTATATATGTCAACAATACAAAATTTTTTATATAATAAATACAACAAGTTGTATATTATTATTGTGCTTCGGCACAGACGTTGTTAATTGGTGTGCAATATGGAAATTATAATTCTTGCCTGAATCAGAAAATCCAAAAATTTTTTGAAATTAGATAATATTTTATCCTAAATGAACAAAAAAAAAATAGAATAAAAGTATCAAAGTGTAAGAATTTTGGAACTTTAAAAAAAAGGTACGATTTTGAAAATAAAATTTCGACTTTTTTATGTTAAAATAATTATTTATATTAATTTTTGAACAAATGTTTTTAGTTCATTTAGATTGACAATTATGTATTATAACTAAAAAACTTTAGACATTGTCGATTGATCAAATAATTTTAGTTATCTTGCACGCTAATTTCGGAAAAGTGATTTTGAGAAAAATGCGTTTAAAGTTTTCAATATCGTGCAGATTTCGCTGTATATCTGCGCGAGGCATACCTGTTTCTTAGGCTATAACTACAAAAATATTTCGAATTTCGGTATAAAACTTCACAAATATATTTTTAAAGAGTAATACTATCGATTAAAGCAAAAAAAAATGGAGATTTTGACTCTCTAAACCATGTTCTCCCCTTAAGTCAAAACATTCATATTAATTTATTATTTCTTGTTCATTTAGAATAAATTAATTTTTACCTTTTCAATTTTTTTTAATTATATTTTACTAAGCATTATCTTTTTAAAAGTGAAAAATTTATCGAGTCTCACTAATTATTAATATGTAATATTCAGGTTATATAATACTTCCAAATTTTTTAAAGAATATTATGTTAGTTTTTATGCATATATGTTAACTAATTCTTTTTATTTATAATATTTTAGTATTTCCTGAATAAATTTGCCATATAAATGTATAAGTAAACTTCGAACTTTGAAGCTTCGAACATATCAACTTTGAAAATTAGAAGTTAACTTTGAAGCTTCAAATTCTTTCGAAGCTTCGAACCTTTGAAGTGAGTCAAAAATAATATTAGGTGTTGGAATTAATTCGTAGCGTTTTTTAATGAAAGAATGTTATTTATTTCACATGAGCATTAAAAAATACATTAATGAAAGTACTTCCCATCACTTGTAAAACGCTACGAATTAATTCCAACACCTAATAGCTTTACTAAAAAATAACTCGTTACTTTCTGGTCATTACTTGTAAAGGGTAATGAGTAACGTTACTCGTTACAAATTATCTTTTTTAGTAAATAAACGCATAATGATGCAAGTTACTTTTTAAAGTGACTTTCCCAACTTAGCGCAATCTTAACATTTAGTTAGTTATCATTATAATCATAAAAAATTGCAACGTCATTATTGTAACTAAATTGTTATTATAAAAAGTAACGGAATAATAACTCTTCCATTCCTTAAGTTATTTTAGTTTATCTTGCAGATCCTAAAAAATATGGACGGACCAATCAGAAATTGTGAAAATGATATCCAATCTCTTACTTAAAATCTCTAATTTTATCTACAATTTGTTGTTTCTTAATTCTACATTGATAATTTGTGTAGGGATATGATATGGAAGATGCAATGGTCATCAATAAGTCTGCATACGAACGTGGTTTCGGACATGGAACAATTTATAAGTCCGAGTTTGTTGATTTGAATGATAAAAAGAGTTATTTTGCCCGTGACCCAGAGAGACCTGATCTTGAGAAAACGATAGATATTGATGGTTTACCTAGACCACGTATTATTATTAAAGAAGGAGATGCGTATTATTCGTAAGTACTTCTTGTAGCTTCAATATTATCATGTTATGATCTTCTAAAAATCTCATGTATTTGACAGTTATTACGATGCCGATAATGCTCAGTATGTAATTGGAAGATATAGAAGCACAGAAAACGCTTACATCGATAATGTAAAGCTATGCGGTACATTAAATAATCAAGATCCGCGAAGAGTGTGCATTACATTCCGTATTCCTGTTGGTACAATTATAATACATATATACGTAAATGTATACATGCGCGCATGTATATCATCGTAAAATATATATTTTTAAACACTTATATTTTAAACAATTTGTATTTAATTCAAATGTATTAAATTTTCAGAGAAATCCCACCGTTGGAGATAAATTTGCGTCAAGAGCGGGACAAAAAGGAATCCTTTCGCGGCTATATCCTGTCGAGGATTTACCGTTTACGGAAACTGGAATGGTCCCCGATATTATATTCAATCCGCATGGTTTCCCAAGTCGTATGACAATAGGTAAACTAGAGAATTTATTTTATTATTAGGAGGCTGTAAAATGAGGTCAAATAGATTTTTTGAATCGTTTATTGCGAATTTGAATCAAAATTAAAAAATTAAAATTTAAATTACTTGACCCCATTTTACTGCCCAAAATTAATTTTTTAATTTTTTGTCCACCATCTTGGATTCGTCATTTTGAATTTCAAAAATATGAGATTAGATTTATAATCAGCGATCCCGAAAACCCCCGAGTAACAAGTTACATTGAAATCAAATAATTTTTCGCTATTTTGTCCACCATATTGGATCCGTCATTTTGAATCTTGAAAATCTGAGGCCAGATTCGTAATCAGGGATCGCGAAAATCCCCGAGTAACAAGTTTCAGTAAAATTAAGCAATTTTTTGCTCTTTAGTCCGCCATATTGGATCTGCCATTTTTAATTTTGAAAATCTGAGGCCAGATTCGTAATCAGTGTTCCCGAAAACCTCCGAGTAACAAGTTTCATTGAAACCGCCATTTTGGATTCGCCATTTTGAATTTTTTAATTTTGACTTCAGATTTGTAATCAGCAACCCAAAAAAACCTTTCAGACTTCATTTTCAGCTAGTTAGTTATTGATTAGTTACAATCACATTTATATATCTTGTTAAAAAAGAATGAATTTTTTCAGTTTGTTTATTTATAAAATACATTTCGCTAACAATAGAAATGTTTCCACGATTTTTTTTAATAACAATTGATGTTCTAAATACTGATAATGTTCCTTTTAGTGTAGTAATATGTTAGAGAAATTGTATGAAAATCATAAAAAACTAAGGTTAAAAAGGTGTCACATATGTGGGACACTGTGCCGTAAAGGGTTAAACAAAATAATGAACGAATACCTTAATTAAAATATTTTTCTTCGTTTTATACAACTTTTCTATCTTTCTGGCAAAAGATGGATTCCGCGATGATAAAAAGATTTTTCTTTGGAGTTGATTCAATTTTCAACAAATTTTCGCATATTTTCGAAATTATGAAAGTGCGTCTCTAGAGCATGTTGCATCGATCGGAATAAGTAAAAATTAGGCTTGCAATGTCTGGAGAGTGCAATGTCTGGCGAGATGCGATAAAACTTCCCATTCCAGCTCTAATAGCGTTTGTTTCACTGATAATGATTTTGAGATCGAGCATTGTCTTGAAAAAAGATCATTTTGCGTCATTTAATCGCAATTGGAAATCGTTTTTGATCTAATGCTTGCTTCAATTTGTATAATTGTTGTTGATAGTAATCAGCAGTGATCGTTTCTTTTGGATTTAATAATTCATAGTAGGGATGTAATGTACTAAAAATATCCGATGTTCGGTATTATCCAGCACTATTTTTATCGGATAGTCGGATTCATTCGTATTCGAGAATATATCGGGTTGAAATTTTATATCATTAAATTGTTAATTTTTTTATTATATATAAATGTTCTATAAATAAATATGCTTAAATATACTCATAATGCTATAATACCTTATATATTGCTGTAAAATTACAATTCTTTTCTTTACAGTTATCATCGCTATGATATAGTTGCTCTTGATATAGATGCTTTTGCTCCTTTTTTTTTCATTCTTTTTTTGGAACACATTGCCTCGGAATCCAGTCGGATATCCGGAAAATATCGAATATTCGAAAAATTGCCTTCTCAGATATCGGATATCTGACAATTTTACGATCTGGTGATTCACTAGTTCATAGTACACAACATCTTGATTCCATCAAATACACAGTAATACCTTTGAATCATGAATATTGCGTCTCAAGGTGAATGTTGCTGGTAGGGCTGGATCATGGTTTTTTTCGTTTGGGATTATTAAAATAGATACATTTTTCATCGTTAGAAACAATTCGATACAAAAAACAATAAATATGTAGATTAGGGGAGCACACTCCAATGATCTTGATATATTGTCAAGGTCATGACGCTGAATGACCTTGAGAAAATTTTAAGCGTCGGATGGCTAAAAAGGTATAAACAAAAAAGTTTAAGAAGTAATGTCTCATTTCTGATATATAAAACCAAAATTTTGTGCTTTAAAAAAACATTTTCTTATATCATTTTTGTTCTTAAGGTTCCTGACTAGTCGCGACGGCCATGCTGGAATCGTGACGTCAGAAGAGAGGAATGACAGAAATTAATTTATGTTGCATGCCATTTTTAAATACAGACAATTTGGATGAAACGAAATGACGAGATCGCTTTAAAACACTTGTAAAAATCGATGAAAACTGCCCTTTCCTCTCTTGACAATCAGTAAATGATCGTTAAAGCACGTAAAGTGAGCCTATATTCGGACAGAAACACACGGTCTGAAACAGCTGTTGAAACGAGTAAAATATACGCTTTTACATATAAAATTTCAAGATAACTTTAGTTTTCATTGATAATTACGACTTTGACAAATACGAGACAAGTTCACAATTAAGCAAATAATAACGAAATGACATGCAACATAAGTTCCGTCATCAAAATGTCACTTTTCCACACCTACAAGTTCTATCATTTATCGTAGTGTGGTAACACATACAAGCACAAGCCGTTGGTACGCTAAGAATAAAAGAGACAGGGAACTCTTTCTCACACTAGTCGCTTGTTTCAAGTAACCGAAAAAAGTCTTGTTGGCAATCTCGGCCGCTCGGAGGTCCACGGCATCGATAAGAGACGAGGATCATTCTAAATAACATATAAGTTTTAATAAATTATAATAATAGTGTACCCCTCCCATTAATCCAGAATAGTATAAATCATGTTAAAACGCAACTGTTGACGAGATATTTCATTGTTTACGATTTTTCATGCGCGTTACATATCTCCTTCATAAACTCGACTGATAAGAATAATTCAGTAGAAGTAGAATTTTACTGGAAAAAAATTATAAACCAGCATTTCTCTTCACGAAAATCTTTGAAAGGCCATCAGAAAAGAAATGCGTATGTTTGAGACTCGAGACTTGTGAAGAAAATATCCGAAAAAAATCGAATAGTTGCAAAAAACACCTTTTTCGCTTATAAAACGAAAAATATTGATTGTATAGAAAAAAGTTCCATATGAAAAATGGAGATATTCGAAATACCTCTAAATGAGACGTGAAACATTAAAATCGATCTATTAATTAAATAGAAAAAAAGTAAAAATCATCGGAAAAAGTTTTTTTTCACTTACTCTCTATTTATTGAGATTTAAACATAAAGCTTCGAAATTTTCGTAAAGTGTAACTCTCGTAACAAATTTAGTTCCGAACGAGCCTGAAATGTTTATTAGTTTTTACAAAAAGCCATTTGTACACTAAAAATCTGTCTGCGGAAAACTTATTTGCGAAAAATTCTTTGAGCAATCGTACAGCAATTTACAGGGATGATTTTTCTTCTTCAAGAATTGCACTATCACATACATTTAGTAACAAAACGATTTTTTGCAGTTAATTATAAAATGACTTTGAAAAGTGGGTATCTTTTTTTCCTATAAAAAAATGGAATATCTTCAATGGAAAACCATTGGAAAATTGAGGAATGCGATGGAGGCAGCCCGCCGGGCGGAGCGAGGGAAGCCTGCGCGCAGTCGAGTGGGGTAGATCGGGTTGCTCGGCGATTCGAGCGTATCTAATTTCATGCGTTAAAATTTGCTAAATTTACATTCTCTCAGCAATAAATTGACGTATAAACATGATTTTTTTTTAAATCTGGGGTAGCTCGACGAGATATACATAAATAGCTTAACCAAATGATTCGCAAAGTAATTGTAACCATGAAATTTTTAGTTTTCCTTTTCTTGAATGTTTATTTTTTCGGTTTATTACTAAAAAATCACGTTTGAATATGGAGTGCAAGTCTCATTAATAAATTTAAGTCACATGAGCTATGTTTCTTTATTTAATATTCTGAAAAGTGGACAATTAAATGAAATTATCAGTACAAAATTGTTTTTGTTAATTTAATTTAGATGCAAATATGACATACGTAACATACGTAAACAAATAATTAATAACTAATTTGCTAAATGTTAGCGTAACTGTTGAAGAAAGATAGTTGCAAAATATTTATTTTATATAACACTAATTTACTTTTATATTTGCGAAAGTTAGTGTTATATCTTCAACAGTTACGCTAACATTTGTTAAATTATTTATTATTATTTGTTCACGTGTTATATTTGCAATTAAATTCACAAAAAGTTTTGTACTGATAATTCCGTACATATAATTGTTCAATTAAATACTTTGTAACACATTACAAATAAAGAAACATAGATCATGTGACTTAAATTTTATTAATGAGACATGCATTCCATATTCAAATGTGTAATAAACCAAAAAAATAAAAATTTAAGAACAGGAAAACTAAAAATTTCATGGTCACTCTTACTTTGCGAAACATTTGGTTAAGCTAGTTGCTTATATCTCTACCCCACAATAAAAAAAAATCATATTTCTACGTCAATTTATTGTTCAGGAAATGTAAATTTAGCCAATTTTAATGCATGAAATTAGATACGCGCGAGTCGCCGAGCGGCCCGATCTTCTTCACTCCGCTCGGCGCGCTGTCACTTTCGCGTTCCTCAATTTTCCAATGGTTTTAAATAAACTTTTTCGGTAAAACAAAAAATTCGAGAATTTTTTAACAGCAAATTCAATTCTTCCTTGACAAATTGTGTCATATGGAACTCTTAATCTTAAAAATTAGAGCCAGTAATTTAAAAAAAAATTGTTATCTCGACTCCTAATAATCGGAGGGTAATCTGTTTTTTAAATTCATTGAAAAGTGTCAGCTGTCGAATGTTTCACATGGCTATTTCATATGATGCATATTAACAGAAATCTTCCATTTCTTATTCGAAAAAAAGATACCCACCTTTCAAAGTCTTTCTAATAGTTTAAGTGCAAAAAATCGTTTTGTTACTAAATGTACGTGATAGTGCAACTCTTGAAGAAGAAAAATCACTTCTGTAAATTGCTGTGCGACTGCTAAAAATGAAGAAATTAAGTTTTCCGACAGGTTTTTAGTGAACAAATGGCTTTTTGTAAAAACTAATGAACATTTCAGATTCGTTCAGGGCTAGATTTGTTCGTCATTATGAGGGCTACATTTTACGAGAATTTCAAAGACGCTTTGCGTTTAAATCACAATGAATAGAGAGCGAGTGAAAAAAATGGCCTTTTTTGGTGTTTTTTAAATTCTTTTTCTACTTAATTAATAGATCAATTTTAATGTTCCACATTTCATTTTGTAGGTATTTCGAATACTTACATTTCTCATGTGAATTTTTTTTTCATACAATTAATATCTTTCGTTTTATAAGCGAAAAACGTGCTTTTTGGAACTATTCTATAGATTTTTTCGCATATTTTCTTCACAAGTCTCGAATCTCGAATATACGCATTTCTTTTCTGATGACCTTTCGAAGATTTTCGTGAAGAGAAATGCTGGTTTATAATTTTTTTCTGGTAAAATTCTACTTCTACTAAATTATTCTTGCTAGTTGAGTTTATGAAGGAGATACATAACGCGCATGAAAAATCGTAAACAATTAAATATCTTGTAAACTGTTGCGTTTTAGCATGATTTATACTATTTTGGATTAAAAAAAAAAGGGAGGGATATACTATTACTATAATTTATTACTAAAACTTATATGTTATTTAGAATATCCGTCGCCGCTTATTGATATGCTGGAGGCCGCTGAGCAGCCGAGAAAGCATTTTCGGTCGCTTGAAACAAGCGACTAATGTGAGAAGGAACTGGCTGTCTCGTTCACTCTCGACGCGCCAAAGGTGAGCACACATGGATTCGAGCTTGAAAGTATGGCTACTGGTTTCGCGAGACAGTTCTTGGCTGAGTAGTCAGGAGCCTTAAAGCAGAAAATTTATGATTTTATGGCGACTCTTCATTAAAATGAAACATGTATTAGGTGTTGGAATTAATTCGTAGCGTTTTACAAGTGATGGGAAGTACTTTCATTAATGTATTTTTTAATGCTCATGTGAAATAAATAACATTCTTTCATTAAAAAACGCTACGAATTAATTCCAACACCTAATACGAAAGTCGCATGGAAAGTCATGTGCCTTACAAATGGGTGAAAGTCGCTTTGCATGGAAATCATGCGTCCTTGAAGAAAGGTGTGGGTAGATGGGGTAAAAGTCACTTTTGCCGAGGAGTCATGCGCCTCTGAAGCAGGGGGATAGATGGGGTAGTCCTTGCTTCGCGGAAAGTGCGTCCCTTAGCAGAAGGGGAGGTGGGATGGAACTCGCATCGCGTGGAAAGTTGTGCCCTTTAGCAAGGAAGAAGGTGGAACCTCACTTTACACAGAAAATCATTTCTAAAATAGAAAATTTATTTTAAATCTGAGAATTTTGATTTTATATATCAGAAATGAGATATTTCTTAAACTTTTTTGTTTATTTAATTTTTTAACAAGTAACGTCTGACAGTTAAAATTTTCTCAGGGTTATTCAGGATCATGATCTTGACAACATGTCGAGGTCAAAGTCATTGGGGAAAGGGGGGGGGGCTTTCGTTATTTACATATTTACCCGAAAAACTTTTCTTTTTTTATTTGGCGATCAATGAAATGCAAATATTCAATCGGTTCGCAATGGTATTTTTCGATAATTGATGTAGAACCGATTTTCCTTCTTTGAATCTTTTCCATGTAAACGTTTAATTGTATTGTACGATCAACATTTAATTTTCTGGCAAGTTCTGAAATGGATTGTGCTGAATTTTCATCCAATAATGCTTGCAAATCTGCATCAATGTTTTTTGGTTGTCCCCCCCGAGCAATCTTTGTCCTTTAACATTAAAATCACCATTTTTTAATTGTCTGAACCAATATTCACAAGTCTTGATTGATGGAGCAACATTATCATAAGTTTCTATCAGAATTCTATGATTTTCAACCATCGTTTTCTTCTGATTAAAAAACAAAAGCAACGTATGTCGAAAATGCTCTTTAGGAAACTCCATTTTTTAAATGGTACAAACACGATGTTTACTGTGTCTATTGTTAGTAAATGACTAAATATAGTAATAGTAAGGTTCATGGCACACAAAAATTTAAGATAGTAAGGATATTGTCAATCAACTGATCAGAATCTTTCCTCTCCTCCCATTTCATGGAAAAGAATTTCGATTGGTTGATTCCTTTATGCACTATGCATTGTGCATTATGCAAGAGTCTGTGCTATGCTCTACACAAACTTGCATAGCCGCATAAACGTATGCATAAAGAAATTAAATTATCCAATCACATTTTACGTGTATTTTTATAGGAGAAATGCGATTGGATAATTTTCTTTATGCATACGTTTATGCGGCTATGCAAATTGTGGGGATATACTTTAAGACGTAAACAGTAAGGAAACATGTTGGATTGGCTACTGCTTATTTTATGGTTCTTACGAACTGTGATCAATTCGCTTATCGCTTACGTTTTACTGCTTTTTTTTTGTTTTGCGAAGGAAGAGAAAATCTTCAAAGTCCCTCTCCGGGAAGATTCCCAAGCAATTCTAACCGGTCCCCAAGGAGAAAACTTATACTTGGAGAGGGGAAGGCATCCGACGGCTCGTCAGTATGCAGGACTCAACCGAGTTATTATTCGCGCACAAGGCGCAGGATTAACTCGGCCATCTACCTACTAAAAACTCTCTCTGAAAGCACTGCGCCCCTGACACATGCGCCCCTGAGAACGCTCTAGAATCGGTATTATATCAAGACGCTCCCTTCGTACCTTTAGAGTCATGCTCCCACCGCTTACGGGTTATTGCATTATAACTGAACTATATAATATTTATAAACGTTAATTAATTAAGGTACAAATACAATTACAGTCGAATCTCTTTAGAAGCAATTTCTCAGGACCGATCGATCTCCGTAAAAGTAAACAAATGCGCTAGCGTATGCTCGATTACTATATGGGAGATTAAGTCATGACTTTTACGGAGGTTAACTTTACGGAGGTTCGGCTGTATTTACAAAAATTATATATAATATATACACATCCGCTTAAATCAGCCGGAGCAGGCAGTGTCCATCTTCGAGCCTCATTTTGATGCGCCCGCTCCGTCTCTTCTTTCCTCGTTATGACGGTCTCGCAATACGTTGCGAAGACTGTCCATTTTAAGAGAGAGCCCATAATGGCCTCCATCATCACCAGATATATTCTCTCCAAATCTATATCTAGCCCTAGTTTATGGAAGAGCACACCCCGTTCCGCCGTCCAGGTAGGACAATAGAGAAGAGTGTGCCTTCCCGGTCCACCGCCGCCCTACAAGCAAATCGGCGTCCTATTTATCTCATAGAGATAGGTTTCAAAACAATCATGTCCCGTCAAGATTTGAGTCGTGTGGAAGGTAAGGCCATAGTATATACAATAGTGCAATTCTCTGTCGGTACCTTTGATGATAATGTTTCCCAAAATGGAGTGCGCACGCGCGAAATAAGTAAGTTCCCTAGTAACGCCATTTGAATTTCTTTCTCAGTTGCTCTTTATTTTTCCGCTCTCTCTCTCTCTCTCTCTCTCTCTCTCTCTCTCTCTCTCTCTCTCTCTCTCTCTCTCTCGGTCTCTTTCTAGGTCGTTTGTACATCAAAGTATATATATAATCTAAATGTAATAAAAATAAAAGAAATAGATTTATAATGCATTGCAAAATAAAAAAAAATACAAAAATAAGAAAATATAAAATTATATAAATATTGTATGATACAAATATTATGCTGTAAAAATATTTAACGACTGCAGCATACGATGCTTGTTTTCCTATTAGATTGCTTGCGTTTTAGTAAATTATTAGAATTGCATCACATAGAACGCAGATTTCTAGCTAAAACGAAAGCAATCCAGTAATTTTACATATCACTCAGTATTTAAGTAAGACTAACGAAATTAGTGTATTTGCAGGTGCGTGCATGCATGCGTGCGTGCGTGCGTGCGTGCGTGCGTGCGTGCGTGCGTGCGTGCGTGCGTGCGTGCGTGCGTGCGTACGTGCATGCGTGCAAGTGTGTGTGTATGATTTCAGTTAATGGTTCACCTCTCATTGTATTGTTGTCTTATTTCCGATTTTGCTGCTGGTGGGCTTTGTAACAGCAATTTTGCTGATGCCTAACCATTTGCAAGCTACTAATGACTATTGTATTGTATTTTATTTTATGTTATGTCTACTATAGTTTATTGTATCATATTTTATATCTATTACTCTGTTAACATATAGTCTTTCTCATAAAGCTTCGCAATAAATTAAATTAAACTAATTATACTAAACTAATTAAACTAAACTAATCATGATTTTCTTTTCTTCTATCTCTTTCTCTGATCCGTATTTCAACTACGCGAACATTTAAATGACCCTGAAAAAGAGAACGGAAAAAGAAAGAAGTGAGATAGAAGTTTAGATGTTGGCATGACTGGGCAATTCACTTATTTCGCGCATGCTTCATTTTGGACAACATAAAATCAGGAGAGTTGCGCTATTGTATATACTGTAATAAGCACCATGTGCTCTCCCCATTCCAGTCTGCCCACCAGAGTATCTCTTGTAACAAACCCGGGCGCGTCAAGGGGGAGCCCTGCAGCTGCTGCCTTCAATCGCGCCATAAATCGCAAATGACAGTCAGGATTCTCGACGCTATTATCCCGTTCCGCCGCAGGATTTCTTGCCTACGTAGATAGCGGTTCGCGAGTAACCTAAAAAGAATCATTCTCGTGAGTAAGCGCTGCTGTCTCGTGCGAGATGTATTCTCTTTTTGTATCCTCTTATAACTCTAAGCGTGAGTTGCTGCAGCCACGCCACATTCTTGCAAACGACCCGATCATTCATAGCTATCTGTGCCCAACAGAGGCCCCATAAAAGACGATCGACAACACGACGGTGACATACACCCAACGACGATATTCGTCGGGTCCGCCAATGTTAGCAGTCAACCTGCCCAATGCCGCGGTCATCGATCTAACCTTTGGCAGGAGAAGACGAAAGTGGTCTCGGAAGGTCCACTGAGAGTTCAGGACAAGTCTCAGATATTTCACGATGGACTCTACCATCGTCCCAACAGAGGTGCTTCTGGTACCCTGCCCGCCATGAACGCCGCTACTTCTGTCTTCTCGACAGAGACTTAGGCTCAACTCGATGGACCCGATAACAGAGGCCATCCCAAGCTCTGCCCAAACCAGAGGCCTCTTATAAGAGGCTCATCACTATATGTAACAGAGTACCGAGCACCTGATCTATAAAGCGTGTCTTAAGATGGAATCGTATCCGATGTTTCACAAAGTCGGTCCAAGGACCGACTCTTAAGGAACTCCGCAAGTCATCTCTATGTAAAGCAATTATACTATTACATCCAAACTCTTGGAAAATTTTAATTTATGATCCTATTGGAGTGAAAAAGAGCGGAAATGGCAAGAGTACTTGGAAGGACGGTCAGACTCTTGTCTCGCGGGTATCCGCACAGAGCTGAGTATCGCTAGTCGAACGCATCTCTTTGTGCTCACCTCGGAATATAGGTCAATATCCTGCAAGACCGCTATAACACCTGTTTCCTACGAGCGAGATCGTCAAATGTCAAGTCAAGGAATCTAATCCTTTTAACTTGGAATTGGACCACATGCGATCTTTGAAAAGGCAAAGCTAACGATTACAAGGTCTCAGGATTTTAAAATTTAGAGAATGAGAGAGAGATAAAAATTTGATAACATCATTTATTATTACTAAACATTATTAATCTAAATTTAACGCATTACAAGATTCAATAGAATTACAATACAATTACAAAAAATGAAAGAAAAGGTTACACATAACAGAATTATTATTACAAACTAAAATTATTGTTACAAACTAACTTACACACAATAAAAAAAGACAAATTTACAATTTATTTGACGACATTATTATTATTAACTATTTTACATATAATAAATCGCCAGAGAGTGAAATTCAGGGCGAGCAGTGCTGATTGACTTTGTTTTTAATCTATTTCGCGTATAGTAGCGAAGGAAGGGGGAAAAAGATTGAAGAAGAATTCCATCGGAACTACGAGGGGCATTCCAAAAGTAAATTTCCCTATCGTAAATAAAACAAACCAGTTATACGAATAGCTTGTGTATTGTAGGATTTTTTCTTTGGAATATCTCAGCAACATTTTTGCAGTCAGAGTTGCCTTCACAGCAGCCATTGGTAGCTGAGTAAATTTGAATCATGGAAGCGCCAATATAAGACTTCCAACTGCGAATTACGTGCGGTAATTCGGTTTCTGACCGCAAAAGGTCAGATAAAAGGTGCAATAAATATTTATCGTCAACTAATTTCTGTATATGGAGAACAATACATGAGTATGTAAATAGTTTGCCGATGGCGATCAGGGTTTATTAACAGTCGAACGACAATTTATGATGAGTCTCGAAGCGATAGGCCGCGCACGTCAACAAATATTGACATTATCGCAGCATTGTTCAAAACAACCGTCGACTTATAATAGATGATATTCAACACAATTTAAACAAGAATGTTAGTCGCTCATCAATTGGACGCATAATGCGTAATGAATTGCATTATCGTAAGATAAGAGCCAATCGGAATTCGAACTAGGAATCCTTCACATTTGGCTACTACACCGTTCTATTCTGCTCCTCTATTCCTTATTTCGCTCTTCTATCAATACTCTTACAGGTATGCGCAAGATGGATCCTAAGATTGCTTTCTGATGATCACAAAAAGACACGAGCTGATGTTACACTCAATATTTTGAAACTTTATCATGAACAAGGAAATGATTTAATTTTTCGAATAGTCACAGGAGATGAAATTTAGGTCCATCATCATATTCCAAAAACAAAGCATGATATGGAAAATTTCTGAGGAAAGCGTTCAAAAAAAAATATAAAGTCGTCTCTGTCGGAAAAGTCATGACAATGATTTTCTGGGATAGTACTGGTGTTATTTTGATCGATTTTTTCGAAACAGGATGAACAATTACTGCTGAACGATACTGTGACACTTTAATAAAACTGAAAGCCATTAAACGAAAGAGACCAAACTTGTTATCGGAAAGTTTTTTTGTTTCATAACAATGCACGTCCTCATTCAGCAAGATAAAGGATTTGTTACGATAATTTCGTTGAGAAATTTTTGATCATCTACTATACTCTCCAGATTTAACACCATGATTTTCACCTGCGCTTAAAAAAACATTTGGGTGGCAAAAGTTTTGACAGCGACGACGAAGGCTGAAGTGAAATCATGGCTCCGATCCATGGACACGTTTTTTTATAACACTGGTATTCAAAAACTAGTGTCACGTTACGAAAAGTGTTTAAATGTTAATTACGTTGAAAAATAACTTAAGGATGAAGTTAAAAAAAAAATGGTATAATTGTTCAACCTTTCATTTCATTTTCCTAAAGTAGAGTAAGTTTCCAAACTTACTTTGGGGATGCCCTTTCTAAATACAGAATTCGGAATGAACCCCGGAATACGGGAAATGAGGAGGTTGGCTGGTAATTTCACGCCAGATTTCTTGTGGATCGAAATAATGGAACCCGATCATAAAAGTCTCCTCGAAAATAGGTTCGATAATCCGCGGGAATTGTCTAACAAGTAACTCAAATAAGTCACTCTCTTGAATGCGGAAATGGGATCTCGGTGGAGGAGTAATTTCTTCTAGGAACTCTACGCTGTCCGTGGATTTCGTCGGAGAAGAAGTTCCTCTGGGGGAAAACGGGATTGAGACGACGGATAAATCGGGTGTTAGCGAAGGGGTCAGAGAAAATTCGTAAAGTTAAAGCGTCGGACAGCGCGGGGGAAGCAAGTTCCGGAATGGAAGAAAGTATGCGGGAAGGTGGAGAGAGTGAACAGAAAGGTGATCGGGAAGCCGCTACTATACGCAACGGCCGAATTGGAGGCTGCGGTGAACCCGCTGGTGCCGGCGGCGCCGGTGATGGTGTTGATGAATGGACGTTCTAAACAAGGTTTGTCGAATTTTCTGAATTCGCATGTCGTTGAAATTCCGCGTATGCCTCGTTCAACAATCTACACGCTTCTATGTAAGGCCGACTCCGGAATCAACCTCTGAATGGGTGGTTATTCCTTGATCGTGGCACTACGTTGGCAATTACGTTACTAAAGGTTTGCGGATAAAAAGGAAAAAAAAGGATTTACTATTTCGGTAGGCCTTGTTTCAATTATTTGGTGGTATCTTTTGTTTTCTAAAGTGGCTCGATGATAGTCCCGATCTTGTCAATCAGCGAGGTGTTGGGTCTTTGAAAATGCACTGAACTGTATGTTTATGTGTATGTTACTTGATTGACTGAGCGAATATAGACTGTGAAAGTAATGATCGATAGACTGCGAAAATGACTGACTGAGAAGTAGAACCGGACACGGAATAAGAGCAGAAAAATAATGAGAGCGAGTCTCGCGGTGTCACGGTTTATATTGAGAGTTTCGAAAGGTGATTCTTTGATGGGACGTGTAATTTAGAAAATTGAGGATTCGGGTTAGAGGGATTTTTCTATTTTGATAAGAAATTGGTATCTCGTGTTCCTACTGGCGAATTATTTCCAAAATTTGCTCTGCCCGTACTACAAGTTTCAATCTCTTGAGAACTTATTGATGATACGTCATCATCTTCTCTTGGTTTTAGATCTACGGTCACTCATTGGCGGGTTTAGTTTAAGCTTCTTTTTTTGAAGAGAGGGAGTATTTCATTCATCATCCTTTCCGAACGACTTGGTTATCATTTGTTCGAAAACTCACATTTCCTCCTTTTTTTCTCCAGTTTCTCTTTTGTTAGATACTTGAACGTGTGTTTTCTTGTCTAGACAGTATTTGCTCCAAATTTTATGATCGTCAGCAAAAAATTAAAACCTGCTCCTGTCATGCTATTAGGTACAACTTTGCTTCCGTTCTCCTATAGATGGCTTTAGCGGTAAGTGGTGGTCGAAATAAATAGATCATAGACGTCATACAATAAACTTGGGCATCTGTCAACATATCCCCATAGAAACATTAGTCAATTTGTGTCTGCATCATAAAGTTATTCTCGATTGAAAATGTCAGTTTACGAGTCAAATTCTCGCCATTTGCTGGAGGTTTTAATTTTCTATTTCAATATGAAGAAATCTGCGGCTGAGACTCATCGAATGCTCATCAAATATACTTATGATGAGGCGCTATTAGTGAAAGAACGTGTCGTGAGTGGTTTCAACGCTTCAAGAACAATGATTTTGACGTCGAAGACCGGCATAGCGGTGGAAGAGAGAAGGTTTTCGAAGATGAATTGGAGGCATTACTTGATCAAAACTCAAGTGTCAAAATCAAGAAGAATTGGCACGATCATTGGGAGTGATTCAACAAGCCATTTCAAAACGCCTCAAAGTCATGGGAATGATTCAGAAGCAAGGAAATTGGGTGCCGTATGAATTGAAGCCGAGAGATGTTGAACGGCGTTTGTTTGCTTGTGAACAGCTGCTTGAAAGGCAAAGACGGAAGGGATTTCTGCATCGCATTGACTGGGGATGAAAAATGGATTCATTACGATAACCCCAAGCACAGAAAATCATGGGGAGTTCCCAGCCATGCTTCCATGTCGATGGCCAAACCGAATATTCACGGCTCCAAGGTCATGCTCTGTATTTGGTGGGACCAGCTCGGCGTAGTGTATTATGAGTTATTAAAACTGACTGAAACAATCACAGGCGATCGAATGCAATTGATGCGTTTGAGCCGAGCTGAAAGACAAACGGCCGCAATATAACGAGAGACACGATAAAGTGATTTTGCAGCATGACAATGTTCGACTCCATGTTGCGAAAGTGATCAAGACATACTTGGAAACGTTGAAATGGGTCCTACTCCACCCGCCGTATTCTCGAGACGTTGCTCCTTCTATCACTTATTTCGATCAATGGCACACGGCCTGGCTGATCAGCACTTCCGGTCTTATGAAGAAGTAAAAAATTGAATCGTGGATCGCCTCAAAAGATGACCAGTTTTTTTGACGCGGGATTCGTATGCTGCCCGAAAGATGGGAGAAAGTAGTGGCCAGCGATGGACTTTGAATCATAAATGTATAACTAGTTTTTTATAATAAAGTCTTGAATTTAGGAAAAAAAAACGGCGGAAGCAAAGTTGTACACCTAATATATAATATTTATTTTATCGCTTCCTGTTGTTGACGAGAAAACACTCTTCAACATGTTGTTATGCGTTTGGAAATGTGATTTTTTATTTATTCAGAATCGCTGATCCGTATTTAGATATTATTTATTGAAATTGAACGTTTTTAAATCGAACACTCTCAACATGGTTTGTTGTCATAAATCATCGTATCTATTATCGTGGATCAGGCGATACTGGGTATCTATGTTTTTGCCCATCTTTCCAAAATCGTTGGGAAAATTTTCAACGACACATTTTTTAAATATTGCCACGCACGCCGATTGGTGACCATTAACGTTCACGTTTTTTGTTCGCGCCTTGTCCCAACGATCACCTTGTCGAACGTTCGCGAAACGAGGAAATCCTGGAGTCTTGCCGAACGTAACAATACCTATCTATGTACACTAAATCTCTTTCCAACAAGTAGTTTTCCAGGACGCATCGGAGGTACACCTTTAGCCGCCAAGGCTTCGCGGATTACTGCTCACGGGAACGAATTGAAGGTATTGGCTATGTCCAAGGATGCCCTTGTCCCGCATGACGTCCACCAATTCTCGCAATTTCCGTATAGCATCCACTATCGATCGATGAGGTCTAAATTCATATTGTAGATCGGAAATACCTCCGATAGCGTCCAGGCATTTGTGTAGTTTATCGTTTATAAAATTCTTTCATAGAGTTTCTCCCCTTAAGTAAACAGATGGGCCTGCAGAAACAGAGGAGCAAATCAGATTTTCCAGGTTTTTAAAGCAGGTCCAGTTCTGCTGTTTTCCAGCTTCTTGGAAAGCATTCCTCCTTGATACACGCCATGAAGCAGTGTGCTCACCATGAGGACAGACACTTGGCCGTGACACTTTACCCACTACGCGGCCCGCGATACTGCCTGGGTTAGGCGCCTTACTAATCATAATCCTTTTATATGTCGCTGTGTCCTCATTCTCCGTCATTGTCCACGATTCGTCTCATTCAAGACGAGGGTTCCATTGTACAATCACCGTGTTCCCTCGCGGGAACAGCATGCCCACAATTTCCTGTACTATTTCAGGGGGGAGCGCCTCCTGTAGAGCCGGCGCGTAGTTTTCCCATGACCACTCTGTATATCCCAAGGGTCTCCATCCAGTGTGTCGATCCCCTCCATAGGTCGATCTTCGATCTACGAATCGCGCCTATCATCTTCTTCCTCGCCTTCCTTAACTCATTTCAGAGGTCCCGAACCCCTCCCGCCTTCACGCCTGTGTAAGTCGCCTACGACAGGCGACACATTTAGCCCGCAGTTCGACTATCTCTTCATTCCACCGTAGACTGGTGGTCTACTGGTAGAAGTTCGACGCGGCATGGAAAAGTCCGAGACCTTTTTCAAGGTGATATCTATCCTCCTCACGCCGTCATCCATCGACACATCTCCAAGAAAAGAGACCTATGCCTTGATACTAGCCTCCGATTCCATTAAGTCCGTGTTCAACCTCGCCATATGTTTTACTGATTAAATTTTTTTTGTATGCCATGGCCCTAAAGTTTTAAGAAACAATAGCTGGGGTTGGGATATTTTCAACAACACTAACATTAGTGCCATTTCTTGCAAAACTCTTAAAACTAAATTACACTTCTAATAGAATAATATAATATAACATATGACAATAACGAATTGATGGTTTTCAATTAGATCTGTCTTTAATGTAAGTATTTGGATAGGCAATATTAAATATTAATTTTTTAATAAGAAATTACTAAGAAAATGTAATTTAGATGTTAACGGCTTTGCAATAAAGCGATAATTGTTTTTCATAGCTATGATGATCGAAGTGATGGCTGGAAAATCGGCGGCTGTACATGGATTGGTACACGATGCCACGCCTTTTAGGTTTGATGAAGAGAGTACAGCTGTGGACTACTTTGGGAAATTATTAGAACTTGGTGGTTATAATTATTATGGAACTGAAAGAATGTATTCGGGCATTTATGGATGTGAGATGAATGCCAGTATCTTCTTTGGCATTGTGCATTACCAAAGATTGCGACACATGGTCTCTGACAAGTGGCAGGTAGTTAATTTATATTGACATTTAATGAGAACAGAATTTTTCGTAATACATTGGAAACAAGACTGACATATGAATAAATTAATTAAGAAACGCTTAAACTTAGATATTGGACATAATTATTATTTTCGAAAGTATAATCTGCGTGCAGTTATATATATCTGAAGTAAATATATTTAATATAAATTACATATAGAATTAATATTTCAATATTCAATTTTGATCGTAGTTTGTACTTCTTATTTAAAGGATTTTTTACATTCTTTTTTTATTTTATATTTATTGGGTCATCTAAAAAGTATTCGCGGTTTTTTGTCACTAGATATATGACCATCAACACACATCTAGTGACAAAAAACCGCGGATACTTTTTAGATGACCCAATATATTTCTTTTTGTGTATTTACACTTTGATTGCAATTCCCATTTATTTTTTGTTTTATTCGGTTTTTATATCTATTTTTAATATACATATTTCGATAGTGGGCAACTTTGTTTTTTTAAATTATAACAGTTTAAGACTTTTTTAAGTTATAACAAATGGGCTAAACACATCTCATTTTTAGGTCAGAAGTACCGGACCGATTGATATGCTAACGAGGCAACCTATTAAAGGTCGTCGGCGCGGTGGCGGTATTCGATTTGGAGAGATGGAACGAGACGCTCTGATTTCTCATGGTTGCTCATATCTTCTTCAAGATCGTCTCTTTCATTGCTCTGATAAAATAACAGTAAGTAACAAGATATAATTTTTTATATTCTTTTTTTTAAATATGCTATTATATACTCATTAAGTTTTATGTATACATGATTTAATCATATATCAGATCTGATTATTTAATCACAAATATCTGATTAAAATATTTATTTTACATTTTGATTAATACAATATTATTTCAATATTTTGATAAATATTATTTATTTGCAGACTTTAGCATGTCATAAGTGCGGCTCTTTACTTGGACCAGAATTAACAGTGATAAATAGAAATGATGATGATGATAAAAGATGTCGTTTATGTGGTGAAGAAGATACCGTAGACGAAATCGAGATACCATATATCTTTAAATTTCTTTTAATACAACTAGCGTCCTGCAATATAAACATTAAATTGAAATTTAGGCGGGTGTAATGTACCATGAGAACATGCCTGTATGAAATGTATATCGCGTATACAGTTTTTCTCAACAGAATAAAATTTTATTTTTTTCTTTTTCTAAAATTCCAGAGAACAAATTCTATTCATAAGACTAAGATATTACACGATGAAGTTTATTACACCAACGTTTTATATTTATTTCATATTTGATCAATAGTTTCTTACAAAAATTAAGACTCCTGAGTAATCACCACATATTGAATCATAACGTCAGAAGCGAGAAATGACACGTTAATTTTTATTACATGCCATTTATAAATAAAGACAATTTGGATAAAAATGATGAGATTGCTTTAAATTTGTAAACATGAACGAAAACTATCCCTCTTGACAGTAAAAAGTGATAAAAGGCACGTGTAAGTAAAAATAAACTACGCATGCGCATTGAATAAAAGTAATGTGCCTTTTATCATTTTTTTACGATTATTTATTGACTGTCAGGGAGAGATAAGCATAGTTTTCGTCTATTTTTACAAATGTTTTAAAGCAATCTCATTTTGTATTATCTAAATTGTCTTTATTTATAAATGGCACGTAATAAAAATTAATCTGTCATTTCTCGCTTCTGACGTCATGATTCAATATGTTCTGATGACTATTCAGGAGCCTTAACTTGCACAAAGGAGAGATGGACTTAGCTATATATCTTCTCTTTTTTTTTTACAATAATATAGAATGGAAGAGAATATATGTATTTTGAATTTTATGTAATTTACAATAAGCGGATGATAATTATATCATGCGAACTATATAATACTCTCGAAACTTTCTCGAAATCAGAAAATTTGTGCAAGTTGCACGAATATTCAAGCTTTCGCTGACACTTGTACTCCAGGTTTATTAGTAGATGCTCCAGATGCACCTGTCTGTTCTTTCTCTAATTGTTTTCCAAGATACTCCCTAGATAATAAACACAAATTTGAGAAATATTTACAAAATTATTAAATTAAATTAAAAAATATCTAGATCATGTTCCGATATATTATCAATATTGAAACAATTGTTTTAGATATATACATCAAATAATAAAAGATGAGTAAAATTTTTTAAATTCTGTAACTTACCAATTATGTACCATAAGTTTTTGTACTGCAAGAAGAGCCTCGTATCTAACATTAGGATCTTCGTGTCCAAGAAGTTGCATTACGCGCTGTTTTCCACCAAGTTGTTCAATTATGCTAAAATAAACGAAACAATATTTTAACAAATTACAATTGTAGATAGAATTTAATACGATATTTCTATAAGTTAACATACTGCTTGCCACGTGGATAATGGCGCACATATTCGCCGATGTCGAAACTAGCCACGCTGAGGACAAGTGGGTCTTTACTAGTTTCTAATAGATGAACCAGAATACGCAAGAGTTCGTAATTCTTTTCGTTAAGACGACTAGCGTTCTCACGCCAGAATTTGCCCGATTTGTGAACAGGAGACCATTCTAGACGACCAGATTTCACTTCCGTCGAATATTCATCGAATGAACTTAGATCCTGCACAGATGCTTGCAGTTTGTCATTGAGGAACTCGATATCATCAGTGATGTCCTCGTCATCAAACTTTCGTTGACATAATATCGAAAGTTGTTTTAACACCTTGCATTGTACCATAGCGATGCAATGTTCCTTAGCTACTTGTCCATCTTCTACTTTCTCAATCAAATTCTGTTAATATAAAAAAAAAATACCAACTATGAGATAATTAAAATTAGCTATTTTTTACTCTATAACACAACTTTATTTCAAACTTACTCTAAACACTGCAAGTATAATACGTGTTACTTTTTCTTTGACTGAGTCGCTGAGTATATCAGCAAGAATGGGTATGACATTGAATCTGCAATATATCATGTAAGACAACATTGTAATAATTGAATATGATCTATTAGAGTATCTTCAGTAAAACTGGAAACAAAGGATATAGCTACTCACTTATTCATCTTTTCTGCCAAGAGAGGATTGAAAGTAAGTACCCATAAACAAAAAATAAGCTGATATTGTACTTGGAAATTTACTCTGCCAGACAGAACGCTGAGAAGAGTCGAAATTCCATCGACAGACACGAATGCAAAGCGATATTCGTCTATACGAAGCATCATTTGTAGACATCGTGCCACTGATTGAATGTACTCATTGTTCTAAATAAAATAAAATAAAAATAATATATACATATATTGTATATATTATTAATAATATATACTCTATATATGTATAAGTTTTTCTTTACAAAAATACGAAGATAAGAAACAAAGTGAATTTTCCTTCAATTTAAAAGATAAGCGTTTAATAAATGTTGCTACATGCAAAAGTACGATTGTAAAATAATTTTATTTTAAAGAAAGAGAGAAAGATTTAACATTTATTGAGAAAAAAAGTAAATTTTGTAAGTTTCAAAATTAGTTTAAGCTTTTAAGGAATTCGCATTTGTAAACGTAACATTCACATAAAATAGGCTTTTGTAAAACATAAATCATGCATATCTGTATTTTCAAACTTTATTCAAATATTGGCTGCGTTCAATAGAGAAAGCAGTTTTGCAACTGTTGCAAAATTCTTCAATACGATTGGTTCTTGCTTTTGGTTATAGATCTAAACGTATAAATCAATCATATTGAAAAATTTTACAACAGTTGCAAAGCTGCTTTCTTTGCTGATTATCAAACTTTCACCAACCCTAAGAGATACTTTTGTACGCAGAACATCATTAAATGTTCCGATGAATTATTAGTGGCTCGTTTATTGGCAGAATGTGATTTAAAAAAACGTACTTCACAATTCATTTAGAATAATAAGTAAGTATGCGAGATATTAAACATTTCGACGAATATTAGTAGCTCGCTTGTTAGCAGAATGTAATTTAAAAAACATACATCATGTCAATTCATTTAGAGAGATAATAAATAATACTACTGTGATTAGTCGTTAAAAAACCAACCGGGTTGAACAATTCGTGCAGTTCATTGGCCTCCTTGGCCTGCTCCACAGCAGTATCTTGTTCTAGTCCCGCATGCAAGTCTGTACGATCCTGAAGAGCATCGAACTAAAATCCCATCTCTCATTTTATTTTATCTATTACAAATTCTATTGTAATTTAAAATGCTCATATTTGAAGTTTGAACGCGGGAAGCAAAGTATCTAGTTGTCAGTCGCAAGACAATTTACCGTTTTATATGGTTAGTTATGCTTATATTTAATTTGCGACTCTAATATCAATTTTCCACACACTTTTATCACGTAAATTCTAATAATCTTCGAATTGCCACAATCCATCGGATTAGTATATTATAAAGGAAATATTTAATTAATTTCATAAATAATAAACAGCAATATCATAAATAATGTACGAGGGCAAGTCAATAAGTTCTTAGAAAATTTGTCAGAGGGCACTCGCAGTGCCATGTCATTACTTTTTGATAAATAGCATCTTTCAGCCGATTACTCAAATTTTGAGCGGAATTCATCGCGTTTCATTTCTGTAGATGATTAAAGTGAACAAAATTTTATATTTTTTTCCAAAATGGAAAAAAACGAGTTTCGTGCAATGATCAAATATCTACATATGAAAAGTTTAACGCCGAAAGAAATTAAAGCCGAGTTGGATAATGTTCACATCTGCACCAGCGTTTGCGACTATATACAATTGGGTGAATGAATTTAAAAGTATCCAGTCGTATATCCACATGTGATGCACCTCATTCGTGACGTCTAATTGAGGCTGCTACGCCAGAAATCATCGATAAAGTCCACGATATTGTTTTGACTGATCGATGAGTGAAAGTGCGCGAGCTTGTTGAGGCCACAGGCATATCACATGACACAGTGATTTCAATTTTGCACGAACAATTAGGTATGAAAAAGCTATCGGCAAGATGGGTGCCGCGTTTGCTCACTGTGGATCATAAGCACGACCGTGTGACGATTTCAAAACAATATTTGGAGATATTTCAACGTAATCTAGATGAATTTCTGCGTCGATTCATGGACGTTTACTGTGGACGAAACATGGATCCATTACTTCATATCCGAGACGAAGGAACAATCAAAACAATGGACTTTACCGAGTGAACCAGCTCCGAAAAAGGTGAAAACCATGAAGTCGACTGGAAAGGTGATGGCCACAGTTTTTTGGGATGCACACGGTATAATTCATATCGATTACCTTCCGTCGAAACAAACGATCAATGGCGATTACTACGCAGCCTTGGACCGTTTCAACAACGTTTTAAAGAAAAAACGTCTTCATTTGGCGAAGAAGAAAGTGCTCTTCCATTAAGACAATGCACGGGTTCACACGTCCGACACCGATGGCCAAACGAATTCCGCTACGAATTGCTTCCCCATCCAGCATATTCGCCAGATTTAGCCCTGCGATTATTTCCTGTTTCCAAACCTGAAGAAATGGTTCGGAGGAAAGAGATTCACCACCAGAGAGCAGCTCAATGTCGAAACAGAGGTTTATTTTGAAGGGTTAGACAAATCATATTATTCGGACGGCTTGAAAAAGTTGGAAAATCGTTGGATCAAGTGTATCGAGCTGAAAGGAGACTATGTTGAGAAATAAAAATAAATCGATAAAAAAAAATGTGTTTTACTATGTTTTTCTAAAAACTTATTGATTTGTCCTCATATCAATTAAATTATATCAATTATATTAATATATTATATTAATATATATTATATTAATATAATATTATATTATATATTATATTAATATATTAGGTGTTGGAATTAATTCGTAGCGTTTTTTAATGAAAGAATGTTATTTATTTCACATGAGCATTAAAAAATACATTAATGAAAGTACTTCCCATCACTTGTAAAACGCTACGAATTAATTCCAACACCTAATATTATAATATAATTAAATTATATAAAGTATATAAAATTTTAAATCAGTGTTAGTAAAGAAAGCATTAAACTCTTAAGTTGTTAAATATCATTTTCATTAAATATAAATATGAAAGAGATGCATGATTATTTAAAAAAAAACCGTGTCAAGTGTAAAGATGCATACAGACGTGAGCATTTTTGCGCGCACAAATAGTTTGTGCGATCCGTCGCTTGTCGGTACATTAAATCAGGGAGGGATCAGCAGATGGGCACTGCCCGCGGGCAATAGTTGAACGCGCTGGGCAATAAATTGAACGTCTTTGAGTAATAAATAATATGAGGAGAAATAATAAAATTGTGTCACATGGAAGATGCATTTTCTTTTTCTTGTATAATTTCGATTCATATGTAAATATGTAATAAAAAAAAAAGATAATTAAACAAATAATTAGAAAAATAATTTTTATATAATTTTAAATTCTTTTGTATTATGTATAAAAGATACGTATTTTCTTTCTTTTTTCAATCGCTGTTTGATATATTAGAAAAATATTAGGAATTGAAAAAGAATTAGAAGAACAATTTTTGCTTTGTTTTTAAATAAAAACTACTGGTTAAAGAAATGAGAAAAAATATACATAATCATATACAATAATAAATGAAAAGTATATATAATTATATATAGAATATTATATTATATATGACACAATTTTATTTTTTGAACAGAAAAAATAAAATTGTCACATTAAATAATATTCCATATATAATTATATATATATTTTATATATTAGGTATTGGAATTAATTCGTAGCGTTTTTAATGAAAGAATGTTATTTATTTCACATGAGCATTAAAAAATACATTAATGAAAGTACTTCCCATCACTTGTAAAACGCTACGAATTAATTCCAACACCTAATATTATTATATAAGATAGGAAAAAAATCGATACTCCTGAATAACTCGGAAAATATAAGTTTTCTAGAGAAATGTTTCAGACAAAAGTTATAGGGCTTAAAAAGACTATGTTATCCAGAACATGATCCAGAACAATATTTAAGAGGTTTTAGCCGTTGGTCGGACATCTTGCGTAATGCCAATGCCAGCGGTACTGTAACTTTCAAGCCTTATAACTCGAAAAGTACTTAATGAAAAATAACTTTATTATAGTTTTGAAAAGCTCTTGACACCAGCCATTAGATTCTGATATCAAAAATAGGGTATTTCATTTAAAAAAATCGATGACTTTGACTTGATCTTGGCGATGCCACTCGAAGTGAAACTAATAAGATCAGTAAATAGATCTTTTTAAACCCTATAACTTTTGTCTGAAATATTTTTCTATAAAACTTATACTTTTTGAGTTATTCAGGAGTGCCGACCTTTTTTCCCCACTCTATATACGATGTACATTTTTTCTCATTTCCTGTAGTTTTTATTTAAAAACAAAGCAAAAATTGTTCTAATTATTTTTCAATTTTTCTTAATATTTTTCTATGTCGAACAGCGATTATAAAAAAGAAAGAAAACATATATAGACATTTTATACATAAACAACACGAAGTCGACTAAAAGTCGACTATAAGTTGACTGGAGAAGTCAAGAGTCGACTTCAAAGTCAGCCTGAATGTCGACTCAGAGGACTGTAGCGAAGAACGTTATTGACTTCGTTTATGGCGGAGTGGGAAGTCTTCGTCAGCGAAGCTTCGCTGTATGAAATGGCACCTTTACAGTCGACTAATACTTGACGAATGCGTCAAAAAAAGTCGATTAACATTCTAAGTCAACTGAAAGTAGACTGGAGAAGTCAAGAGTCGACTTTTTAGTCAAATCCCCTATTCTGTAACTGTTTTATATGCCTACCGACAGTTACAGAATAGGGGCACTGAATGTCGACTAATAGTCGATTAATAGTCGAGAAATATCTCGAAAACTATTAATCGAGCTAATAAAAATTGACAAGTTATCGAATAGTCAACTTTTAAATGGTTAATGTTCCATTTTTTTAAGTTAACTTATTTAGGCATTGCGATAAAAAATCGTTTTTACGATCATCAAACCTAATAGGTTAAAAAAATTGAATGTAAATTAGAAGTAGCGTTGGATTAATTTTAAATACGGGCTAATGCTCCGCCGCGTGGCCCTCACGCGGCGGCGGTCGGAACTCGCGCCGGTCGATTTATAGTTGACTAAAACATAGTTGACTAACAGTCGACTGTGCTTAGTTGACTTTTAGTCGACTTTCAGAAGTGAACTAATAGTCAGCAAATAGTCGACTGCTGTTGATAAAACTGTTGAAAGTTGATTTTAAGTCAACTGAGAACAGCCGACTGACAATGGACTTGTCATAATCGACTGTAAGCCGACTGAGAAAAGCCGATTATAAGTCGGAAAACAGTCACTCGTGTTATGTAGGTAATGCAAAAGATATTTCAGAAATATTAAAAAATATTCTTTTATACAAATTTAGATAATTCATAAATAATATAAATAATAACAATGTATGTTTCGAATAAATGCTTCTTACTTATACAATAATATACATGTAATATTCTTACTTATAACAATAATAACACTTAATTCGTAAATGATTGACGATTACAATTTTGATATTCTTTGCGAAATAAGTGAGTTGTGAGTAAAGTGAGTAAAGATTGTAGATATGCGCAATAGTCGGGCATTCGCAGGTGCCCGCGGATGCCTATGCCCAATTTCAGCATTTTGCCGATCCCTGCATTAAAAGATTTTCGAAGCGGTGCTTAGTTTGGACGTGTCCGAGGAATGAAAACGCCGTGTGCGAACAAAACCATAGAATGGTTCTAATGAAAGAGCAATTAATAGACGAGTATGAAAAGTTACCGGTGCGATGTTGTGGGATTCTAAACATTCATTCCACTTCCATAGCAATAAAAAGGTCGATGCTTGACAAGTAATTGTGAGAAACATGAACATAGACGTATTAGCAAAACAAAAAATTAGCAGTTTACTTTTCTTTTTTCGCAGAGAAAAAATGACTAGAAAAAATATTAAAACAAAAAAAAATATTTATGCGCAAAATAGTATGTATGTATTACAATGTATGCGCTGCAGCTGTTACGGCTATCCTTTGACGACATTTTGCTATTTATTCCGGCGAATGATTGGAGCATAATTTTACGCGCATAAACAATACGAATGGATATCGAAAAAAGTTTCCGAGCATTCGTACGCGCAAATTGTTTGTGCGCATAAAAATACTCACGTTTGTACGCATCTTTAGATATCTCAATTACTAAATACACGTTGCATGCAATTAAAAAGGTTTTCAATTATGCCAAGGCAGGTCAATAATAGACAAAGCAATTAATACTACATTAGTTCTTAAACATAGATTATTTGGCTAAAACAAATATATGCATTTTTCAATGGTAAAACTTTCTCTCTACTTATAGTCAGCCCTAAATGATCTTGACCTTGATTCTCAAGGAGATCGAAGTCACTGACCTTTTCCGTCGCTCGTTAAAAAGTTATGAACAAAACAATTTTTATGAATAGTACGTAATTTTCAAACACAAGATACATGTTTCAGCAATATTTTCCTTTGATAGAGGGAGATGGGGATAGACTTTCGCGTGGAAATTCGTGCGCCCCTGAAGCAGAGGAGGGGGAAGGGGAGATGGATAGAGCTCATACTGCATAGAGCTCATACTACTAGAGAGGAAATGCGAAGGTCTAGTCAAGCAATGAGTGGAATGTGTGAGCAAGACTAAGAGATAGAAGATGTATATTTCTGTCCTGCTCAATAATTTTTCTTCTTTCTGCACATGTGCCAAAAGAAGATAGAAGAGGATAGAAATACATTTTCTGTTTCTCAGTCTTGCTCACAGCTCGACGTCTGTATTCTCCCTCTAGTAGTATAAGCTCTATGGGTGAAAGTCGCTTCGCATGGAAAGTCGTACTGCGCCTTTTGGCAGGGGGGGGATGGGATGAAACTCGGCTCGCGTGGAAAGTCGTGCGCTCCTTGGCAGGGAGGCAGATGAGATGAAACTCAAGGGAAAATGCTGTTGAAATATGTACTTTGAGTTTGAAAATTATATACTATTCATAAAAATTGTTTTGTTCATAACTTTTTAATGAGTAACAAACGACAGAAAAGGTCATTTGGGGCTGACTGTGTAAAAGGAAAATTTTATTCATTTTCTTGAAAAAAATAGATTCAAAAGTTAAATGCAAATAGTCTGTATTAGTACATTTTAAATCATATCTATATATTTAAATTATATTTTAAATCATATCTATATTTAAATATATTATAAATATAGAATACACACACACACACACACACACACACACACACACAACACACACAACACACACACACAACACACACACACAACACACACAACACACACACACACAACACACACACACACACACATATACAGGGTGGCATGAATATACGGCCCCACTCGTCCTGAGCAGGTAGTGTGGACTAAATTGAGTAGAAAAGTCCTGTACCATTTTGTAATGCTCGCATTAATTAACGAGATATTAACGTTTAAAGATAGCCAAATACGCGCGTCCGCTCGACTTACTATTGTCGAAGGTACGGCCCATCGAGCGCACGGCACGCGGGCCGCGAGGAGTGGGAATGACCTAGCAGGCGCGCCGCGCCGTTTGAGCTTAGATGCTCGCGATGATAAGCTCCGCTCCTCGTGGCCCGCGCGCTCGGTGGGCCGTACTTTTCAATGCATCGTGAGTGAATTACTAGTATCTTGACCATCCGGATCACTTAATTTAACGTTGGACTCTTCTTCTGTGTGGGGATCCACACTTCCTGAAGCAGGAAGTTTATTAATCATCCATCAACTCTAGAGAACAATTGAAAAATCGAATCGGGGCTGCAGTGCACCAAATATTATTAGATCAACTTGGCTGCAATACGAACTGTTCGTACTAGATGCAATGCTTGCATTGCTGCAAGAGGTCAACATTTTGAACAATATCCACATTAAGCAAGTGAATAAATAATGAGAAAGTACAAAAATGAAAACTACGGTTTGTCTTTTTTGCGATTTCTAAAATGATGCAAAAACGAGGATATTTCTACAGGACGTTTTTTCTTAGTTTATCGATCCCCTACATACATAAGTTTTGACATTTAAATTCCAAACATCCTGTGTATATGTACATATATATATATAGGTTATATTCTCTAACTTGGCCATCTAAAATATCTCCGTCATTTTTAATGATGAGAAAATACCAAAGGAGAAAGTTGTTCGATTTGAAGGAGCATATATTATAAGTAAACAATTTTTTTCAAAATCATATTTTTTGAGATTCAAGGTCATTTCCACTTTTTAAAATAGAACTATATGATTTTTTTACACAATATGATTATTCCTCTAATTATTCTGCATATAAAAGTATTAAAGTAGAGATATTAAAAACAAAATATTTTATATTTTATTGTGGCACATATTTAAGTAATTCATAAACTATTAATTTTTTGATAATCGTATCTTAATACTTCTATGAACAGAATGAGATGAATCAATTAGTGAAAAGGAAATACATAATTGTTTTAAAAAAATATGTATGCCAAATGGATAATTTTTTAAATAAGCACATTAACATTTTATGTTAATATGTGCCAATAAAGTATAAAATATTTAATATCTCGTAAACTATTGGTTCTTTGATATCTCTACCTTAATACTTTTATATGCAGAATAATTAGAGGAATCATATTGTGTAAAAAAAATATAGTTCTATTTCAAAATGTGGAGATAACCTTGAAATCTCAAAAAATATGACTTTGAGAAAAATTTTTTATCCATCATATTGCGTCCGTTCTTAGTGTAAGTAATAAGGATAAAGATTTTTGGAACTATGTAGGCAAGTTTGATTTCGTAAGCCTATGTGAAATATGACTGGAAGAAAATGAATAGAAAAAAGTTGAGGAGAGGTTACCTAGTTCATATAAATGGGAATGTGTATATGCACATAGAGAAAAGAAAAGAGGCAGGGCTAGAGGGATTTATAGTAGGCGTAAAGAAAAACTGGGCAGAGGAATCGAACTTGATATATAAAAATAATGGAGTAGTAATGTCGACTATACGAGGGCAAATCAATAAGTATCCAGTAATGAAGTTATTAGTAATGAAGACGCAAGCTTTTCACACAAATTTTTTTTATTTTTCAACGTAATCCTCTTTTAGGAGGATACACTTTTCCCAACGCTTCTGTCATTTTTTTAACCCCTCAGAAAAATACGATTTGTCGAACTCTGCAAAATAGGCCTCTGTTTCGGCGATGACCTCCTCATTCGACGTGAATTTCTTTTCACTGAGCTATTTTTTCAAATTTGGAAACAAGAAGAAGTCATAGGGGGCTAAATCCGGAGAGTACGGTGAATGCGGCAGCAATTCGTAGCGCAATTCGACCATGCTTTGAAATTGATAATCGCATCCGCTTGTTATCCACCGTGAGCAATCGCGGCACCCATCGGGCCGACAGCTTTTTCATTCCCAAGTTATCATGCAAAATATTGAATGCCGTTCCGTACGATGCCTACGGTCTCTGTTATTTCATGCACTTTCGTTCAGCGATCAGCGAGAATTATGTCGTGGACTTTTTCAACGATTTCCTTAGTAACCACGTCTGCCGAGCGGCCTGGGCTCCTCATCAAAAACAGACGAACGACCACATTTGAATTCGTTGAACCAATATCTGACGGTTGTCATAGATGGTGAAAAGTTCCCATAGACGGCATCCAACTTCGTTTTTATTTCTGCGCACGTTTTTCCATCCAAAAATAAGAAACGAATCACGGATCGATTTTTTTTCATTGTATCGGAAAACATCAAACACGCTCACTACGAATTGCTGTCAAATCAAAACTATTGCATGAATCACTTTGAAATTTTGTATGGCGTCATTTGAAAGATGATAGTACACGATAGTAATGCCAACTTGTATCAGCAACGTTGCTTGTCTTGAAACACGGGTACTTATTGATTTGCTCTCGTAAGTATAGGAGAGAAGAAGTTGTAATAATATCGATATACAATAGAGGGAGCTGGAAAAATTTAGAAGAAAAGTTAGAAACAATTCTAAGGGACATGGAAATAATGAGGAAAGTAATAGATGAGGATTTTAATGTAAGAACAGGTGAACTGGATAGTGTCGTGTGGGAAGAAGAAGAAATAGAAAGGAGAAGACAAAATGATAGGAAACGGAGGAAAAGATGTTTGAAAAGGGAGGCAGATGTATGGAAATTTATAAACGAAAAAAGAAGTAAGAGGATATGGAGAGATAATAACATTGAGACAGAGGAATGGAGGCAACATTTTATGAATCTTCTAAGTGATACTGAAGTGGATGCACAGAAAAAGGAGAAAATGGAAGCAAGAGATAGAGAAGAAGGACAAGAGATGGAGGATTTGAAAAAGGAAGAAATTAGGGGCACTAAAGAAGATGAAGAACAAGAAAGTCATGGATATAGAATTCCGATGAAAGCATGAAAATATGCGGAAGGTACGTTATGAAAGGATATGATAGAACTATTAGGACAAGTTTGGAGACAAGGAGAAATACCTGAAGATTGGAGGCAAAGTATTATTGTGCCATTATATAAGAGAGGAGAATACAGAATCAGTAGGAAATTATAGAGGGATATCGTTATTGTGTACAGTGTACAAATGATATGATAATGGAAATCCTAAGAATTAAATTGGAAGAAAAGGTAGGGAAGAAAAACATAATCCCGGAGATGCAAACAGGATTCAGAAAAAGCAAGTCGACGATGGATAATATATTTGCATGAATCGTTTGATTCAAAAGAGCAAGCAGACAGAAGGTAGGGAGAGGAAAGTATATGCTCTCTTTACGGATCTGAAGGTAACTTTCGACAGAGTAGATAGAGATGTATTCTAGGAGTTACTAAGGAAATATGGAATCAAGGAGCAGCTGATAAGGAGATTGGAGTATATATATGAGGACACGGAGATTACGGTCAGAACAAGCAGAGGTTTGACAGAGAAGTTCCAGACAAGAAGAGGAGTTAGACAGGGCTGTGTCCTGAGTCCATTCTTGTTTAATTTGTATATTGCGGGCCTTGACAGAGAGTCACAAAATAGAAATATAGGAGGAGTTGCGGTAAGTATTAGGTGTTGGAATTAATTCGTAGCGTTTTTAATGAAAGAATGTTATTTATTTCACATGAGCATTAAAAAATACATTAATGAAAGTACTTCCCATCACTTGTAAAACGCTACGAATTAATTCCAACACCTAATAGTATAAAGATGGAACTTAGCGTATGCAGACGATATAGTGCTGTCAGCGAAAAATAGGATCTCTAGAGAGATTGAGGTGCAATGTTTTAAGTACTTAGGTACTTAGCTTCATTTTTTAATAGAAACGGTGATTATGAAGATCATGTAATAGAATTGAGCAGGAAAGAGAGAGCGGCAGCCAAAAAGGTATGGGGTTTAGGGGAAAGATTGTGCAGAAACAATTTTATAAGGAGATACTATTTAAATACCTAGTACAAAGTGTTATGGAGTATGGAGTGGAGATCTGGGGGTGGGAAGAAAGAAGTCTGGAGAAAATTATGTTAAATTATGTGAGATGAATATTCAACATAGAGTTTTGCACTCCGAGATATGTGATGAGAGAATTAGTTATGGACAAATTAAGGATAGGTTGGAGAATAAGAGTCACGAGATACGAGAGGAGATTAAAGAAAAAGAGGGAGGATGGCCTACTTCGGTATTGTTGGAGAGAAAAAGAAGAAGATAAATGAAAAGATATATATAATAAAGAAAGAGAAAGGTTTTATAATAGGAATGGATGGGATATAAATGCTAGGGAATTAGGGATGAAAAGAAATGAAGGGAGGTTAGAGGAGAGAAAGGGATGACAAAGACAGCGAGAAGATAGTAAAAGGACTGCGAGATACAATGAAAGGTACACAGAGTTTGATACGGGGAATAGATGTCCCAATTATTTAAGAAAGGAAAATCTATGTACTTATTGGGAGTGGGCGAAGGCGTGCGAGGTTTAGTTAGGTTTAAATGGGGGAATATAGAGAAAGGAAACAAATATTGGCTAGATAAGGAATATAGGGAATGCGTATTTTGCGGAATAGGGATAGATTGTATGGAACACTATGTGGAGGAATTAGATTCAGTTAAATGTAAAATTTTATGTAAATTAGAAAGAAAAAGGAGAAAAGAGACCAGGAAAAGGAAAATGGAGACAATTAGCGAGGTAAAGGACGGGGAATAATATATTTAGGCAGGAGAACAAGGTTGCGTCTAGAAGTGTGTGAGACATAGTTAGAAATGCTGTGATATAATATTAGGAATTTATATTGTACTGCGACGTATTATGTATAGTTGTAGCTATAAGTCATACTATTGTATTATGTAGTATAGTATTAGGTGTACAACTTTGCTTCCGCCGTTTTCCTATCGATGGCTTTAGCGGTAAGTGGTGGTCGAAATAAATAAATCATAGACGTCATACAATAAACTTGGGCATCTGTCAACATAACCCCATAGAAACATTAGTCGATTTGTGTCTGCATTATAAAGTTATTCTCAATTGAAAATGTCAGTTTATAAGCCAAATTCTCGTCATTTGCGGGAAGTTTTAATTTTCTGCCTCAATATGAAGAAATTTGCGGCTAAAGTTTATCGAATGCTCTCAAATACTTATGGTGAGATCGCTATTAGTGAAAGAACGTGTCGTGAGTGGTTTCAACGCTTCAAGAATGGTGATTTTGATGTCGAAGACCGGCATAGCGGTGGAAAAGAGAAGATTATTGAAGATGCAGAATTGGAGGCATTACTTGATCAAGATTTGTGTCAAAATCAAGAAGAATTGGCACGATCATTAGGAGTGATTCAACAAGCCATTTCAAAACGCCTCAAAGTCATGGGAATGATTCAGAAGCAAGGAAATTGGGTGCCGTATGAATTGAAGCCGAGAGATGTTGAACGGCGTTTGTTTGCTTGTGAACAGCTGCTTGAAAGGCAAAGAAGAACGGAAGGGATTTCTGCATTGCATTGTGACTGGGAACGAAAAATGGGTTCATTACCATAACCCCAAGCGCAGAAAATCATGAGGAGTTCCCGGCCATGCTTCCACGTCGACGGCCAAACCGAATATTCACGGCTCCAAGGTCATGCTCTGGTGGGACCAGCTCGGCGTAGTGTATTATGAGCTGTTAAAACCGACTGAAACAATCACAGGCGATCGAATGCAATTGATGCGTTTGAGCCGAGCTGAAAGACAAACGGCCGCTATGCAAAGAGAGATACGATAAAGTGATTTTGCAGCATGACAATGCTCGACTCCATGTTGCGAAAGTGGTCAAGACATACTTGGAAACATTGAAATGAGAAGTCCTACTCCACCCGCCGTATTCTCCAGACGTTGCTGCCTCTGACTATCACTTGTTTCGATTAACGGTACACGGCCTGGTTGACCAGCACTTCCAGTTTTATGAAGAAGTAAAAAATTGGATCGATTCGTGGATCGCTTCAAAAGATGACCAATTTTTTCGACGCGGGATTCGTACGTTGCCCGAAAGATGGGAGAAAGTAGTGGCCAGCGATGGACAATACTTTGAATCATAAATAACCAGTATGTATAACCAGTTTTTTACAATAAAGCCTCGAATTTCAGAAAAAAAACGGCGGAAGCAAAGTTGTACATCTAATACATGCTATGATTAGACTGTAATATGTAGGACTGTAATAAACATTATAAAATAGAAAAACATACGCTGTAATATTTAGAGCTGAGATAGAATAAAGTACAATAACGTCGATAAATAGAAAACAAGAATAAATAAGAATAAGAATAAGAAATGAAAATAAGAATATTAAGAAATTAATTTTTTTTCTTTTTTTTAGAGTTAGGTACTACAGGGTGGGCCATCTATTGGTACGTTTTTGAATTTCGTCGTATGGCAACACCGAACGAGCTACAGACCCGAAATTTTGACAGTTTATTAGTCATACCGTCCGCGGCACGAAACAACATGTTTTCTCTTGAAGAGCGTTTTGAAATTTTAAAAACTTATTTTCAAAGTCAGTGCTGTGTCGCCGAAACTGTACGAATTTTGAAAAGAAATATGGGTCGTGATAGAGCACCCACCGAAGGAGCTATACGCAAATTGGTGAGGAAAGTTCGTGAGAAAGGGATGTTAGTGGATGACAGAAGTGGTCCCAGAGCTCGGACAGTGCGCACACCCGAGAATATTGAGGCTGTGGCCCAAAGTGTGAGACAGAATCCGACGACTTCAACTCGACGCCGATCGCAGCAACTGAGCATTAGTCGCACCAGCCTGAGGAGAATACTGCACAAAGACCTCGGATTATTCGCCTACAAGATCCAGATGACTCAGGAGTTGAAAGCAAATGACCATCCGCTTCGATATCAGTTTGCTGTGTGGGCTATAGACCAGCTCAATAATGACGTCGATTTTGGTCGAAAAATCATCTTTTCGGACGAAGCTCATTTCCATCTCGGCGGATATGTGAACAAGCAAAATTGCCGGATTTGGGGCTCGGAACAGCCACACACAATCGTAGAGAGACCAATGCATCCTCCAAAAGTCACAGTTTGGTGTGGATTTTGGAGTGGTGGCATAATTGGCCCATTTTTCTTCGAAAATGATGCTGGAAACGCCGTTACCGTCAATGGCGAACGCTACAGAGCCATGTTGACCAACTTTTTATGGCCTCAAATCGACACTATGAATGTGGACGACCTTTGGTTTCAACAAGATGGCGCCACATGCCATACAAGCCGACTTACCATCGACCTTCTGCGCACCAAGTTCAATAACCGCATAATCAGCCGTTCAGGAGATGTCAATTGGCCTGCGCATAGCTGCGATTTGACACCGCTGGACTTTTTCCTGTGGGGTGCCGTTAAAGACCGATGTTATGCGGATAATCCAGAGACAATTCCAGCTTTGAAAAACAATATTACGACTATTTTGAGTGAAATTGGCGCCGAGGTAGTCCAAAATGTCATTAATAATTGGGGTGACCGAATGGCATACTGTAAGGCCAGTAGAGGGAGCCACATGAACGAAATCGTTTTTCATTCTTGACGCGGATACTTTTAGCTTCACAACAAAAAAAAAATTAATAAAAAATATCAATGTATGCTCATTTGATCGCATTTTTAAAAACGTACCAATAGATGGCCCACCCTGTAGTAGTGTGGAAGGATGAGTGTGGATAAGGAATTTATGTAAACCAACCTCTTGGCTATGTAAATGTTGAAGTGTAATAAATTCTATTCTAATATGCCCGTTCGAATCGAACAACTTTCTCCGTTGGTATTTTCTCGCATCATTAAGTACGCACGCACGCACGCACATTCTCTTAAAGTAGTTCAATATCTTAAAAAAATACCAGAGTTTCTTCAGATTTTTTGAATTTTAATCTGTGCCACCGGGGAATGGGTAAGTAGAAAAACTTTATGGACAAGGTTTTTCCGCCTACCCGTGCCCCAGTGGCACAAGTCATTAAATGTTTAAAAAACGGTTCATATTTTGTCGTTGTTACAAGGAAGTGCTTCCTTATTAACAGTTCTCATATTCTATTAACGTTTATATTATATCGACATTGACTTTATATAAGTTTGCAGAAAAATGTACGTGCATATCTTTCACATATTTCACCTTCAATTATTCCACACAATTCATCTATTATATGGATTCTACACAACCATTTCTACATAATTTTAAAAATTTTTTATGCTTCGACATCATAACTCTGGACTGAGAATTTCTCCGATTTAAATACTCAGATTGTCCTTTCTCGCCGTTAAACGAAGAATTGGTTCGACACATGGTTTTAGAATTCGACTTACGACATCATTACATTTGAAATTAATAGAATATGGTTGTTTTTCATACGTTTACTTCGAAATGAAGATGAGATGTTCTTCAAGATATAACACATCCGAGCATCTTTATTAGTTTTATTAGTTAGTTTTACTACGCGATAATTTACTATGCGTTAATTTATTTCTTTTGTACGAGATTTCATGACATCTTCGAGCATCAATTTTATGCGTTAATTTTTTATTTGTGTAGGATTATTATGTTCATAATTTATATTCACGGCTGATGAAAACTAAGTGAAGTCGAAATGTTCCGTGAAATTTATATTTAGATTCAAATAAAATACTATCACACTGTATATATAGCTCGTTATAATTTATGACTTGAGTTAGTTTCTATATTTAATTGTGTGTAAGTTATACGAGCATTAACAGTGTCATTAATTATTAATTTTATTTTGTGATATCTTTGTTCAAAAAGTCTGAAAAAAATTTAGTATATTTAGTATTTTTTTTTAAGATATAAAAACACTTTAGGGGGAGTCCCGATTAAATTTCAAAAATTGTTAAAATACCACCTTAATATAATATATAAAGTGGAGCATTTTAATCGCCCCAGGCGAATTTCAAAAACTAAGAGAGATACAAGAAAAAGCTTTAGGTTTTCTTGAGGGAAAAAAGGTGGAAAAAACGGATTTTGGAATGGGAAAGGGGGGAAGGGGGAACACTATCAAGGTCAGGTTAAAATCAACGAATTTTTAAAATGAAATCCTCCATTTTTTATTGCATATTCTTGTAATATACCTCGAGAGTTTTCCAAAACACTATAATTAAATATTTTTTCATGAAGTACTTTTTGAGTTATAAGGCTTGAAAGTTATAGTACCGCCGACATCAGCATTACACAAGATGTCCAACGGCTCTCTTGAAAGTTATTCAAGATCATGTCCTGAATAATATTCATTAATATCAAGGTCAGTGGAGATTGTTTCTCTTATTTTCATTTTTATATAAAGATGAATTTTCAGTGCAAAAATGAAAAAAATAAGAGAAACAATCTCTAATAACCTTGATCTTAACAAATGTTATTTACATTTGTGTAATGCTAATGCCGGCGGTACTGTAACTTTCAAGCCTTATAACTCGCAAAGTACTTAATTAAAATTATTTTATTATATTGTTTTGAAAAGCTCTCGAGGTAATCTACAAGAATATGTAATGAAAAATGGGGAAATTCTATTAAAAAAATTTAAAGTTAACTTACCCTGCACGCCTCCCACGCACGCACGCACGCACGCACGCACGCACGCACGCACGCACGCACGCACGCACGCACGCACGCAAGGTATCCCGAAAGACGCGAACAACGCTTAAGGGAAGATTCCTGAGATCATTTTGAGATGAAAATTCTAATATCAAAATGTTGAGGCTATAATAACTTTTGAATTACAAGCGTTTAAAATTAACGAATCATATTATCTAAAGTTGGCGCGCTTAAGGGCGACACAACGCAAAGTATTAAACTTGAAAACTGACTTATCTTGAGCAATCTGATCGCATGTAGTAAAATCAGATTGAGCAATCTTGACTTCTTTGAGGAATTGTTTTTTATTAATTAATGATTTATTAATTGTTCTTTATATTAATTGTAAATTTATTATTCATAATTAAAAATTTTATAATATTTGCACATAAGTTCCCAGTTTTTCCGGATTCTTTTAATAAAATGTTTAAAGTGCATTTGAGAATGAGTTTAAATTGAATATTAACAATAGTATATAATTCTACATAAAGAGCTACTAATTTCTGCTAGTTAAGATATGAAATTGATAGCAAATTGCTCAAAGAAGTCAAGATCAATCCGATTTTGCTATGCGTGACCAGATTGCTCACGATAAGTTTTCGAGTTTAGTACTTTGCATTGTGCCGTCCCTAAGCGCGTCAACTTTAGACGATATGTTTCATTAATTTTAAACGCTTATAATTCAAAAATTTTTATAGCCTCAACATTTTGGTATTAAAATTTTCGTCTCAAAATGATCTCGCCTTAAGCGTTGTTCGAGTCTTTATGGGATATCCTGTATATATAGATAAGAAAAATTTTTTTTTAATCGGCCTCTCAACTCAAAAGTTTCTATTAGGTTGGTGCAAAAATAATATCAGTTCTTATTGTTTTAAATTTTAGTACTTTACTGTACAATACCGTTACGTTCAACTATGTTCATGTATCATTTTCACACACGCGCGCGCGCGGACGTTCCGCTATATTCATTGTATTCATAATTTTGTTCTCGGTATTACTTTGTATTAAGTTACTATCATTATTGAAAATAAAAAAGAAACAATTCCGAGCAATTTTTTTATACGAGTTCAAACTAGGCTCTAAAACAGCAGAAAATTAATGAAGCATTTGGCCCGAAAATTACAAACAAACAGATAGTACAACGATGGTTTAAAAAATTTCGTAACGGAGATCAGAGATCTTGAAGATAAAAAGAGTCGCGGACGGCATATAACAATAGACAACGAACAAAGACAATCATTGAATTGGCTCCATAAAAATCACTCGAGAGGTTGCCCAGCAATTGAATGTTGATCAGTCAACAGTTGTTCGTTTAAAACAAATCGGAAAAGTAAAATAAATAAATGGATTCCTCACGAATTGAACGAAAATCAAAGAAATCATCGTTATGAAATCTGTTCTATTCTTATTCTGCGCAACAAAAATGATCCATTTTTTGATCGCATTATACCATGCGATGAAAAATGAATTCTTTACAACAGGCGACGATCTGCAATGATTGGATTATGATGAAAGACCAAAACACTTCTCTAAGCTAAAATTGCATCAGAAGATAATGGTGACCGTTTGGTGATGTTCAATAGAAATCATCCATTACAATTTCATAAAACTAGGCGAAACTATCACGTCACAGAATACTGCCTCGAAATTGACAAAATGCATCAGTGATTACATCAACGTCCAGCATTAGTCCATCGGAAGGGACCGATTCTGTTGCACGACAACGCTCGTTCACATGTTGCACAACCGACTCTGTAGAAACTGAACGAACTTGGCTACGAAATTTTGCCTTACCCAGCATACTCACCGAACTTCTCGTCAACCAACTATCACTTCTTCAAACATCTTGACCACTTCTTATAGGAAAAAATCTTCAATAACTAAGCTGCTGCTGAAAATACCTTCACAGAATTCATCGATTCTAGAACTCCAGAATTCTATGCTAATGGAATAAAGAAATTTGTATCTCGTTGGCAAAAATGTAGCTTCTAATAATTCTTACTTCGTATTCTAATAATTCTTAATAAAGTGTATTATGAATTTAGTAATGATATTTACTTTTTTGAAGTTGAAGATAAAAACCAACATTATTTTTGCACCAATCTAATATTTTATGCCAAAAAAAAAAACACCTCTAAATTTTTATCCAAAAATATTAAGATTTAGAAATCGCTAGTAAACGATTTTTAAATCAAAGTTTCGATTTTCCTTAATACATGTTTGATTTGATGCAAAAATGGCTTGATCTGGATTTTGTGGTATTATGTTTTTTTGGTCGCTTTTTTTGGTCGGATCGGAACATGATGCAACAATACATTTAGCTTTATGATATACGCCTTAAGAAATACAGCCAGATTAATGTGAAAAAAATGACCAAATTTTGAGTTCAAGGACGATTTTCGCAAGGTTCAAGCGTTCAAATGGGTCGTTAGTCAAATATAGATTAGGGAAAACAAGATCCAGTTGTAATTTTCCCGGGGCCTCTTACGAGGCCTTTAAAAATTGCATTTAACTAAATTATAAAACATTTTTAAGGATAGAAAAAATTTTTTTACAAGTTCTAAAGTATATCGTTTTGTGTGTGTTTTAACATCCAAATGCCTTAATTTGATAACACTCTTTATTAGAAAATTTCATAATCTAGTTAAATGCAATTTTTAAAGGTCTGTAGGAGGTCCCGGGAAAGTTCTAACTGAAAAGTGAATATATAATACAATATGATTTAATTAATTGAAATAACTACATAAAATGTAATTATTTTTTGATAAAAATTTAGGAGTGTTCTTTTAGCATGAAATAGAAGTTTTTGAATTGAGAGGCCAATTAAAAAAACATTTTTTACCTTGTCATTCTAATATATACAGGGTGTCCCTAAAATTCGGCATCACCCCCCATCCTGAGCAGGACTAAACTGAGTCGAAAAGTCCTCTATCATTTTGCAATTTTCGCAATGGTTAACGAGATATTAATTACTAAAAGTTGCTAAATATTCTTCAATAATTTTTTACTCAAATACTATCAATTTTACAGAAAAACTGCAAGAGACAAAAATTATTTATTTTCTTCTCATAGAATTCTACGAATTTTTTCAGAATTTTTTATCAACTTTTTAGTACTGCATTTTCTTATTTTTATCACGAGAAAATACGGTATTAAAAAATTCTGAAAAAATACTCAGAACTTTATGAGAAGAAAATAAACAATTTTTGTTCTCTTGCTGTTTTCTGTAAAGTTGATAGTATTTGTAAAAAATTATTTAAGAAAAATAAATTCAGCATTTTTTAGTAATTAGTATTTTGTTAACTATTGCGAAAATTGTAAAATGATAGAGGACTTTTCGATTCAGTTTAGTTCGCTCTATCTATACAAGAGTGCTTTGTTCAAATTTATCAGACACCCTGTATGTATGTATACAATACATTATCAATTTTTAAGCTTTATTCCTCCATTAAGAAAAAGAATTCTGACTTCTCTTCAGAATATTTACCGTAAAAATCTGCATATAATAGTATTTTTCAATGGCAGAACTAGTGCGCACTCAATGCATTTTAAAGCCGTTGTACATAAATCGAAGTAAAGATACATGTATGTTTAATAAAAATATAGAAACGAGTTAAACCGTGAAATCCTCAATACATTTTATTATATTATTTGATAAAATGTACTTTAGGCATTTTATCTAGATTATTCAGATGCTTCATTTTTACATTCAGAGAGTAGTGTACAACGGCTTTAAAATGCATTTAATGTGCACCGAGTGCATTTCTGCCAATGAAAAACGTTATAATTCTATTAATGTCAAGAAAAAAGTAATGAAAAAGTAACTAAAAAAATTCGTTACATTTTGTGTAACAATAATGGTAACGAGTTATTTTTGTAAATCAATAATAAGTAACGATAGTTACTCTTTAGGAAAAAGAACGGTAATGGTAACAGAGTTATTTTTATGAGGTAACATTGTCAACTCTGATATTTGGTTAAAGTGATTATTATGAACTAATATCCTGGAACAAAAATATTTATAAAATAAGTGATTCATCTTATTATATCGATAGTTTCAATTTCTCGACTTGTGCAACATGCATATAATAATCTATTAAACTTACGCTAAGTTTCAATTGATCCTTGAGCCATGTTAAATAAAACTGAAGATCAGTTTTCTCCATGAGATCGTGACTCCAGCAAGCCAACTTGGCTATAATACGCGATGTCATATTCATTATAAAGCCATCTTGTCTGTTCAACAAATTGAGGAATGGTCCCCAAACAGATTCTCGTTTGCGCGTGGAATGTTCGCGAAAGATTTCTACGCGACTACGGTCCTCCTATACATATAACAACTTCTGTTAATAAATGGAATTTTTATTGAAAATATTAAAATATGTTAACAAAAACAAAGTTTTATTTAATCTACTAAGTAAAACAATCAAAGATGGTATTATTTTATTCATCTCCAAAAAACTCAAGTTTTGGAGAGTTAAAAAATATGTATTAATACATATTTAATGAATATATGTATACTGAACAAACTGAACTTATGATTTTTGAGTATTTCTTTGTTTAATATTCAAATAAATGTTAATGTTAGTTCATCATTTTATTTGAATATGTAATTAAATAATAATAAATACAATGTAAATATTAAGTAAAAAAATATTAATAAATTTTACAAAAAAACCCAAAAATAAAAAACTAATAAACTCAATATAACTTCAATAAACTAGGCTTTTTTAAAAACATTCAGATTTTTTTGCTGAAAACAATAAGTGTATAGTTATACCTGTAACATATCATCAATCATTGTGAGAATATATTGAATCGTCTGATCTTTTGAAACATGACCGAGCAAATTGAGGAACGTTTTAGCTGCCTGATGTGAATTCTCTTTCAGTTTATTCTCCCTTGTTTTAGCATCGCTTGAGTCAAAGGCTGCTATAAAATCATAATCTTCCTTTGATATCATTTGTGATCTATAAACATCAAATGTTTTCAAATGTTCAAACATTTTTTGCATGGAAAATTCCGTATGCTGTTTGCTAGTATCCTCAAATTTAAATATTATCAAGTTATGATCAGAGTATATCCTAAAATTCTTAAACTGGACTTGTCAGATATAATTTAACACATATATTCATATATAATTACTTACTGAAAATAATTACTTACTGAAAATACGATTGCCAATTAATTCGTTGATTCCTAATATCGGCAGCTTGCTGCTGGAGCACACTTGTAGCTGCCAACATATCTGTAAAATCACACAAATCGTTATTTAAGTATTAAGCATAAAATATAAGAGCTAGTAAAATAAACTTCGAGTAAATAAGATACAAGCAAGCGTATGCAATTAGGATGATACAATTGTTAAATAGCCATAAAAATAAATTGCGTCGCTGGGAGGGGCACTGTCACACGGACGATTCTTCTTCATGTAGCGATCGTAATTACCAATTTTTTCGTCTGGCAATGCCGGAATCATCTGTTTGATACTGTTCGCACGGTCCACCATTATTGTCGATATTTTACGTCGATTCAAAAAATAATCTCACTTGGAAAGTCTAATACTTGTTTCTTCTTCTCGTTCTCCTTGTCTTCTTCAGCTGTTCGATCACAAGACCACACGAATATCAACTTGACGTAACAGAAATTATCTCGACGTCACGAATATCACTAGGTCTATTGACGTTGTATGAAGTCCCTAAATATTTTTGCACAAAATGAAATAAGGTTTGTCCGCATCGCACGCCCCAACATGTTAAAGGTAAAATCACATGGTGCGGAAAACGACTGCGGAATAGAGAATGCGTCATAGAAACACCCAATCAGCGTTCTTCTGCGCTATTCCGAATAGCGCTATGTGATTTTACCCTAAGGGTGAACCTTCCCATAAAATATAATTAACCCTTTCACCTACAAAATTGTGCGAGATTCGTGGTAAAGAAATCAGGCCAAACATGAGTATCACGGGTGAGAGCCGTAGTACGTCGTTCGTACAAAGCTTAATTTTTTTTTAATTTGTAAGAGAAAAGTATGGCAAAAGGTCAATAAAATTAAGTTTTACTAAAAAATTAAATCAAATTTTTTCGGAGACGCTATATTGTGTAAACTGTTATATTTGTATACGATAAAGTATTCTCGTAATAAAGTTTGAATGTGTGTGTGTGTGTGTGTGTGTGTGTGTGTGTGTGTGTGTGCGCGCGCGCGCGCGCGCGTGCATGCATACGTGCCCGCGTGTGTACATATATTATTAAATTACAATTTCACATTTAGTTACAATTTTCATGCAATGTACAATATATTTTTTCATACGTAATTATTCCATTACAATTTTCATATAGTATTTAATCAATTATTATTTTTAATTTACTTATTACTGTTTAATATTATTATTATTATTATTATTATTAATATAATTGAATATTATTTTTATATAATGAGTTCATTAACATTATATTATATTATTCTATAATTTTGATTTAAAAATATACTCACTATAAACAATTTTCATGACACAACCGAATTATATCTTTTTGTTTTAGAAAAATCATTTTGTAGCTTTATAAAAACTCAAATTTATAAGCACCTTTTTAATCCACACATGACGGCGAGTCATGTGACCTGAGACCCATTACATCAGACTACAAACCCATGCACCGAAATAGTGGAACGTGGAATGAGAACAAAACTAATAACGAGCATTCCGCAGTTTTCGTTACGCGGTTTCGAATCCCTTCATCTCCATGGAGCGCAATGTGCGTAAGCGGAATCAACAGGAAGTCCATAAATGACGTTTAAATATTGTATTTGTCATTCATTTTTTATTATCATGTATTTAAGTACAGAATTAAATGCATTTCTCATTGAAAATAATAATTAAAGATGTTAAAATTTGTGAAATTAGTCTTAATGTAACCTTTATGAAATAACGATTTATGATTGGTTGCGCAAAGTCTGCGATGCGCTCATTACGCTACATGAGCATTGGGAGTTCACGTTTCAACGTAACAAAACTGGGAATAACAACGTGGTGAATACAGAAATAAATTATTAGGTAATTAATCCAGAAGTAACGCGCGTGCGTTGTAATCTAACAAGATTGTTGTTAACAGACATTTTTGAGCATGAGGTTTAATAACAATTTTAATTTCTAACAAAGAAAGGAAATTTTCAAGATCGTTTGAAAAGTTCTAGAAGTTTTTAAATTACATGTTATATATTCGTTAATTTCGATATTCACTTTGAATTGGTATCTTTAATAATATATCAGTTACTTGTCATGATAATACATTATCAGATAATCATTTAAATTTTTAAAGGTTTACATTTTTGAGAATACGCTTTACGTATGTTTACTTTAAATTGGGACCTTGAATATATCAGTTACTTTTCATGGTAATATATATTGTTAGATAATATATTATCATATAATCATCGTTTACATTTTTAAAGGTTTACATTTTTGAGAATACGCTTTATGTACAAATTAGTTCGGTCCGTTTTTTTGTGTTCAAAATGCATTTATTTTAAAACAAAATGAATGAACAGATTAAACTATTGTCCATCGCTGGCTACTACTTTTTCCCATCTCTCAGGCAATTTTCGAATTCCATCTCGAAAAAATGACTCGTCTTTGGAGGCGATCCAATTTTGGAGCCAATTTTCGATTTCTGCGAAAGAAGTGAACCGGTGACTTGCCAAATCGTGCTGTATCCTTCGGAATAACCAGTAATCAGAAGGAGCAATGTCCGGAGAATACGGCGGGTGCGGTAAAACATCCCATTTGAGAGTTTCCAAATATTTTTTTACGACTTTTGCGACATGAGGCTGAGCGTTGTCATGAAGAAAAATAACTTTATCATGTCTTTGCTCGTATTCCGGCCGTTTTTCTCGCAATGCACGGCTCAAATGAATCAATTGTAACCGATACCGATCGTAATGGAATCACTAGGTTTCAGCAGCTCATAGTAAACAACACCCTTTTGGTCTCACCAGATACAGAGCATGATCTTCGAATCATGAATGTTCGACTTTGGTGTTAATGTTGAGGTCGATGGCAACGATTGACCGGGCTTAGTGTAGTATTTTTTCTTTTTGGGGTTGTCGTAGAATATCCACTTCTCATCTCCAGTCACAATCCGATGCAAAAAACCTTTTCTTTGTTGTTTTTGAATCAGTTGTTCGCAAGTGAAAAATCGCCTTTCAACATTTCTCGGTTTCAGTTCATAAGGCACCCAATTTCCTTGTTTTTGAATTATTCCCATTCTTAATCGTGCAGAAACGGCTTGTTGAGTTACTCTCAATGCTTCTGCAAGCTCCTTTTGCGTTTGACTCTGATCTTCTTCGAGTAATGCCTCTAATTCTTTGTCTTCGAATTTTTTTGGCTGTCCAGAACGAGGCTTGTCTTCAACGCTGAAATCTCCATTCTTAAAACGTCGAAACCATTCCTTACATGATTTATTAGTTGGAGCAGTGTCACCATAAACTTCGACAAGCATTCGATGGCCTTCAGCTGCACTTTTCTTCCAATTAAAGCAGAAAATTAGAACCTCCCGCAAATGCTGCTTGGTTAACACAAAATTCGACATTTCAAACACAACAAAAATCAAGGTTTTTGTATGAAACTCAAAGCGATATAACTGAATATTATTAGCAGATGTCTAACCTCTCTGAAAACGCCAAAATCAACTGTCACTATAAACCATTCACAATAGCCGGAGTCATCTTTTGGAAAACGGATCGAACTAATTTGTACTCCCAATATGTTTATTTTGAATTAGGACTTTGAATAATATCAGTTACTTTTCATGGTAATATATGTATATTGTTACGTTCAGAGGACTCCACGATTTTCTCCTTTCGTGGAAAAATTATAATTGTTTTTTTTTGCGTAATTAGAAAATAAGTAATTTTTTATTTAATATAGTAAACTAAATACTGATAAAGTAATTAAAATTCAATTTTTCTAGCGACAAATTTAGGGCTCAGAGTTAGCCAAGCCACGGGGGCAGAAGGTCAATTGTTACCCAATAAATCTTTTGCATTAAAGCTTTATTTACCAGTATTTGACGTTGCTCGCGCGCTTCCGGAGTTAAATAAGACTAATTAAAAAGATCTATCAACCCGATTTCTCCAAGTGTCCAATTCCTAGAAGACGATCACGATCAATGATCTACTGCCAAAAACAAAGAAGGGCATATCGTCCTCGCGAATATAAATATGAGGCCTCTTTGAGGAATACAGTCAGTTAGTCAGTCAGTAATACACCACCAATTTCGCTGTAATTCCGAAACCATAGTCTCGGTTAGTGCATGAAGTTCTCCCGATCGGTTGTATAAAACATCGTTCCTGAGCCGGTCTCTCTTAATATTCAAGACCAACTTCTTTAAGGGCCTGCACTACCAGCCCCGCCTTCTGATCTGATCGCTTAAGAGATTCATTACCCCGTTGTCTTTAACAGAATAATTAATTCCTCAATATTTCGAAAAACATTTTTTATTAGTACGAAACGAATCATCACAGACATTTCCGTTTTTCCACTTCCATTCATTTCCGGGCTCTCTCATAAAACCATTCTTTTCCATATTTGTTCGAAGCAATTAATTATATTACTGAAATGTTTCGAATAGGTTATACTCATTTCTCCTGGTTACATGAAGCGCTAAAATGCTTTTCGTAATTCTCTATCGCGATTACTCGAAGGTGCTTTGAGTAGTTATCTCTCTTTACCACTTCACTTTTACTTGGAATGGTAGAGCGCTTCAAGTAATTCATTCTTATTCTTCCTATTACATAAAGCGGTAAAATGCTTCTCGTGATTATTTGAAGTGGTAAAGCACTTCGAGCGATTACATTTCCTTATTCTTCCTATTGTATGAAGCGTTAAAGCGCTTCGAGTGATTCATACTCATTCTTTCCCATTCCATAAACGATAAAACGTTTTTCGTAATTTCTCGCTTTTTCTTTCTCTCTCGTAATTACGTAAACTGTTTCGAATGGATATCTCTCTTTACTATTTCATTTATTTGAAGCAGTAAAACTTTCATTCTTTTCGATTACATGAAGCGCTAAAATGATCTTGCAAATTCTTCTCTCTTTCTCTCTCTCTCTCTCTCTCTCTCTCTCTCTCTCTCTCTTTGGGATTACTTAAAGCGATAGAACGCTTTGAATAATTCACTCATTTTTCGATCTCTATTATTACTCGAAGTGATGAGGCGCTTCGAGTGATTCAAATCTTTTCATTTTTTTTGTTTTTTCCTTTTTTCCCTTTTTTTCTCACTTATCTCTTCCAATGCGAATATTCTTCAGCAATTTTGATATCATAACTTCTTAAATTAAAAGAGAAATTTCTAATGTAGATGGTAAAGCGCAATCGCCATCGGGCGGATCAAAAAAAGCGAGCTAAAATTGAGGCACTAAAAAAAAAGGGATAATATAATTGTTAAAATCCAGTCGGGGACTTTTATCTCCAAAGAGACCTGTGGTCAGCTAGAGAAACTCTATAAAAAACTGATAATTCAAGAGAACTCCTCACCCTCAGCAATCCTTGAGGTGGATTTGACGGGACGATCCTCCATCCTTATATTTCGAATTTCCTTCCCCTTCTTACTCTTCTATCCTAACAGACTTCCCACACTCCGCAATTCCTCCTCTTTCTTCCCCATCCCTTCTGACAACAGATCCTTCGACGAGATCTTTCAATTACTTGAAAGCCTCGCCGAATCTGCAAAATCCTCCCTCTCTTTTACTACACCATCTCATTCCACATAAACACACACACATATATATATATTGCCAGGAAACCTAGATGTTAACTTAGTTTTTAGTATTACTGTTTAAAGCGTATATGTATATATATATATATATATATATATATATATCTATCTAAATATCTATAAATAAATGTAACCAACAATCTTTAAAAGGAAGGGGATAGTGATCATTTATTTTGGCGCCCTTCCGATTTGTTCCATCTTTTCAAGAATTGTATTGGCCTTATCTCTGATCAAAAGAATTAAATTTCTTGACTTAAAAAGAAGGCCAACGGATGCACTGTCACAGATAGGATAATAGCATTGTGTATCAACATTGTCCCACATCTGGGATCATTAAAATGTTTTCGACTTGGCACGCGCCTTCGGAGCGATAACCACGAGAGTGGAGTCTGTTGTGTTCCTCTCTAGCCCCCTCCTAATTCCTTCTTTCATTCAAGACAAGAAATTCTGGGGCTTGGACGTAACAATATTGTTAGATAATCATTTAAATTTTGAAAGGTTTACATTTTTGAAGATCTGTTTTTGAACATGGCCTGACCTTTTCATTTGAATGAATTTTTACATATCATCTATTTTTCAGAATACAGATATATGGGGCAGCTTTCTAGTAATGCAAGTATCACAAATGTATATATTTTCGACTCTTATCACATAACTTTCAATAAGCTGCAATTCATGCAATTCAGTTAGAAAAAATTGAAACATATGGTATATATAATACATATGGTATATACAAATATATATCATATGTATATATATTATATTTAATAATATATATGTGACTAATTATAATAAATATTGACCATACATTACATATTTATTTCAATTACAATAGAATGAATTCTTAATATTCTATGAATATCCTTAAAATAAAGAATGGATCTCTCCATCGCCCATTCTCATAAGGACGCAACCATATTTTCTTCGACTCTTCGATTTTAACACAACCTTTAATATTTATTTTGATTGCAACAGAATTTTTAATGAATGAATTTTTGATATTGTACGAATATAGTTTTTTTTTGTTTGCGAGGAGAAAAATCTTCACCCCTCATCCGGGATGCTCCCAAAGGAGAATCTAACTAAATGAGGGGAAGACCCAGGAGTCGGTCTTTTGATTGTGCAGGATTCGATGAATCTGCGTCTCTCTTATAAGGAAGGATAGCGGACATTATCATCTACCTGCTAAAAAAAACTCTCTATTCAGCACCTCCGTAAGACCATTAGGTACACGGAATCGCCTACCCGGCGGCATTTCATCAGGGATGCATTCAAGTCGTGGAGTATATGCTCCCACCTCCATGGTCCGATATTTAAAGCTAGAATCCTATATTAAATACTATATTAAATATTATCCTAAATATATACATATACATTTTTACACATGGTTGTCGTCACATTCCAGACCGAGCTAAAACAGTCCTTTGCCTCTTCAGGGCCTGACAGTCCTATTCGGCTCGCTCCTTCTTGCGCATGACGGCTTCGTAGAAATTCGTGAGGGCCATCCACGCAGCGGAGCACATAGCCGTCCTGACAATGGAGTCGTATGTCCTGCCAAGATGGACAAAACAACAGCGTGTGCATTCGATTATGGTTTTCTTTTTCAGAACAGTACCCTTACATTCATTACAATTGCCATTTATCGTTTCCCATTTTGAAAATTCTAAATTATAAATTCTAAATTCAAAGTTTGCAGAGTGACACTTTTTTTTCCTTTTTAATGTCGACTGTATAGGTAATATTAGCAAACAGTTCTTTTCCAGCATAGTTACATTATAATTACATTTGGCATTTGAACAAAATGTTACGTGCTTCAATTCGAGTTTTAATATATCATTGATTTCGGAATACATCGACATTAAAATCGTGAAAAATTCCGAATCATCTTGTTGTGTTCGTTCTTCAAAGCATTCTCCAATAGATCTTTTAACCGCTAAAATATTGCAACACTTACGCTCAGCATACGCGCAGGTAGCATCAGTCAATATGTTCGATACTTTTTTTTTTCAGTATTTGCCTGATATATACACAATGAAACGCACATTGCAATATTACATTAGCGTAACACGAAACATGATCGTCATTGCACAGGTCGTATATTTTCATGTAATTATATTTTCTCGCAACCATAATTCTGTACATCATCAATGATATTAGGTATGGCCCATCGACAATAGTGAAGTTTCACAACTTTTTTCTCGGACGAATGGTTTTGTGGTAGCTGAGCTTTGAACACAGATTTCAGTCGATTATATTCTACAGTGGTTCCCGAGTTCGCTTTAACAGATGTCGGATTAAAATTTGTTAAATGTAGATCTTCCAGTGTACTCACTCGTGACAAATCTACATAGGCTTAATCATCACTGAACACACTCGTTCCTAGATCCATCATTGCATTTTTACACGTTCCTTGACTTTTGTGTATAATTATTTCCATAACTGAGAGTCAATGAAAATTGTTTCCGATGTACCCTTTTGTAAAATACTTTGAATCTAATATCTACTTTTGTTATTGTGTTTTTTTTATTAACCGAAATAACTATTTTAATGGAATCAATATTTCCGTCAACAAAGTGATTAATTACAACTACATTGTCTATCGTTCCAAAGTTTGACAAGTCCCAAAATTACATCAATGTTTCGTCGAATCATCACTTTAGCGCCAATTTTAATCGCTATTACTCTTTCAATGCCAGCTGTTTCCGAAACTTTGTCATCTTTGTCTTTCAAAATTCTGTGCATTCTTTTTTTCATTGTTAGAACACAATCGACATCATCTTCTGCTATCAGTACAATTTCATCACCGTCAATTTTATCGAACATTGTGATATTCAAAACTTGCACAAATAATATGTGGGTAATAAACATATTGTATCAACCGATAATTGATATAAGTGCGAAGTTCATTCAATCTTTCGTCGCAACTACTTCCTTTGAAATGGATTTTTTTCGACTGAAGAACATTGACATCAGAATCCGTTACCAAATCTATTCGTATTCTAGAAAGTATATCACGATATGTGTTGTCACATCTTTGTCGTATTAATCAAGAGTTCGAACAATCTCCACAAATCAGATCCACCTATGGTACTTAAATACTTGTGATTTTCACGAACGGAGATTGTTCTTTTACAGGCAGAAGCTGCAACAAGTCTCCAAACAGAAGAATGTGTTTTCTGTCAAAGAAACCATCATCTGTATCTGTGGTATCAAAGATTTCACATATCGTAGATTGATAAACATACAGGGTCCATTATAAAAGTAATGTGCATTTTCTGGGAGAAATAGGTTTATTGATCGTAGCGGTACAAATGCTCAAAATTTTTCAAAATACTCTCCCCCTGAATCAATACACTTGCGGAGACGTGTCTGCCACGCTTGGAAGGCACGCTGAAACTCCTCGATGGGAATGTCTCTTAGGAATGTTGTAACATGCTTTTGGATGTTTTCCACGGACTCCCAATGCTTTCCTTTCAGCTCTCTCTTCAGACGGGGAAACAAAAAAAAGTCGCAAGCCAAGTCGGAGCCAAGTCGGGACTGTAAGGGGGCTGGGGGACCACCGGAGTGTTGCTCCGGGCCAGGTAGTTGGCAACGATGAAGGCCGTGTCATGGGGGCATTGTCATGGTGGAGCTTGATCGCGGCACAAGCTTCGCGCAGACCTTGCGCATTTGCAGATTCTCCATCACATGTACCACAAATGTGGACATGTTTAGGGTGTCAGCGATGTACTGGATGCTCAATCGACAGTCGGAACGCAAAACTTCGCACACACGATTCACGTTTTCGTCGGTTCTGGCCGTTGTTGGGCGTCCAGAACGGGGTTCGTCGGCGACCTCCTCCCAGCCCTCCTTGAACGCCTTATGTCACCTCTCGGACTGTGACCTTGAAATGCAGTCGTCCTTGAAGGCCTCTTGAAGCATCTGGAATGTTTCGGTTGCATTCTTTCCAAGTCGCACGCAAAACTTGATGGCGTATCGCTGTTCAAGCGAACGCTCCATCGCGCCGTGTTACAAAGTCGAAAAACACACTTCACGTGGAGGCACGTCTTTCCACTCAGACTGCTCGGAGCAAACTGGCGACCGATTGCCTTGGAAGGGCAGACCCCCCACCACATTTCCCGATCCATTTTATCCCGCTGCGATAGATATTCGCGTCACAATAAAATCATGCGCATTACTTTCATAATGGACCCTGTAAATGTCACATTCGAAATCAAGGATACATCGATTATAAGTCTTTAATTTGTTTCTCAAAATTTTCAAAACCTGACAAGTGCGTATATTTTGCCGTAGATTCATGAGTGAGGGATAACTGAAACATTCTATGGATCGTCAAGCCATCGATAATGAATGCCGCGATACTCGTGGGAACAGATATGGCAGTCGCTTTTTTTAAATGTATTCTGATTTAATGTTTAATCGTTTCAATAAGAAAACTTTTTCCTGTATCACCCTCGTCACTTACGTACAGTTACGTGCAGTAAGTTCGCAGAATCTGATTTTTATTTTGTAAAATTTGATATACTCTATTGAAGACTCTTTTCTAGTCTTCGTTCAATCGCGACATCATTTGCGATAAATCAATCGAAGCGTCAATCTTATCAAAATCTATTAGATCTTTCATCGCGTCAGCTTCTATCAGATTGCAATCCAGTTTATTGTCATCGAATTTATCTCTATCTGATGTTTTCATATCATTTTCGCACTTTTCGATTAATTCAGCAATGCGTTCAAAAGCTGACTATATTTCTTCGAGCCTTTCGTGATATTTCATCACTTCAAGCAGACGCTGAATTCTTAAAGGCATCCGTGTAAGTCTCGTACCACACCTGCACCTTTGATTTCACTCTCTCCACGATTTAAACAAAAAAAGTAGCGAGTAAAAGTATTTTCGGGTTTAGTTTTTATATTAAATCGATAATGGTTAATTAAGAATAATACTTTTTTTCGTTTTTTTTTAAATAAACCGATACAAGTTTGTAACATTCGACTTCTTCATTTTTTGGCATCTGTCTCGTAATTTTCCAAAATCTGATAAAATCGTAGATTGTAATTCCTTAGGTTTGCTTGGATAGTAAAAAATAATTAAAAAAAATAATACACATATATTGTATATACATTCTTTATTATTATTTAAATAAAATCCTATAGAACTCTAAAATCCTAATCTAATTATAGAATTTCAATTAGATATTTAAATTTTTAAAGATTTAAATTTTTGATGATCTTTTTCTGAACATGGCTTGATCTTTTCATTTTTAATATTTTCGGGAATACAGATTACAATTTGATTCTAGCAAATAAATGTGATATGTTATTCTTAGTGCACAAAATATAAAAGTCGTTTATTGAGATCTGATTTCAAATTTATACTAGTACAATAAAAAATAATTGCTTGTAATTCCAGAGTACCAATTTGTTAATGATTTGGAAAAGGAACATGCGGCCTGCTTTAAAAAAACTTTCGATGAAATAAATAATTGAAATAAAAGTGATGTGAAAATGGTTCAGATTAAAAGCATCCAATTTTTCTTTAGTAAAAGTACTTCTAAGCCATTTAAAATTGCAAAATTAAATAGTCTGACTGTTCAAAACAATGCTTAGATTTATGCACTATTATTTTCAAGCATTTTCGATTTTTGCTCTGCAATCCTTAAGGCACTTCCCTCTTGAACAAACATAGGAACATGTCTTGACTTTTTCATTTTTGATATTTTTGGGAGTACAGATTACAATTTCATTCTATTATAGAAAATAAGTGTAATATGTTATTCTTAGCACAAAATATAAAAGTCATTTATTGAGATCTGATTTCAAATTTACTAGCCCACGATGAAAAATAATTGCTTGCAATTTCAGAGTATCAATTTGTTGACTCGGAAAAAGAACATAGCGGCTTGCTCTAAAAAAACTTTCGATAGATGGAATAAATATTAGGTGTACAACTTTGCTTCCGCAGGTTTTTTTCCGAAATTCGAGGCTTTATTGTAAAAAACTGGTTATACATTTATGATTCAAAGTATTGTCCATCGTTGACCATTACTTTTTCCCATCTTCTTTCGGGTAGTGTACGAATCCCGCGTCGAAAAAACTGGTCATCTTTTGAGACGATACACGAATCGATCCAATTTTTTACTTCTTCATAAGATCGGAAGTGCTGGTCAACCAGGCCGTGTGCCACTGATCGAAACAAGTGATAGTCAGAGGGAGCAACGTCTAGAGAATACGGCGGGTGGGATAGGACTTCCTCATTTCAACGTTTCCAAGTATGTCTTGACCACTTTCGCAATATGGAGTAGAGCATTGTCATGCTGCAAAATCACTTTATCGTGTCTCTCGTTGTATTGCGATCATTTGTTTTTCAATGCTCGGCTCAAACGCATCAATTGCGTTCGATACTGATCACCTGTGATTGTTTCAATCGGTTAACAGCTCATAATACACTACGCCGAGCTGGTCCCACCAAATACAGAGCATGACCTTGGAGCCGTGAATATTCGGTTTGGCCGTCGACGTGAAAGCATGGCCGGGAACTCCTCATGATTTTCTGCGCTTAGGGTTATCGTAATGAACCCATTTTTCGTTCCCAGTCACGATGCAGAAATCCCTTCCGTTCTTCTTTGCCTTTCAAGCAGCTGTTCACAAGCAAACAAACGTCGTTCAACATCTCTCGGCTTCAACTCGTACGGCACCCAATTTCCTTGCTTCTGAATCATTCCCATGACTTTGAGGCGTTTTGAAATGGCTTAAGTCACTCCCAATGATCGTGCCAATTCTTCTTGATTTTGACACGAGTCTTGATCAAGTAATGCCTCCAATTTTGCATCTTCGAAAACCTTCTTCCTTCCACTGCTATGCCGGTCTTTGTCGTCAAAATCACCGTTTTTGAAGCGTTGAAACCACTCACGACACGTTCTTTCACTAATAGCAGCCTTATCATAAGTATTTGAGAGCATTCGATGAGCCTCAGCCGCAGATTTCTTCATATTGAAACAGAAAATTAAAACCTCCCGCAAATGACGAGAATTTGGCTCGTAAACTGACATTTTCAATCGAGAATAACTTTATGATGCAGACACAAATCGACTAATGTTTCTATGGGATTATGTTGACAGATGCCCAAGTTTATTGTATGACGTCTATGATCTATTTATTTCGACCACCACTTACCACTAAAGCCATCTATAGGAAAACGGCGGAAGCAAAGTTGTACACCTAATAATTGAAATTAAAGCAAATATTTTTCGTAATAAGTTTATTAGAGTTTTTTAAGATTAATTTGGGAAGTTTTGGGAGATTATTAATATTTTAGATTGATTGCGTTGAAAGTCTGACAACCATATCGGCATGCAATTATCATTTCTGAAATTAATTCTTTTATATGAATATATATAATAGTTCAACATCTTAACATTCAGACCGTAATGGCGCTTCGTATTTGAAGTAATGTATTTAACGTAAATGGTCTTGTTTCCAATCTTATTGTTTGAAGTAAAAAAGTTGTGAAAATGATTCAGATTAAAAGCCTTCTTTTTCTTTAATAAAATTTCGAATTTTTGTACCAACTTCCAATTTTGAGTTCACCTATAAATATAAAATACGTACTCTTATCGACATATCGTAATAATGCAAATGTTTCTGTCTGCAAGAGCTATATGAGTATTGCTCATAACTGTCGCAGATAGAACATACTTTCTAAAAGCTGCTTATTTAATAAATAGGACAATGTTTCAGACAAAAATTGTTTAGTTTAAAGGGAGAATAAAGATAGGTTTTAGTTTGATTTCTAGTAGAAGTTATCATTTTGTGCATAAAAATATTGAAGCAAGATTATTAAAAAATGATGAATATTTAACGAATTTATATAACTTTTTGAAAAAAATGTAGATGGAAAAATTAGATTGACCTCCAAATCTTCAATTGTGATTTTTTTACATAAATTGATTTCTTGCAATATTTGACATTAATTTATAAATAAGATATATTTTTAGTAGATACGAAAAGTATTACATTAGAATAATAAGATGAAATTATTAAGAATTGCTTGTCGATTTAATTTAATTCGTGATATTATTCTAATAGTTTAATTGCGTTTATAAGTCCGGAAAACCTATTCGGCGAGTAGGACAAATATGGTATATATGCTAGTATATAGTGTATATGTGTAATTGAAGATCTAAGGTCTTTGACCGGTATAGGCATTTTGAATTTTTAGTATTGATTGTATTCTGACATGGTATAATTTAAAAAAATTACAATGGTATTGCAGTACTACAGATAAACCTAATAATTTTCACAACAACACACACAAAACAAATGATAAAACAATGATGAAAATTTACGGTGAATGAAAGAATAAACGAACTTTCCCTTCATCCGATTGAAAAAATCTTCCTCTCATCCGGTTAGGTTCTTCTTTGGGAGCATTCCGGATAAGGGGCTATGTGAAAATTTTTCTTCTCGCAAAAAAAAAATATATTCATTCAATATTAAAAATTCATTCTGTTGCAATCGAAATAAATATTAAAGATTGTATTAAAATCAGAGAGACGAAGAATATATGGTTGCGTTCTCACAAAAATGAGCGATGGAGGGCCTCATTCTTTATTTTAAGTATATTCATAATAACACGCGCTACATCAATTGAGACGTAATGTCAGCTTTATAACGACAGGTTGTGATAATGACCATCAGTACACATCCACTAGAAATCTGTACATATATACAGAGTGCGTCAGGCATATGAGGACATATTGACTATAAAACTAAAATGCGTATTTCTTAGAAAATTTATTGTATTTTATTGACTTTTTTACAGCAAAGTAAGTAACTCGTAGGCAATACAATTATTCGATAAAATCACCTTCAGCAGCAATAACAGCTTTAATTCTCTGCCGAAAACGTTTGCATGCTCGAATCAAAGGAGCCTTGTCCATATGTGTCATTACTCTGGCAATAGCTGCTCTGAGGGAATCAAGCGTGTTATGGGGATGTTTATTGGTCTCCCGTTCTACAACGCCCCATACATAGTAATCTAAAGGATTAAGATCAGGGGAGCTAGGTGGCCACATGTTTGGGATTATGTGATTTGGGAGGCAATAATGCCCTGGACTTGCTGCACAAACTGTGATGTTCTAACTGTGTCTGAACGTGCTTTATGTGTTTTGCGCTTGGCAACACTTTGAACATTGCCATTAGATACTTCTAACTCTCGACGAACTTTGTGAACAAACGATCGGGCGAGATTCAAAAATTCGGAGATTTCAAGATCGCTGTGATTCGCATGTATAGCAACGATAACAGCGTGTCTTTTCATTTCATGAGTTAGCTTATTGCCATCCATTTATGATCTGAAAGGAAAAAAGAAAGAAAAATATATTGCTGCGAAGTGACAAGCACATATGTGAGTGTCCTCAAATACCTGACGCACTCTGTATTTTTATCTCTTTATCGACCAGTTTAAAACCGTTCAATTTTAAATATATATATATATATATATATATATATATATATATACACACACATACTTGTCACTTTGTAATTATAAAAAGAATGATCCAATTGGGTTCGAAATGCCGTTTGTTATTTTTAATTTGTCTTAATTCTTTATAATTATATGCAAACTTTGGATAGTTTTTTCATTATATTTCGGTAACTTTTACTTAATTTTATTCCTTTTTTCAATTTAGAATTATTACTTAACATAGACCTGCAGCATACGATAGTTGTCTTTTCACTACATTTCCTGCAATCTTCGGAAAGTTAAGTAATTATTCATCTTATGTTAAGAAATTATTAAAAATGAAATAGGGAATCCAACTCCGATGACGCTGACTGTGACATATATAGTCAAGGTAATGACCCTTAGTGACTATCGAAGAACAATTCATCTCCGATGATCTTGAGCTTCTCACACATGAAGATCATCACACCGAATAATCTTCGAAAAATTGTAGCAGTTACCCATTACACATTACAAAGCTATCCAAAAAAATTAAAATGATTCTGACTCATATTGTTAAAGTCACGAACCTGAATGACTATCGGATACTTTCAGCAGACGAAGGTGAGAGAGGACGAAAGAGAGTAAGATAGGGCGAAAAAGAGAGGGACGGTGAGGAAGGAGGAGGGGAGGGAGGAGGGGGTGGAGTTAGTCGAAGTTGGAGAAGGTGTGAGTGAAAAGTGAGAGAGAAGAGAGATGCATGTGGACAGAGAAGAAGAAGAAGAAGATGTTACTTCATTTTTCACTTTTCGAAAATTATCACTTTTCGACCGCTTGTATGTCCAGAACAGCTTGACCGATTTTTATTTTTTTTGGCTCAACTTGTGGTTGTACCGCTTTCCAAAATATGTTACGTGTAATTCAAAATTTTTTATATTTTAGTAATCCTGTATCCTCCAAAAATGGACTTGATGGTTCGGTATAAGAGATTTGTAGTGTCTTTTTTTTTAACATGGCCAGAAACACTGCCGCATCTCCTGATAATCCGACTAATGTTGTGCACAAAATCATCTAAGTGCATCCTCCGACACAACGTAATATCTACAATATTCGCAATTGATAATCGTAGTCTTCTTCTTCTCGATGACATGTCCGTGCCAATGGATCTGCAAAGGGATTTATCGTTAACAAGAAATTTATCGTGAAGTAAGTAGCTGTGTTGAAACAGGGGACCGTTCTCACGCATTACATTTTTACGAGTCCCGTGCCATGGACATTTTTGACAAGATCCGACAAGTCTTGCGTTTCTTGCTTCATTGCTTACCACCATGGATTGTGATGGGAGGAGGAAAGGATATCGTACAGCGAGGCGAATCACCTGATCACGACGGCTGTATTTGAAGGTGATACTATCGTATACGTCAAGAGACACGAGAAATGAATGTGACTCATGAATTTGCTTCTGTACAATGAGCAAAAATGCATGTATATTAAGAATTTCTATGCAATTTACGAAGACATGGAATCTTTACTGGAACTAATTTAGATGTTACTAATATAACTATGAGATGTGGACAACGTGTTAAGAATTGCGCATTACAAAATATATTGAAAATATGGTGATTGCAAAAGAATTTTTAAAATAAAAATACGTTAACGTATTTATTATGTATTTCTTTTTTCCTTCCTCTGTAATACATGTATGTATGTATGTATGTATGTATATGTCTGAAACATCGATGCTTCTGTTACACGCGTCGCAACATGTCCGATCTGACAGTGTATATAAGTAATGTATGTAGGCATTGTATAAGGCTTTTTTCATTTAATATACTTTAGTAAGTTTCAGTTACGAGCGTTAAGACATGGATCGAGAAAAAAAATATATGCACTGAAAATCGATCGAACAAAAGGGTACCGTCTCTTGCCATCAAGTCAACCAAGTCCATCTTCATTGAGGGAAAAAGCTAGATATTGGGAATGTTCTAGAGAAAAAGCATCAAAGTCGCCAATGTGTTCATCATCATCAACGTCATTAATGCCATTGAAATATAAACCATAAAGTACAGAGTCCATTATGAAATTAATGCGCATGATTTTATTGTGACGCGAATATCCATCGCAGCGGGGTAAAATGGATCGGGAAATGTGATGGGGGGTCTGCCCTTCCAAGGCAGCCGGTCACCAGTTTGCTCCGAGCAGTCTGAGTGGAAAGACGTGCCTCCGCGTGAAGTGTTTCTCGATTTTGTAACACGGCGCGATGGAGCGTTCGCTTGAACAGCGATACGCCATCATTTTGCGTGCGACTTGGAAAGAATGCAACCGAAACATTCCAGATGCTTCAAGAGGCCTTCAAGGACGACTGTATTTCAAGGTCACAGTCCGAGAGGTGACATAAGGCGTTCAAGGAGAGCTGGGAGGAGGTCGCCGACGAACCCCGTTCTGGACGCCCAACAACGGCCAGAACCGACGAAAACGTGAATCGTGTGTGCGAAGTTTTGCGTTCCGACTGTCGATTGAGCATCCAGTACATCGCTGACACCCTAAACATGTCCACATTTGTGGTACATGGGATAGTGACGGAGAATCTGCAAATGCGCAAGGTCTGCGTGAAGCTTGTGCCGCGATCAAGCTCCACCATGACAATGCCCCCATGACACGGCCTTCATCGTTGCCAACTACCTGGCCTGGAGCAACACACCGGTGGTCCCCCAGCCCCCTTACAGTCCCGACTTGGCTCCGTGCGACTTTTTTTTGTTTCCCCGTCTGAAGAGAGAGCTGAAAGGAAAGCATTGGGAGTCCGTGGAAAACATCCAAAAGCATGTTACAACGTTCCTAAGAGACATTCCCGTCGAGGATTTTCAGCGTGCCTTCCAAGCGTGGCAGACACGTCTCTGCAAGTATATTGATTCAGGGGGAGAGTATTTTGAAGAATTTTGAGCATTTGTACCGTTACGATCAATAAATCTATTTTTCCCAGAAAATGCGCATTATTTTTATAATGGACCATGTATATATATGTATTATATTGGGAGTGTGCATTAATTTTAAAAGATTTTCAAGAAATGGCGTAACTAGTACTATCTCATTAGGCATATTGTTGTTATTATGTTCAAAGTACCATTATGTGGTTTAGTTTTCAGTATATGTCATTTTGCTAAAGTATGAACAACATTGTTTTTTTGAGCATTGAATATGTCGAATTTTGCGCCAACAAAACGTAATTTACGGGAAGCTTTGTTTTTTTGCTTCCATTTGAAGAAAAGTGCTGCTGAAAGTCAACGAATGTTAACCTTATAGTGATTATACTCCATCGATTTCAACGTGTGAGTACTGGTTTCGACACTATAAAAAAGATTTTGACATGGAAGACAAGGAATGTTCAGACCAGCCGAAAAAGTTTGAAGATGAGGATATGGAAGCTTTACTCGATCAAGATCCGAGTCAAATGTAAGAAAAATTTGCAGAATCATTAAATGTTGATCGATCAACGATTTCCAGTTTGAAGGCCATTGGAATGATTCAAAAACAAGGAAACCGTACGTGCCGTACGAGTTGAAGCTGAAAGATGTTGAAAGGCGCAAAATGACCTGTGAATTGTTGCTTCAAAAACACAGAAGAAAAAGTTTTTTGCATCATATCGTGACGGATGATGAAAAACGAATACGTTACGATAATCCGAAGTATAAAAAATGATGCAGTCGAATCAAACGATCAACATCGACGGCAAAGCCGAATACTCATGGTGCCAAGTTCATGCTCTGTATTTGATAGAATCAGCTGGTATAGTGTATTATGAACTGCTTCAATGAAATATTAGAAGCGCTTAATTGAGATGTCCTACCACATCCGCCGTATTCTCCAGATATTGCTTCTTTCGATTACCACCTATTTCAATCAATGACTCATAGCCTGTCTGAGCAACGCTTACATTCTTATGAAGATATGAAAAAATGAATCGATTCGTGGATAGCCTCAAAAGATGTGTCGTTTTTTCGATGTGGAATGTACTTATTACCAGAAAGATGGAAAAAAGTAGTGACTAGCAATAAACAATATTTTGAATGATCAATTTGTAACCATTTTTTCACAATAAAGCCGCATTTTTACCCAAAAATCCTTTAAAATTAATGCTCCCAATATATATTGTATTTTTTTTTATCAAAAAGGTCACTCCTCTATCCAAAATGCAGAAGCGCCTACGGGATTTGTTTTGGGCTTAAACTGTTGCTTGAGATATCTTTTTTAAAAAAACATGGCCTTTTCGAAAATTCGAAATAGCGCACTCAAGATGGTTGCCAGAATGAACAAAGTTGAAAAGCGGAAAAAAAGACGGTATACATTCAAAAGAACTATATAATCTAAAAAATTAATGGCAGCAAATTTTTCCATGTATTTTTGGTTGCTGAAAACGAATCTGATAATAAAATGTGGCCCTTGACCATATTTTGGCCACCATTTTGAAAAAATTGCAAAAAATTTGCTTTTTTGTATGTATCTCGGAAAATATTGATTTAAAAAAAAAGTGTTCAACAAAAAATAAAGCTCTTAAAATTCTCTACAAAGAAGGTCCTATAATTTTAACTATTTACGTAATACGACTTTGAATTACAAGATTTTCAATTAGCTATATAGGTTGTATAAGGTGTGCAAAAAGTTCCGGACCACCTTAATAACTCTTGAGAAAATAAAAATTGTTAAAAAAGGCAATTTTAACATGTAAATTTTAATGTTCTATACATCAAAAAAATAAAAAATACGTTTTTTCAAACATTACATATGTACACAACATGGAGTATCGCGTGGTGCGTTTACTAGCAGACGTTACAACCGGCAACGAGTTACAAGTTTTTGGAAATTGGAATCAATGTTGGTCCACCGAGTTACGTGGAGATCTCCCTGGGAGATCATTGCAGACACGACAACTGTCTTTCGAAATGTGGAAGGATCTTTACGAGCAGCGATGGAATATTTACAAAATGCTTCGAAACGAATACAGAGACAATGTTATAAACGTTAGACCGCTAACCGTCAGAATTTGCACGCTGAACGATGCTACGCTCGTACGTCACAACTCTTCATCCGTAGGCATAACAAACAATGCTACGACTTATGTTTGAGTTTGACGGATGTAACGTTCGAACAATTATCTCATTCGAACAATTATCTCGTTCGAATAATTATAGACTCATCGATACAGTTGATGTTAAGTATATGCGATTCTCCAATATCGCGAAAACGCTATACGCGATAGCGACATATTCAACTTGATTGCAAGCATCAACTCATTGATTGTGAATTATTAACTATTGTTCGAGAGCGAGAGAGAGAGAGAAAGAGAGAGAGAGAGTTTGAGCGAGATGTTTTCTAGCGAAGGTTCAATCTACGCGAATGTTCACGTAACAGATTACAATTTTTTTCAACAATTACAGAGTTAATAATTTCGCGAAAACGTGTAACAAATTTAAATATGATGATTTTAATACAGCACAAATAAATGCGGATGGAAATCAAAAACGTTTTTTTACAGGCGAACACCCTTTCAGATTTCTATTACAAGTTGAATGCGGCGATTTTCTATCGGCGGAGCGTCTCAGAGGCGATTGATCTCAATTGCGGAATGTTAACTGCGACTAAAAAAGAAAAAGGGGAAATCACTGCTCGATTCGGCTTTTTTATCGATTTAATCGAACAAAGATTCCTTTCGTCAATCGCCTATGAGATTCTCTAAAATTATGAATTTTGAAGTGACCTCATGATTTGGGCAGCGAATTTGGCAATTTTTGATGACGATGGCCAAGCGGCACGTTATTGCCATGCGCGCCCGCAAAATCAGCGGTTACTATTGAGGTGTTAGCGAATTACGCGTTTCGTGTCACGAGCACGTGTGCACTGTGATCGATCCAAATTTTAATTACCGTTTTCAATAGTTGATTTTTTTGTGTATATACAATATGCAGTTTTGATTACATTCTTGACTCCAACAAAGGAAGGTGATTGTCAAGTTTAATTGGAAGCTTCTAGAACAATAATATAACGTTCCTAGACGTTTCCAAACCACATATCGGATACACTAATTCCATAAAATCGGCTTTACGAATATTAATCTCGAACAACTATAGTTTTTAATACGTATGAAAAAACAATGATGTAATAAAATGTGAATAAAAATTTTTCGTTTACATCACAATATATATGTACTGTCTTTACTTCCCCATCCATCCTATTCTATACCTCATCGCGCTATCGCACTCCGTTTATATAAACAACAGCCAGCGCTTTTCTTAACGCGTTGCGACATATCACCTCGCGATTCTTTCCAGAAAATTCGATGGCAGCGGTGGCAGCGGCGGCGGTAGCGGCGGCAGAGTCCCAATGATACGTGACGCATAGTAGCATGTATCATTAATATCACACTGTTTACGTAAACACTGATACCACTGATCAGAAACTTTCCCCGCGCTGCTCCCTCCCTTCTCTCGTGCCAACGAATACCCCTCGCGTCCCGCGACCTCCTGGCCTATAAATTTTTCGAATCGCCACTATAATACTACTGCTGTAACCGAACGTTGTGTTGGCGAACAGGTTATACATGTGAATATCAATCTTGACGATATGATTGTCGAAGATCGGATCGTTCGTGATGTTTAGGATATTAATCATCTTAAAAGTTGTGCACCGCGAATACCAAAGATTGTAAAAATTTAATTTCGATGCGTTAGGGCATACCTATAAGCGGATTCTAATTTGGGATCAAAATTAAATAATCGAGCTCTCGAAATTAAAAACAAAAATATAATATATGGACAATGAGAGCTTTACACAAAACTCTTTCCCACCCGTTATAGGATGCAGTTCTCTCTATCCCACTCGTTGCGGCCCTATACTTATCATATAATAGTATTCGCGCTCTCTCTTCTTCTCATTGTATTCTTTCTTACGTTTTCTTTTCTTCTTTCGCACGCAATTTTATTAAATAGATGGTATCTATTTTACATTTCTTTTAATGATATGACTTAACAACTAATTTTAATAATATTTTATATAATAATATAGACGAACAACCGAGCGCGCTCTCTTATTATTTATACTTATTACCTTTTCTTTTTTTCTTCCGTTGTATTCTCTATCCAATTCTCACGTTTTGTCTCTTTTCTTGCATGCAAAGATTTAAGATTTTTATTCTACCGAATTAATGAGTGCAAATCGAATATTCAATGAGAGCGCAATGACATCGTTAGACGTCATGGTAACGTCGGCACGCATGGTGTAACATGAAACCGCTAAGGAAATATGAGCAAAAGATAATAAGAAGGTAACCGAATAATTCCATACTCCGAATATACAGTTCAAATATACATATATATATTTTAATACAGTTTTTTACAAAATAGAATGAAAAATATTTATTAACTTATTTATTTCTATACATATATGATATAATTATAAATTTATGTTTCTTTCACGAGAGATCCCAAGTTTCCTTACATCATCTTCCTTTCTATTTTCGCTAAATATACAGCTCATTGCCAGCATCATTCGTCAGATTCTTCAAATACCTTTCACATTCTTCTACTCTATCGATTATTTGCATAATCGCAGCATCTGCATTATTATATATATATATATAATAGCAAGACTTAAATAGTATAAATTAAAATAGATCTCATATGCACATGGAACATTTATCGTATGCAAAATAATAAGAACTTAATCACGCTCAGAGCATCACTGCGAATCAGTGCACACAACTTTATATACGTTTGATACTTACACCCCGACTATCATATCGAGCTTAATGAAGTTACAATTCTCCATGTCAATGATCATTAACATACACATATGTACCTACATTGTTCCTAACGACTGATGTTCCTGAGCAACGCGAACATTAATTTGCAGTGAATCAGATGCGTGCCGGGTGATGTTAGTAAACGTCTAATCTATTCGTTGCACAGTAGCTGATAATGCTCCGGTTCTTGATAAGAATCGAAGCTTTCGCATATAATATACCTACAGTGTCCGAGATATTATGTATGTTCTCCATCGTACACAAGACTAACCAATAGCCTAACCGATTGATAAAGTTTGATTTAAGAGAGACTATAAACGATTTGACTGAAATCTTCGAATCTACTGAGAGAACGAAACAAAATTATTGCTGTCTAGAATTTAAGAGAATGTAGAGGATACAGGGTGTACATTCAAAATGGACGTATTGTTCTTAAAATGTTATATTCCTGACTTAATTCTAAGACAATTTTTCCTTTGCCAAAATTTTGTCCGAAACTTAGTTTTCAAATTACAAGAAGAAATAATTAGCGTATCACGTCGGGTGTAGGAGACGGGCAGGAACAGCGTTTACGGTTAGACGCGAACGCTTTACGCACGGGGCGCACTGAGGGGCGCACATTGACCAAATGCATTCACACGTTTATAAAAACACGTTCCTTCTTCTTTCCCCTCCTTCTACCACACTATCTCTTTGTCTTTCACATACTTAAATATGCTAATTTCATTAAATTATAAATTAGAATGATGAAATTAAAATGGATATTGAACCCTTTGAATATTGGATTGCATTTTAATTTATTGGTAAAATGTTAGAGAAATATCATAAAAGAGCGGACTTAAACAATAATTACGTGCGATAAGTATTATAGAACTATTGACATACAAATCATACAATTATTTCAGTACGTCGAATTCTAAGAACGTTTCATATAGCTCGACGTACAGAAATACTTGTTAGATTTAATTGTATGTTAATAGGCGAATGTACTTAAACAATAATTACGTGCGATAAGTATTATAAAACTATTGACATACAAATCATATAATTATTTCAATATGTCGAATTCTAAGAGCGTTTCATACAATTCGACGTACTGAAATACTTGTTAGCCTTAATTGTATATCAATAGGCGTTATAATACGATACTTGTGGCACGCAATTATTGTCTAATTTCTCAATTTTACAAAAATGAATTAAAATGCAATCCAATATTCAATATCCACTTTAATTTCATCATTCTAATTTATAATTTAATGAAATTAGCATATTTAAGTATGTGAAAGACAAAGAGATAGTGTGGTAGAGGCGAAAAGTAGAAGGAGGGAAAAAAAGAAGGAACGTGATTTTATAAACGTGTGAATGCATTTGATCAATGTGCCCCTCAGTGCGCCCCGTGCGTAAAGTGTTCGCGTCGAACCGTAAGCGCCGCTTCTGCCCGTCTCCTATACGCGACCCGTGATACGCTAACTATTTCTGCTTGTAATTTGAAAACTAAGCTTCGAACAAAATTTTGGCAAAGGAAAAATTGTCTTAGAATTAAATCAGGAATATGACATTTTAAGGACAATACGTTCATTTTGAATCACCCTTATGTGCTTGTAACAAAAAAGTCTAGACTATAATATACGATAACTATATTGTTTTCATATCTTTTCGTCTGTCGTTTTTTTCATTACCAAAAAAGATTAATGAAGAATGCGTTTCTTTTTCTTTTAAGGGGATGCTGGAGTGTCCTGTTTTACTAATTACTGTTTTATTAATTATTAAAGATTCTTTTCTCTTAATTGTGTTTATGGATTGAACAATCCTTCTCCACAATTAAAGTATTGACAACAATGCAATTCGCTAGCTACATTTGAATGCGAAAAACGAAAGAAAATTGAAGACTTACAGTTTCGTTATCGGTTTTTGTAGTCAATACGTCACAATATGTGCTGCATATAAGAGTTTCAGATCTTGCACGTTCATAAAAAGTAGCTGGCGAATTACAGAAAATCTGAAAGAACAATCCTATGCTTTTAGAAACGAGATAGGGATTTGGTATAAGAGAAAAGAGTATCCGAAAATTTCATTTGTATATTACGAGTGAAATTGACGTGAAGCCATGAAACCGAGCAGTATTTTAGTTTCGCGATATTCCGACAGCGGCGCTGTTATGAAAAGTGCGTCGCTGAATCATAAAAATGATCTGAATTATCGACCTACTCAGGCCCATATCAATAAACGTTCTTAGGTACTCTGGTCAAAGTTTTTTCTTTTGAAAGGAAAAATAATAATAAAATAAATATGATATTAGTTATTTCAATTTTGTTGAAATAATTTCTTCATAAACAAGAAACGTACCATATTATTTACATATGAATACAAATGAAGATAATTATTTTAATTGCACTGTTCTGTCTTTTACATACATTTTATTTAGTAAATTATTGATACATATATATAAAATAACATATATATATGAATATGTATATATATATATATATATATGTGTATTATATATATAATAGCATACATACACACGCGTATGCGGCGTGCGTGCGTGCGTATGGGGTGTGTGTGTGTGTATCACATATACAACATATGTCTAAACTTTATTTATTGAATTATTTACATATACATATATCAGGGCTCGGAACACGATGTTCCGATTAAGCTTCGATTCTACTTGGATGTTGGAACGACAACCGGCAATTTTGTAACAGACATATAAATGAAATTTTCGAATACATTGCTCTTATATTAAAGCTCATAACTCGTTTCTGCAAGCATAGTATTGTTCTTTGAACTTTTCTGTAAATCGTCAGCTACTTATTTTAAACGTGCAAGATGAAATTATTGTATACAGCACATTTTTGACTCGATTCGGATGACGAAACAACAAGCAACAATCTCGTAGCAGACGTAGCATATAAATGAAATTTTTGAATACTCATTGCTCTTATACTAAAGCTCATAACTTGTTTCTGCAAGCATAGTATTGCTCTTTCTGTAAATCGCCAGCTATTTATTTTAAACGTGCAATGTCTGAAATTATTGTATACAGCACATTTTTGATTCAACGAATGTCGAAATATCGACTTAGTAAGAAGCGCCATTCCTCTTATCGCGAGCAAGCGAAATACCGCTATTTAATTACAGAAATGGAATGAATCATTGTATAAACCAGCAATATATTATCGGCTATAATAATAATATATTTTTGTATTTATAGAAATATATATCAGGATCATCATTTAGAAAAGGACTCGTGCGTCTTTGTTGCATCGGCGATGATGCCAAACCAGAATCGACAGAAATCACATTCTTGAATTCACATTCTTGAAAATCACATTGTAGAATGAATTATTGAAATAGAAGTACGACAGAGTGAGACAGAGAAAAAACAAAAAAGGATAGAAACTCCGATTGTAATCGGTGAGGCTTTGCACGCCGAACTGGGCTCGTCGAACGAAACAGTGAGTCTATTCTTCAGAGTCTCTCTCTCTCTCTCTCTCTCTCTCTCTCTCTCTCCCTCTCCCTCTCCCTCTTCTTCCCCCTTCCTCTATGGCTCTTGTTTATAGCGACCGAAAATGCTTTCTGCCGAAATTTCGGCCGCTCAACGTGTATAATTAAGAGGAGAAGGAACATTATAGATAACATATAAGTTTTAATAAATTATACTAATCCTATATCTCTCCAATTTATGTATAATAGCAAAAATAATTTCAAAACACGATAATTTACGAGATATTGATATTTCCATGATTTTTCATGAGCGTTATATACCACATTCATAGAAGAGATTTGCAAGACCTCGGCGTGATCTCGTGCGAGATCTGAATGTTAGAGATCCCCCGATCGATTTCTTTTTTCCCTTTTTGTAATTTTTTTTTTAATAATATGATATTGTTAATAAATACATATTATAGGTTAAATATATTTTTATTTAATTATTGAATTATATGTGTATTTCTAAAAGTTTTAAACCGACAATCGTAGCAAAAAATAATTCAATGTAGTATGGGTCGAATAGATAGAAAACCAGTATTTTTATAAATGAGATCTTCTTGAGACTTCCACGGGTGCTTTCTATATAACTGTTGTGTGTTTCGCGGGTTTTCTCCGTGTCTAGATCCATTCTTGGAATGTCAATGTTTCGTGCCTGATACTCCAGTATCAGGCTGCTCCTCGTTCTGATGAAGTGAACTGCAAGGCTCACGAAACGTTGGCATTCCAAGAATGGATCTAGACACGGAGAAAACCCGCAAAACACACAACAGTTATAAATGAGATCTGTTTAGCTTTAGAAAAAATCCAAAAAGGAATCATGTTTCTGTAATAATGTTACGTTTGATGTCGATCAGTATTTTCTGTGAAATGTTTTTTTTATAACTATCATCCGAATGTATGAAAATTCTGTATGATAATGAATCAAATCACAAAAGGGCGATGATTAATATGATTATAAGGATGATGTCAATATAATTTTATAATTAACAAATCAAAAAGTTTTTATACGTGCCTTTATATGCAATATACAAATAATTTTTTATTCATCTATTGAAGTGATCCGGTATTCTTCCTATAGTTATTGGAGTACAAATTAAATTTTTAGGCCGAAGCGTCGCCTTTTTTTCTCCCGCCGCCGCCGTTCAATACTCGACGGCTGAACCGCACCGGATCGCGCGCGGATGTGTATCTCAGGAGCGTTGCACTAAGAAATATGCTGCGACTGTACCTTCCAGCAAATTATCAATCCTTTACTTTCCTTAGTCTTCTGTGATGTCTTCTTTATTCAACATGTCTTCTTTATTCACATGTTGAATAAAGAAGACATCACGGAGTTATTGGAGTTAAGTCATTCCAGTTTAAAGTTACGCACTCGTTATGTGTCGACTCTTATTAGCCTTAAATTGATATTATCAGTATTCTATATTAAAAGATATTACATTTTGTGGCACATAAGTAGTGGTCAGTAGCTCTTTGAAAGAAAATCGAATGTATCATAAAAATAATAAAGTAATATTTTAAAAGTACATTATATTCAGTAAAATGTATTTACTTATTAATATGATGTTCAATCTATTTATTAAGAAAATAACAATTATGTAGGAAGGAAAATATTTTCATGATAATTTTCATGCTAAAATGTTGTCATGATAATTTTCATGCTGGAAGATATGATCGCAGCATGTCTCTTATACTGTGACGCTCCTGAGATGCACGTCCGCGCGCGATTCAACAGTTCAGCCGTTGAGCGGTTGTAAAAATAGGCAGCAGTTCAGAAATTGGCTTGAAATGTGCAACTAATTCCGAGCACATTGAAGTACACATATAATTTCTATAATTTTATAAAAATATATTTGGAATAATATATTTATTAATAACGTTATTTATTTTTAAAAAATTATGAAAAAAAGGAAAAAGCAGATCGAACATAGGATTCTCAACATTCTGATGTCGCACCTAACGCCCGAGACCACGCTGAGTTTTTGCGGATCTCTATAAACGCGATACATAAAATACACGGAAAATCGTAAACTATATCTCTTGTCAACTATCACGTTTGAAATCATTTTTGCTATAATACATTATACGTTAATGAGAAAGGTATATGACTAACCCTTTCACTTACAATATCGTGTGAAATACGTGGTAAAGAAATTGGACCAAACATGAGATACGTTTGATATAAAAAATTTTAACTTTTCACTCTAAGAAAAAAGATACATAATCGATATCATGGTCACATTATCTTCTTCTTAGCGACTAATTAAGAAAAGGCGTTCACCGTATCTAAATCCACGTTATTGTAAAAACTATCTATTATCTTTGAAGTTCTATTATTGATACGTCATTTAAGTGCATTCTTCAAGTTTATTCCACTAAAAAAAATACAAATAGATGACCAGATATATGACGTGATAAAGTAAAATTCTATATTACATTCTGTGGCACAAAAACGTGATCAGTAGTTCTTTGAAACTGAATGTATTATAAAAATAATAAAGTAATATTTTAAAAGTACATTATATTCAGTAAAATTTAGGTGCATAATATTTTCTTAATAATGGTGATTGAACATCATATTAATATGATCATATGAAATATTTTCATGACAATTTGCTGGAAGGTATGGTCGCAGGATATTTCTTATACTGTGACACTCTTGAAATGCGCGTGAGCGGTTCGACCGTCAAAGCATCCAAGCGTCGAGCGGTTGTAAAGGAAAAGAAGGCAGCACTTCAGAAATCGGCCCGAAATGCGCAATTAATTTCGAGCACATTGAAGTACACAGTATATAATTTCTATAATTTTATAAAAAATATATTTGGAGTAATATGTTTATTAATAACGTTATTTATTTTTTTTTTAAATTATGAAAAAAGGAAAAAGCAAGGTCTTCAATATTTTGATCTTACACCCAACGCCCGAGATCACGCTAAGTTCTCGTGGATCACCTCGACGAACGCGGTACATACAACGCACGAAAAGTTGTAAACTATATCTCATCAATGTTTATGTTTTGAAATCGAAATTTTTGCTATTATACGTTAATGAGAAAGATATATGATTAATATAATTTAATAAAAAGAAAATGAAAGAATTTTAATTCACAAACACGACAAAAATTAGAGATTTTCACATCTGCTGGAGTATTGAATATTAGTCCAAGAAACCGAAGTCTGTCAAAAAAAAAACGGAGAACTGGCAACCGTGTTCGTGATTTAAAATTCTTTCAATTTCTGTTATTTCGATAGAGCGAGACAGAGAAAAAACAAACGGATAGAAGCTCCGATTGTAATCGGTGAATCTCCGCGCGGACACGCCGAACTGGGCCCGCTAGCAAAACAATGAGTCTGTCTCTGTCCTTCTTTCTGTGGTCGCTTGTTTCTAGCGACCGAAAATATTTTCTCGACGATCTCGGCCGCTTGGCGTGTATCATAAGGAGGAAAGAGACATTCTAGACAATACATAATTTTTATTAAATTATATTAATCCTTTGCCCTATTTAAGTTACGATGGCGCGTACCATAATTAACAGCCTGGAACATATTGTTTATGTTTGGCCCGATAGACATACCACAGCTCTCATCAATGATACTTATGTTTGGCCCGATTTCTTTACCACGAGTCTCACACGATATTAGAGAAAGAGTTAATCATATACCTTTCTCATTAATATATAATAGCAAAAATGATTTCAAAACGTGATAGTTGACGAGATATAGCTTACGATTTTCCGTGTATTTTATGTACCACGTTCATAGAGGCGGTCCGCAAAAACTCAGCGTGGTCTCGGGCATTAGGTGCGAGAATGTTGAAGATCCTACGTTTAATTCTGCTTTTTCCTTTTGTTCATAATTTTTTTTAAAAACAAATAACATTATTAATGGGCATATTACTCCAAATATATTTTTATAAAATTATAGAAATTATATGTGTACTTCAGTGTGCTCGGAATTCGTTCTGCAATTCAAGAATGTGATTTCTATCGATTCTGGCATCATCACTGATACAGCAAGGACGCATTTCTTTTCTAAACAATGATCTGATATATATTTCTATATATACAAAAATATATTATTATTATAGTATTTCCAACCGGTAATATATTGCTGGTTTATACAATGATTCAATCCATTTCTGTAATTAAATAGCGGTACTTCGCTTGTGCGCGATAAGAGGAATGGTGCTTCTTACTTAGTCGACATTTCGACATCCGAGTCGAATAAAAAATGTGCTATATACAATAATTTCGAACCTTGCACGTTTAAAATAAGTAGCTGGCACAGAAAACCTCAAAGAACAATACTATGCTTGCAGAAACGAGTTATGAGCTTTAATATAAGAGCAATGAGTATTCGAAAATTTTATTTATACGTCTGCCGCTTGTCATTTCAACATCCGAGCAGAATAGAAACTCAATCGAAACACACATCGCGTTCCGAGCCCTGATATATGTATGAGTAAATAATTCAGTAAATAAAGTTTAGACATATGTTGTATATATGATACACACACACACATACATCACACGCATACGTACGCACGCACGCACGCACGCATACGCGTGTGTATGTATGTCTATTATATACATATATATATATATTATAATATATATATATATTAGGCTACAAATAAGTTTCCGCCGTTTGACAAAAGACGGCGCCACTAGCAAGCTATGCTTAAAATTGTCTGATGTAAAACATTATATTGTAAGGTTGGACATCTGTCAACAACATAACCTTGAAATACTAGCGATTTTGTATTAACATCATATATTTTTTTTTGTGCGAAAATGCCGAATTTTGAGCCGAATAAGCGTCATTTGCGGGAACTTTTGATTTACTTCTTTAATTTGAAGAAATCTGCAGCTGAGGCTCATCGATTGCTTGTAGAAGCATATGGTGAGGCTGCCTTAAGTGAGAGAAGTTGTCGTGAATGGTTTCAAAAATTTAAGAACGGTGAATTTGACGTCGAAGACAAAGAACGTAGCGGAAGGCCGAAAATGTACGAAGACGCGGAATTGGAAGCATTATTGAATGAAGATTCGTGCCAAACGCAAAAAGAACTTGTACTTACATTAGGAGCGACTCAACAAGCAATTTCACGTCGTTTGAAATCATTAGGAATGATTCAAAAGCAAGGGAATTGGGTTCCATATGAACTGAAGCCGAGAAACGTTGAACGCCGATTTTCCATATGTGAAATGCTGCTTGTCAGGCATAAAGGAAAGAGTTTTTTACATCGTATAGTCACTGGTGATGAAAAATGGATCCACTACGATAACCCAAAGAAGAGGAAATCATGGGGATCACCTGACCATGCTTCAACACGACAGCCAAGCCGAATATTCATGGAAAAAAACTCATGTTGTGTATTTGATGGGATCAACTTGGTGTCATGTATTATGAGTTGCTCAAACCGAACGAAACCGTTACTGGGACTCTCTACCGAACACAATTGATGAGATTGAGCCGAGCACTCAAGGAAAAACGCGCTCACTACTACTTCAGGCATGACAAAATTATTCTCCTGCATGATAATGCTCGACCACATGTTGCGGCGCCGGTCAAAACCTACATGGAAACACTCAATTGGGAAGTTCTACTCCACCCGCCGTATTCATCAGACATTGCCCCTTTCGATTACTATATTTCGATCGATGGCGCATGGCCTGCCTGAGCAGCACTTCACATCATATGAAGATATTAAAAATTGAATCGATAATTGGATAGCCTCAAAAGATGAAGCGTTCTTCCAACGCGGTATCCGTATGCTACCAGAAAGATGGGAAAAAGTAGTAGCTAGCGATGGACAATACTTTTAATAAAACATTATGTATTCTTTCACAATAAATGCTTAATTTTTGATAAAAAACGGCGGAAACTTATTTGTACACTTAATATATATATATATATATATGTGTGTTATTTTATATATATATATATATGCATCAATAATTTACTAAATAAAATGTATGTAAAAGACAGAACAGTGCAATTAAAATAATTATCTTCATTTGTATTCATATGTAAATAATATGGTACGTTTCTTGTTTATGAAGAAATTATTTCAACAAAATTGAAATAACTAATATCATATTTATTTTATTATTATTTTTCCTTTCAAAAGAAAAAACTTTGATCAGAGTACCTAAGAACGTTTATTGATATGGGCCTAAGTAGGTCGATAATTCAGATCATTTCTATGATTCAGAGACGCACTTTTCATAACAGCGCTGCTGTCGGAATATCGCGGAACTAAAATTCTGCTTGGTTTCATGGCTTCACGTCAATTTCACTCGTAATATACAAATGAAATTTTCGGATACTCTTTTCTCTTATACCAAATCCCTATCTCGTTTCTAAAAGCATAGGATTGTTCTTTCAGATTTTCTGTAATTCGCCAGCTACTTTTTATGAACATGCAAGATCTGAAACTCTTATATGCAGCACATATTGTGACGTGTTGCCTACAGAAGCCGATAACAAAACTGTAAGTCTTCAATTTTCTTTGGTTTTTCGTATTCAAACGTAGCTGGTGAATTGCGTTGTCGTCGATACTTTAATTGTGGAGAAGGATTTTTCAATCCATAAACACAATTAAGAGAAAAGAGTCTTTAATAATTAATGATAAAACAGGACACTCCAGCATCCCCTTAAAGAAATGTGAATAAATGCATTGTCATGATGGAATTAAAAGCTGATTGCTTGATATGATCGAAACAGAGAAACTAATGAAGAAAAAAGGACTGAATATCAGTAAATAGCTTCTTTAAAATCTTACAACTTTTATCTGAAACTTTTCTAAAAACGTTATGTAAGGGCTTTATAGCACAAGGATGGCCATAATTGAATCGTAAATCATAGTCTTAGATCAATGCATTATATTTTGGTGTACTATATATGCCGATATAAGTACAATTCACATTCCTTCACGATTAGTCACCTTTATGTTCAATTCATAAATCTGAGGTCTTTTTGGACACTTTATATAATATATATGTTATACATATATATATATAGGGTCCATTATAAAAGTAATGCGCATTTTCTGAGAAAAATAGATTTATTGATCGTAGCGGTACAAATGCTCAAAATTCTTCAAAATACCCTCCCCCTGAATCAATACACTTGCGGAGACGTGTCTGCCACGCCTGGAAGGCACGCTGAAACTCCTCGACGGGAATGTCTCTTAGGAACGTTGTAACATGCTTTTGGATGTTTTCCACGGACTCCCAATGCTTTCCTTTCAGCTCTCTCTTCAGACGGGGAAACAAAAAAAAGTCGCACGGAGCCAAGTCGGGACTGTAAGGGGGCTGGGGGACCACCGGGGTGTTGCTCTGGGCCAGGTAGTTGGCAACGATGAAGGCCATATGGCTGGGGGCATTGTCATGGTGGAGCTTGATCGCGTCTTTGATGTCAGCCCTCACGCGCATGACCCGGCGTTTCAATCTCTTGAGCACCTCCAGGTAGAAAGCTGAGTTGACAGTTTCTTCCTGCGGTACAAACTCAAAATGGACGATTCCTCGGACGTCAAAAAAGACAATGAGCATCGTTTTGATACGAGACTTGCTCATTCGCGCTTTCTTGGGGCGGGGGGATGATTTTGAGTGCCACTTGTTGCTCTGCCTTTTCGATTCTGAGTCGTACTCGAACATCCAAGATTCGTCTCCGGTTACGACAGAGTTAAGAAAGTCTGGCTCATTTTGAATCAAATCCAATAATTCTTGACAGCGCGAAACTCGAAGTTCTTTCTGGTCTTCCGTCAACACTTTCGGCACAAGCTTTGCGCAGACCTTGCGCATTTGCAGATTCTCCGTCACTATCCCATGTACCGCAAATGTAAACATGTTTAGGGTGTCAGCGATGTACTGGATGCTCAATCGACGGTCGGAACGCAAAACTTTGCACACACGATTCACGTTTTCGTCGGTTCTGGCCGTTGTTGGGCGTCCAGAACGGGATTCGTCGGCGATCTCCTCCCGGTCCTCCTTGAACGCCTTGTGCCACCTCCCGGACTGTGACCTTGAAATGCAGTCGTCCTTGAAGGCCTCTTGAAGCATCTGGAATGTTTCGATTGCATTCTTTCCAAGTCGCACGCAAAACTTGATGGCGTATCGGTGTTCAAGCGAACGCTCCATCGCGCCGTGTTACAAAGTCGAAAAACACACTTCACGCGGAGGCATGTCTTTCCACTCAGACTGCTCGGAGCAAACTGGCAATCGGCTGCCTTGGAAGGACAGACCCCCACCACATTTCCCGACCCATTTTACCCCGCTGCGATGGATATTCGCGTCACAATAAAATCATGCGCATTACTTTCATAATGGACCCTATATATATATATATATATATATATATATATATGCTATACATATATACGTAGACTGCTGGAAAAGTTTCTGCAATCTAATACTTCCAGTGGCGCCAACGTTCTGCTACTATCATATCCGTAAAATTAAACGTTTTTAATCTATAATTTAGTTGACAGTTTGTACCCAAACCAACTAGTTTTGTTTGCATAGTATTTTAAAAGAAGTTATTTTGTGAGAAAATTTTGTGGGAAATTTCGTGTGAAAATTTTCGGGCAATGATTTTTTACGATTACAAATGTAATCTAACTCCGAAGCAATACGTCGACATCATTTGCCTTTTGGGGATGAAGCACCATCCAACAGGACTATTTATAATTGGTTTGCCGAATTCCAGCGTGGACATACCTTTCTTTGTGACGAATTCCGTGAAGGTCGTCCATCCAGGTCTGTTGTTAGCACTGTTGATGCGGTGCGTGAAATGATTGAGCGAGACCGGCATATAACATATCGCAAGATTCAGGCATTGACATGAAAGCAATACATACTATTTTGCATGATCACTTGAGCGTACGGAAACTTTGCAGTCGTTGGATCCCACACAATTTGACCAAAGCTCAAAAACAGGCTCGTGTTAAATGGAGCAAAAAAATGCTCAAGAAATTCAATCGAGGTCCGATTTATTTGTATGAGCCCGAAAGTAAACAACAATCCACTGTTTGGGTATTTCAAAATGAACCGAAACCAACAAAGTTGTTCGTTCACGCAGTGCTGCCAAGCAAATGATTGCTTGTTTCTTCGTTTCTTCAGTTATACCGGATATGTGGCTTTAGAGGATCGAAGGACTGCAAATACTGATAGTATATAACAATTTGTTTGCCAGAAGTCATAAATGAATTGCGTAGAACAAACCGAAATCGTCGCATCATCCTTCATCATGTCAACGCCAGCTATTACACAGCATGTCAAACCATTGATTTTTTTATCTAGTAAAAATGTCGAATTGATGACTCATAGTCCATATTCACCTGATTTATTATCTAATGACTTCTTTTTGTTCCCAAACATTAAAAAGAAGATGCGTGATGAGCGATTTGAGTCGCCTGAAGCAGCTGTTGAAACATTTCGTACACTGATTTCTGAGGTTACAGCCTCAGAGTGGAAAAAATGCTTCGAAAATTGGTTCGAGCGTATGCAAAAATGTATCGATCTTAAAAGCGAATATTTCGAAAAACAATAAAGCCATTTACCGAATTTTACATGTTTTTTTTCACATTGTTTGCAGAAACTTTTCCTACAGCAGCCTACGTATATACATTACACAGTCAATAGTCATATGTATAATTTTCATATGATGATGTACGTTTATGAAAAGTATATCATATTTGTGCGAGAACGCACCGCGCGAAAGATTCGAGTGAGAAAACGGCACACGGTGATATGATAAGCGACAGTAAAGAGAACTTCGTTTCTTTGTAATTTAACAAAAGAATTTTCTTTAATATGCACAGTTACAAAGTTAGAAAATATAATTAATTAAATATTAGATTAACAGAATATTGAATGCGGTCACCTTTACCAAATTGTATTTGGAATCGCGGTGATGGAAAATCTCGGCGATTTTCTCGGCACTTCTCGAAAAGATTCGTTTTATAGCGGTTTTCACTAAGCAGTAGCACGGCGGTTTTACGAAGCGATATAGTAGCAAGACTATGACTCTAAGAACTCTAAGAACTTTTAGAAGTAAGAAGGAGGACGGCGAGATCGAAGCATTTATTGCTTTCGGCCTGGGCTTTCTTCTTGGGAAAAAATCCAATAAAATTTTGCCACAATCGTAATTATTACGTGGCATTAGGTGTACAAAATTGATTGTCGCTTTGGATTCTTTTCTAACGACGTTCAACGTAACAGTCATGCGCGACAGAAAATCCGTACGTGGGATTGGTGACAGCGCGTATTCGTCGGAGCGCGGCGCTCGCGTGCGCGAATTGAATTGTTCTAGAACTTTCGATTGTCCGTTGCCGGTAACGACAACTTGTTTGCGTGTAACGAATTGTTTTAAAAAGAACAAAGAACGACGAATCGCTTGCTTTTCTTTCGAATTACCGATCTCAAACAATATTCAAAGTGCTTTAGTAAATGTACACACTTATAGATCAATGTATACGTTGATGACTAACAGTGACTGACAATGACTAACAGCAAGTTATAATAAGTATATTTTTACTAAATGAACACTGACTGTGATATAGATATATCTTCGAATGCAAACATGTATTTGAAATACATGTATACACGTGTAATGTAATAGCACTTTTTCCTTTATTCCCAATACCATTTTAACTTAGGATGTAACATGTATTGTCAGTACATAAATACATTGCACATATTTACATATGTACTTATTCCATCTCTTTTTGTTATGTTTAATGGGCCTTTTACAATAATAAGCCATAAATCAGTCATAAATCAGAAATCAGACGCCAAAAATTGACGATTGTGATTGATCAATTTTTAGCTTCTGACTTCTGATTTGTAACTAATGGCTTATTGTAGAAAGCCCATAATAAAAAGAGATAGAAGTTACTTATATTTAGCTTTTCATGCAGACATAATATAGACACATTAGTGAATATTATAATTATATTTTATGTGCATTATGATGTGTACACACATTACAAAACATAAAATATATTTCTAATTCATATTCATACGTGTGTAGCTACTTCATCTCTTTTTATTACGTGTAACAAAAAGGTGTACTGTCCTCTTTTTTCTATGTTTAATAAAAAGAGATATGTTTTTTATGATCAAATGTACAGATATTAGTGATATATGCTTTTATATTTTCAATATAAGAATATACATATAACTAACATAAATCAAAGCTAACGAGAATTAAACGCAAATGATCAGACATAATCTTAAAAAAAATAATCAAATTACGAATCCTCTGATAAATCCTCATTTTATGTGTACATATATATGCATATTTATATATAAACTTTTTTTTATATATATGTATACAATTTTGTGCGAGAGCGAATCAAAGAGAGAGCGATGACGTGAAATTTTAGAGTGATGCGGCGTTTGTCTAACTGTCTTTCTCGCTATTTCAAATCCGGCTCGAAGGACCAGAAAATGTGCGAGAGCGCACCGCGCGGAAAGGTTCGAGTGAGAAAACGGCACAAGATTGATATGATACGCGACAGTAAAGAGAACTCCGTTTCTTTGTAATTTAACAAAAGAATTTTCTTTAATATGATCAGTTACAGAGTCAAAAAATATAATTAATTAAATATTAGATTAACAGAATATTGAATGCGGTCACCTTTACCAAATGATATTTTGGTATTGCGGTAATGGAAAATCTCGGCGATTTTCTCGGCACTTCTCGAAAGATTCGTTTTATCGCGATTTCACTAAGCGGTTAGCACGGCGATTTTACGAAGTGAGATTATGACTCTAAGAACTCTAAACGGTGTAAACGGTGTAAGCGATGTAAACTATCTAAGCAATCTGCCTTGAGGGACGGCGAGATCGAATCATTTATTACTTTCGGTCTGGGCTTTCTTCTTGGAAGAAATCCAATAAAAATTTGCCACAATCGTAATTATTACGTGGCATTAGGTGTACAAAATTGATTGGCGCTTTGGATTCTTTTCTAGCGACGTTCAACGTAACAGTCATGCGCGACAGAAAATCCGTGCGTGGGATTGGTGACAGCGCGTGACGTATTCGTTGGAGCGCGGCGCTCGCGTGCGCGAATTGAATTGTTCTAGAACTTTCGATTGTCCGTTGCCGGTAACGACAACTTGTTTGCGTGTAACGAATTGTTTTAAAAAGAACAAAGAACGACGAATTCGATGATTTTAACGAGGATTAAGATCATGCTCGAGAAATCACGAGCTCAATTTATGCATGCGTTCAATGACAATTAATGTCGGTCGACTGAAAGAATTCTTGCTTTTCTTTCGAATTACCGATCTCAAACAAATTTTAATATTGCATATTTAAACATAGGGATTGTTTGGGGATTTGCATAAATAGCTTAGCATTGATAATTCTATCTGTAACGTATGTATATTCACATATTATAGTATACATATATGCAATATTGTATAATATTGCCTATATGTGTATTATATTTAAGTACACACTCCACTAATATTTTAACATGATTAACTTCTACATCTTTTTATTAAACATAGTAAAAAATGGAATAGCTACGTATATTATATGTGTAATATATATAGCTAATACATGTTACATGCTGACCTAAAATGACATTGTATGACAGGAAAAATGCTATTAAGACCATGTATCAATGTACACTGTCAATAAAAATCTATGGTTACATATTTTTAGTACTCGCAGTCAATATCGGTACACAGTCGTAATATTATTTTTTCCTATGATCAATATTATTTTAGGGTTTAATCAAGATGTAACATGTATTATTATCAATATATGGTGTTGCATATATATGTATATATATATATATATATATAAATATATAAATATATATTAGGTGTTGGAATTAATTCGTAGCGTTTTTTAATGAAAGAATGTTATTTATTTCACATGAGCATTAAAAAATACATTAATGAAAGTACTTCCCATCACTTGTAAAACGCTACGAATTAATTCCAACACCTAATATATATATATTATATATATATATATGGATATTCATGTAGATATTCTCTATATCCATTTTTATGCAATATTAAAATTTTATATTATAATATATAATAGAATGTGTATAATGATATATAAAATTTAATTCTAACGTTGTATATAAAAAGACATTTATGAATACGAATTACAATTACATTTTATGTGTATTATAATGTATGTGTACACATACAATGACACAAAAAATATTATTTTATTATTGACATATTAGTGAAGACATATAAACATGTTAGTGAATTAATGATATATGCAATATTAAAATTATATTTTGGGTATATTATTGTGTATATGTACATTATAATAAATATAAAATATAATTATAATTTATATTCACTAATAATGTTTTTTTATATGTTACAATAATGTTAGAATTATCATAGTATAATATACATACAATTTTCTATATTAGATATATAAGTCGACATGTTAGTAATGTAAGTATATATTTATATATCTATATATCTACATATCTATAAATATCTATCTCTTGTTATTAGACAGAATAAAAAGAGTTACATTATGTATGTGCAATGTTGTATTTCATTTATTGAATTATTGTATTGAATAATGTATTATCGTAACCTAAAATAGTATTGGATGTAAGAAAAAAATACTACTACGGCGTCGTATCGATATAACTATTAATTAAAAATCTGTACTTTATGTATATTACAGATTTTTAGTACTGGTGATATATATTGGAACACGGCCTATATTGCATGTGTACATAATACAATTGTATTTCTAAGGCCCGATTCTACAAATGTAAGATTAACTTCAATTACGGTTTATTTTTTTCTCAATTCTAAAATTGGAAAATTTTTCAAAACAAAATAAATCTTACATTTGTGGAACCGATCCTACACGTTTTCGTCCCTGCTAAGATGGTAAAGGAATTGTAAGAAAAGGAATAAAAATATCGATAATTAATCGATCGAATTTCCTGCATGATCATATTAACTCAGAGAGCGTAAGCATCTTATACATTGGAAATGAAAACTTGTAATATCGACCTTGATTAATTTCAGCCTTCGCTCCAGCATTTCCTTAAGAAATTCCAAATTACCTGACATGAAAGAAATGAGTCATCTATGAAAATAAATCACTCACATTATTATTATTATTGAATACACATCAAACACATATCGAACTAAGTATATCGTAATAATACTGAATAGACATCATTATTGATAGATTCTTATTTACAGAGAAAAGGGAAAGAAATTAAAATGCATTTAAAAAAATTTCATACTTTATTTTTTAAACTTGATGTATTTTTTTCTGGCGTTGCGACCAGTTGTATATTTTAAATATATTCTATAACGCACAATTCTTAATATGTTTTCCATATCGTATTACAGTATTAGTAACATCTAGATTATGTATAGAATCTATATCTTCATAATCAGTATTCAGAATCTCAATTGTCGAGTCGTCGCTATCGAGTATACTAGCCAATCATTCACATTTTTCATGTCTTTTAACATATATAAAAGCCTTATTGTCGTCATTCTCTTCCGCACCAATTACAGCCATTGTAGGGCGTTTCATCATGCTGTACGGGATTATCTCATCTTCCCATTGCAATCCATAGTGATAAGCACTCAGCCAGGAAGCGATCTTTTTCGGATTTTGTCAAAAAATTCCATGGCATGGGTGATGTAAAAATGTTATAAGAGAATGGCTCTGTTTCTCAATACCGTCACTTCCTTCACCATAAATTTCGAACGATAAATTCTTGTACAAACAATCAAATTAGGCATGCATTAAAAAAGCGTGTTTTCTTTATGTCATTGTGTTTAACAATATTTCAAAGAGATCTTAAATCGATTCCAGAGGTGACACATATCCCTTTGTTATTGAATATTGTCACACTTATTGAATGTAAGACAAAAAATGAAGACTTACTAACAATATTGTTACATTAAAAATTCTTTAAATTAATGCTTTATAAATACGTAAGCTATGATGGAATTTTTTATTATTGAATGCAAAAACGGTTATATTATGACATCTCTCAACGCGATCTGAGTTTCTTTCACTTAATCCGAAGAATTTATTATGTCTATATTTTGACATTAATAAATTTCACATTAAATATATTACAGACATAATACATCTTCAAATCGTAATAAAAAAGAATGTAATTCTAAATAATTCTATGAGTAAGTATAAAATGCTAAAACACAAATAATGTTTCAATGTTTCCGTGCAAACGTTCGCTACCGAAATCTAAGTTACCTTGAAGAATTCATTACTCGTGTAACTTTAATGTTAAAAACGTTACGAATTCTTTTTAAAGATATAAGAGACTAACATTGTTGGTCAACCTAAACTGTTAAAAAATAAATACATTATTTTTTCGAACGCTCTTGCACGGTCTATGTTCACTGCTATAATACCAAATCATTGTTCAATAACAACAATCATTTATTATTATAATAGAATTAAAATTAAATTGCTGCAAAATATAGTTCTGTCTCATTATTGTGGTCAATAACAAACTTTCTACAGATACAACGATAAATTCTTGATATTAATTATATACAATTTAAAAATTTTTTTCATATAATTATACATTATTAATTTAGTTCTTTTTTCGTATGCATTTATCTTATAATATTTAATTATATTTTTAATTACAGAAAATATTTTATTTGTAAAAGATTTTTGTTTCTGATGTAAAATGCTGATAAGTACAACTTCAATAAGAAATAACATATATAGGTGTACAACTTTGCTTCCGCCGTTTTCCTATAGATGGCTTTAGCGATAAGTGGTGGTCGAAATAAATAGATCATAGACGTCATACAATAAACTTGGGCATCTGTCAACATAACCCCATAGAAACATTAGTCGATTTGTGTCTGCATCATAAAGTTATTCTCGACTGAAAATGTGTTTACGAGCCAAATTCTCGTCATTTGCAGATTTTAATTTTCTGCTTTAATATGAAGAAATCTGCGGCTGAGGCTCATCGAGTGCTCTCAAATACTTATGGTGAGGCCGCTATTAGTGAAAGAATATGTCGTGAATGGTTTCAAGAATGGTGATTTTGACGTCGAAGACCGGCATAACGGCGGGAGAAGGTTTTCGAAGATGCAGAATTGGAGGCATTACTTGATCAAGACTCGTGTCAAAATTAAGAAGAATTGGCACGATCATTGGGAGTGACTCAACAAGCCATTTCAAAACGCCTTAAAGTCATGGAAATGATTCAGAAGCAAGGAAATTGGATGCCGTACGAGTTGAAGCCGAGAGATGTTGAACGGCGTTTATTTGCTTGTAAACAGCTGCTTGAAAGACAAAGACGAAAGGAATTTCTGCGTCGCACTGGGGACGAAAAATGGGTTCATTACGATAACTCCAAGCGCAGAAAATCATGGGGAGTTCCCGGCCATGCTTCCACGTCGACGGCCAAACCGAATATTCACGGTTCCAAGGTCTGTATTTGGTGGGACCAGCTCGGTGTAGTGTATTATGAGCTGTTAAAACCGACTGAACCAATCACAGGCGATCAGTATCGAATGCAATTGATGCGTTTGAGCCGAGCATTGAAAGACAAACGGCCGCAATACAACGAGAGATACGATAAAGTGATTTTGCAGCATGACAATGCTCGACCCCATATTTGGAAATGTTGAAATGGGAAGTCTTAATCCACCTGCTGTTTTCTCCAGACGTTGCTCCCTCTGACTTGTTTTGATCAATAGCCTGGCTGACCAGCACTTCCGGTCTTATGAAGAAGTCAAAAATTGGATCGATTCGTGGATCGCCTCAAAAAATGACCAGTTTTTTCGACGCGGGATTCGTACACTGCCTGAAAGATGGGAGAAAGTAATGGCCAGCGATGGACAATGCTATATAATAATTTGAATCATAAATGTATAACCAATTTTTTACAATAAAGCCTCGAATTTCGGAAAAAAAAACGGCGGAAGCAAAGTTGTACACCTAATACAGGGTCCGGCAAAATGATCTCCCACATTTTAATCTTTAATAAAAACACCATTGTAAATGCTATTTAGATTTTATTTTTATTAACTGAAAATTTATGCTATGCCATTTGTTTTTATTGAGTTTTGAAAATTACAGAGTCCAAGTGGCGACCATTTTTTTCGATACACATTCGAAACTGATTTCTAAAAGTTTCCATCACTCGAGCAATAATTTGAGGCGATATTCCTGTAATTTCTTGGCGTATTGCTGCTTTCAATTCGTCAATGGTTCGGGGGTGTTGAAAAACCTTCGCTTTCAGGTAGCCCCAAAGGAAAAAGTCGCATGGGACAAGATCGGGTGAACGCGCAGGCCACCCAACGTCTCCACGTAACGAGATTACGCGTCCTGGAAACATTTCCCTTAAAACGTCCATTGTCCTTCTTGCCGTATGAGCCGTAGCTCCATCCTGTTGAAACCACACATCCGAATGTTCAAGTTCTCTAAGTTTTGGTCACCCGATCTTGCCCCATGCGACTTTTTCCTTTGGGGCTACCTGAAAGCGAAGGTTTTTCAACACCACCCCCGAACCATTGACGAATTGAAAGCAGCAATACGCCAAGAAATTACAGGAATATCGCCTCAAATTATTGCTCGAGTGATGGAAACTTTTAGAAATCAGCTTCGAATGTGTATCGAAAAAAATGATCGCCACTTGGACTCTGTAATTTTTAAAACTCAATAAAAACAAATGGTATAGCATAAATTTTCAATTAATAAAAATAAAATCTAAATAGCATTTACAATGGCGTTTTTATTAAAGATTAAAATGTGGAAGATCATTTTGCCGGACCCTGTACAATATATATATATTAGGTGTTGGAATTAATTCGTAGCGTTTTACAAGTGATGGGAAGTACTTTCATTAATGTATTTTTTAATGCTCATGTGAAATAAATAACATTCTTTCATTAAAAAACGCTACGAATTAATTCCAACACCTAATATATATTAATATATATGTGTGTGTGTGTGTGATATATTATAAACCATACAAAAATTTCTTTAATTAGATAAATAAATTTTTAATTCCATCAATTAAGTAATAGAAATTCTATATTCGATCAAAGCTGATCTTATTGCCTATTTCAGTGTGAATTTATATACATACGTACATAGACAATTCTGTAAATTGCATAATAAAGTCCTTTTCAATCTTGAACGTAATCATGGATGGAACTACAGTAGTATTATAAAATTATGTATTATAATTGTGTGTTCATATTCGTTCCCTTGAAAAACGATATTCACTCACTAGTTGTTGATCAAACGAATGTTCACTTACTCATAATCATTGGCGACAAGTATTGCTGAAGACTTATGCGAAACTATAAAATTGCGTTTCTGTGTATTCAGAATAATCTAACTCAAAACATGTTGCGACATATCGATTTTCCGTAGAAAAAATTTTTTATATTACTTATGCAAAATCTAACGTGGTCTTTGTCTCAACTGCCGTACATGGATGTCTCACCGAGAAGAACTTATGCACTTTTATCTGTTAAACTTAAATCATCAACAGAAAAATGCTTTACTATTATATCGTATACCCATTAACACATGTCGATAATATTAATGAACTATAATCACAAAACATCTATGATAATTATCAAACATATATCAAATTCTATCGAATTACTGTCAAAACACTTTCAAATCAATGTCAAACATTTATCGAACCGTTATCGAACGTCTATCGCACCACTTTTAACCCTAACTATACACACTGGGTTCCCAGAAATCTCAACCTCAATTTGCTAAATCGAGATCTTTTCGTGTTTCTGAACTTTATTTTTCTTTAAACAGACAGTCGTCGAACGGTTTCGTATACTGAAGACCGATGTGGAAACAGTTCATACACACAAATTATTAATCGTATTCATCTATTTGTCATGTAATGCAGCATTTTCGATATTATTTAAAACGTGAACCATTTATTCATATTCTATAATAAAATTTTTATCAAAATTTTGTGAAACAAGCATTAAATTTATTGATAACACAACTTTTGGCGTAAAAATTTATTTAAATTATTTTAATTCTTCATTCATACTGTTTATATACTGACACAGTTCAAAGTATACGTGCTTCATGCAATGTTCCAGTTCGGACATAAAAAACATAGTTGACGGTTTCATGTACGGATATGTATCAAGTTATGATAATTATAGCAACATATTTATAACAAGTTCTACAATCAAAAAAAGTTTAATTTCTTGAATAGTTTATATTAGAAAAGAGCAATTGCGGGGATCAAATAAACAAAATGACACAGAATCATTGCCGGATTCGTATTTTATAATTTGCAATACCATAATTTGTCTGTATTTGCATTGAGAGTGACTCGATTAAGATCAAGACGTTTGTAATAAATTGCACAATTAATATTAGTATGTTAGTTATTTAACTTTGAACTGTAATGTGAAGAATGTACAGTATGTGCAGTATGCACGCACGCACGCACGCACGCATGCAAATGATTTGAATTTGCAGACACGGGGTTTCTGCATTCTTATGTGAATATTCTAGAGAAATTTAAACAATGACATTATGTACTCACCTTAAAGTTTGGTTTATTATAGTAGGTATGATGTATGTTTTATATATTTCCACGGATGTGGCGCTTAGATTATAATTGTGACGGTCATTGCTTCTTTGATTTCTATCTCGATAACACATTTTTGACGATTATATATTGTTCATTTTATAAATTTATACTATACACTCTAATTAAGAACAAATGTGTGTGTCTCGTTAATTGTATTTTTTATAATTTGACTTGCGTTTTGAGCTTCCGAGTTGTGATCTATGAAGAATAAGGGTGAGTAAGATAAGCAAACATTGTATACACAATGGTAGAAATTATTATACCTATTTTACTTTGTAATTAGTCACTTGGCTAAATAGCGGAGAAGCAGAAAATAAGCTACTCCCTACTAGACAATAAAGAGATATTCATCCTCGGTTTCACATACAGAATAACTTCAACGTTGTCCAACGGTTCTGCTGACACATATATTATGATGTACGAATTTGCTGAAAATAGTTTGAAGTAAATCCGAAATAAGTCTGTATTGAAAAGTCGCGTTTAATATGTTATGTGAAGAGTTTATGGCTATTATATGAATTGCGCAACAATTCCCGCACTGTGTAAAGTTTTCATTGTCCGTATATTACATTTTTGTTTTCTAATTTGTGAACTCTGAGGGGGGTGAGGGGCGGGGAGATTTCCATGGCGCGAGGGAGTCCGCGGGGAAGGGAGGGGATGACATTACTAGGCGAGAGGGATAACGTCACAAGAGAGAGGGAGGGGGATGACGTCACATTGGGTGACGTCGCGGGGGATTATGTCACGAGACGGGGGAGGAGGAGGATGTCGCGGGTGCGGGGAAATTACGTAGCGAGGGATGAGGTGTGCGGATCTTGTGTCGCAGTGATGATGTCACGCAAGATCAGTGACTGCCGGGGCGCGATCCGCCGCCGCCGCCGTCGTCGGTCGCAGTCCCCGTCTTATGCTATACTTACTATGTACTTAGCATTTATACTTATCATTCCTTTTTTGCTCTTATGCGTTGCCATTTTCTTCTTATACATAATCTTCTCTTCTGCGTTTAGCCAATGCGATTTACTTATTCATGCAAAAATATTTTTTTCTATCTAATTATAACTATTATTATTGTAAAGAGCGCGATGGTACTGTCGCGCGCGATGGTGTCGAGCGTGACAACGCGCGCGTAATATGGTACGCAAAGACATCGCGCTCGAAAGATTCCACATCAGCATTTTTATCACTTGTAACGCTTCGCATACAATTGAAGTGCAATTAAACATATATCCATTAAACAGTTATCGGATATTTAACAACTTTCAAATAGTTATCAGGCTGATATTTAACAGCTATAAACAGCTATTGGACTGATATTTAACAGTTATAAACTGCTATAAACAGTTCGAACCGTTATCAGACCGTTATCAATCCATTTTGAACTCTATCTGCTATATATTTATAAATGTTTGCTGATAAGGATAGTAAAAAAATAAAAACATATTAATGTGAGATAACATACATTTTATTTAAAAAAATCTTACAATTCTTGGCGTCGCAATTACCAGTTAAATTTTTTAAATATATTTTGCAAAGCACAATTCTTTGCATGTTTTTCACATCGTATAGTATTACAGTGTTGTTGGTTGGCTCCGCCACGAAGACGGAGCGAACATATTACCTCATCCCCAAACATGCGATAGACCAATTCTACTATCCATCGAAACCGCCCCGAGAAGAGCGATGGAAAAACCCAGCAGCGCCTGCAGGGTATTTTTGCAGGAATGAGCGGTTTAACCTCGATACGTCTCGAGGCCACAGATCTCGAGGTGTCTCGCGCCCATAAGGAACCTCGGGGAGGCCCACTCGTCGTCAGGCGCACACTCCGACGTGGTCGCACTACGCGACGCCACGTCACGCAAGTTCACTCAGGATTACCTTCCTCTCATACCTCCAGCACAACTGTCAGAGACGAAACGGTCATTGATAATAGTTCTCAGAAATCATGTCGCTCTCATGAAGAGAAGAGAGTTATTTTTCCTCGCAGTATGTCGTATAGTATTATTTAGAATACTAAGAGATTTTACATCTTCGTAATGCGCATCCAGCGTTTCGATGATATTATTGGTGTCGAGTATATCCACTAGTCATTTCCGTTTTTCATGTCCCTTTATATATACAAGTGCTTCATCCTTTTCTATTACAGCCTCCGTAATTAGACGCCTCGCCATGCTATATGAGACCACCCCGTCGCTCCATCACAATCTATGATGATAAGCACTCAACCAGGAAGCGCAAGATTTGTCGGATCTCGTAAAAAATGCTATGGCATAGGACAAAAAAATGTAGTGTGTGAGAATGGTTCCCCTTTTCAGCATCGCTATTTCTTTGACGAAAAATATTTTTTTGCAGATCCATAAACGTCGGTATGACCATGACGAGTAATTCTTCAAGACTGTACTTCACTTCGATTCTTCTCTCCCTTTTAAAGTTCTAAATACTTGCTGACCTTGCAATTTACATAATCTTGCACACGTTGAACAATGAACACTCGATTACATGATCATGTATGATGAGGCAATAGACAGTAGTATAGAGGGGGCACATTCTCCTTGCAGTCAAATTGCGTACGTCCACAGTGGTGCTCTTGACGGATTCGTTTTGTCGCGAGCAATCAATGATCGCAAAAGATCTTTTCTCGATAAATGAAAGCATGTTGAGCAGCATTTCGAAGCAGTTGATTCAATATGCTTTACGAAAACGTGCGTATATATCAAACAGGATGGCATATTTCTTTTTGTCAAAATCCAGATTTAAATCGTTGCACGGATAAAAATCTGAATTTAGATATAGTTTCACGTTACTTAAATTACAATCGTCGAACATGCTAACATCTCGTAACGTGACATTCTTTCGATCAGTCTGCAGAAAAAAGATAACGTATCGCGGCTTCTTAAGTTGAATCGCTGTTTTGACAGCCTATGAATGCTTCGTCGTATTCTATATCAGAGGATACTGATCCTACGAGCGAAAACTCATGCTCAAATAACGATCGCTTTCCAATGCTCGCAGCATTGATTTGAACAATTTATTAATCTCTTTAACGCAACGTGAGATATCCTCCACTGCATTTTAAATAATTCAACCTCAGGTTCCGCAGAATTTTTCATCAAGCAATTGTAATCGTTGCGCGCTCATATCAAAATCAATTCGTGGCGAGTGTTGACAACCACGCTGTTCATTGTTTTAGCTGTTCGTTCAACACGAGCATCTCACGTTAGCGTTGCCGTACATACCTAATGATCCCCGATGATCTCTTTTCCGCGAAATTCAAGCAATCAGCCGTCCACCACGCGAATCGTTAAATCCGTAATGATCCATACGACGATCGGAAGGTAAATGATCTGCGTCGGCTTTTACGATATCTTATATCTTGGCTTGATGAAAACTCGTGTAACATATATATTTGTCATTGCTGTATGATTACGTTGCACTCGATATTATATTTATGTTGATGATATTAATCGGCACCGTCTCGTGCCACTATCGCGGATCCAGCACGCGATTTGGCGAAAATCCTAGCAGCGAGCTAGGATAGCTATGTTGCGAGGTTTTGTAAAATTTATCCGATAGGTGCTTTGACCTCGCTTCTCATCGTATTGTTGGTGCGAATCACCAACGGGAACTTTTTGTCTTTCTTGCGCTTCGCGTCATTGAGAATGTAAAATTTCGCGCTTTAGATACCACTCTATATCGCACAGTTCATATGATACTTTGGGAATGACAATTTCTTCATTGTCAAAATAAAACTTGTTGTCGAATTTATATTGGCTAGAGTACGTTTCGAAATTCGTCAGACCGAGCTCGCGATCATCCAAATCATCCGTTGGAAGATAGCTGGAAGATAATTGGAAGGTAGCTCACAGCAAGGACGGTACTCTTGCCGGTCAGTATAAACGTCAACGACATGTTTCGAATGAGCACTGAGTTAAACAGTGTAATGTCGGTCCTTAAATTGCTTGTCAACCGTTCTTAGAAATTGTAGATAGAAAGCTGCCCGCAATTGTTCTGATTGTAACGCTGATAAGGCGTGCGATTGTACTCGATTACACTGTTTGCCAGATATTTATATTATACGGTCGAGTTCCTTCGGCGGTCAAAAATTATCAAAACTGTCAAAGTACACGACGCGATTTCTTCTTTTCGCATACTCTACCTAATGCGTACCGGATCCTTCGGCTTTGTCTAAATTCACCGCTCTCACTGTTTAAACATACTCTTTCGATCGGTACTATAGTACGCATAAAGATACTTCTAAAATACGGAATGCGCATACGATTTGCAAGTTGTTGCAATTGTACATTAGTAATTACTCCCCTCGGTATTTTAAACGACGTTTATTTTTCTATGTTTCGTCCGCGCTAAGGAGCGAGATAAACGCCACAGCCTTCCATGACGTTGCAATTCTTTCAGCTGACGTTGCGCGGCTTTGTTGTCGTTCACCGCTTTCGCGGCTTTATTATCGTTTATAGCTTTTGTGACTTCTGCCGCGCCGCTGACCAATGAGTCGAAGACTTCCAACAACGGTAAAATAGGTAAGATATCGCGTTTTATCATCGGTAGTATTCGTTTTTTCATCGGTTTTTTTTTCTTCGTTTTCAAGCCCATACTAATTTTCGTTTGGCTTTCATAACTGCCCAAACCACTGTGGCTACGGCTCTCTCTCTCTCTCTCTCTCTCTCTCTCTCTCTCTCTCTCTCTCTCTCTCTCTCTCTCTCTCTCTCTCTCTGAGAGTCGAATCTCATGCGATAATGTGTTTCCACATCTTTTCGAGAGTATATAGTCAGTTGTGTGTCGTTCAGTGAGATCGTTGCTGTGCGAATACGCTATATCATGCTTGCAACATCCAATGAATTAATACCTCGCCTCTAGCCTAATCGCTTCTCTAACGCATTCCTGAATCACAAAACTGATATCCGGAAATATGCAGTTCGAAAAGAAGCGCGTTTATCGCGATTTAACAAGTCTCTTGGCATTCGCTGCAATTCTTTATCAAAGGCGCCGGACCATCGATATGCGTTTGATGACTCGACAAATTGTAATGCTACAAGCACTGACGATATCGTTGTACCTCCGAATCTGCTCGTATATGTTCGGTTATAATATATTCGTATAACATATATCGCATATGTTCCACAACAGATGCAATTTTCAAACTCTCACAGTAGTACAATTTTCGGTATATATGTATTTCAGCTCTTTCAATTATGTAAATCATCCGACACGATGAGAAACATTTTAATTACTGATCGATTTTGCTCTACGCGGCTCTATAAATAGGCCCGCTCGCCATATCGTTTTCAGTATTTTGTGGAAAGAGAAAATATGCGGTTCGTGCGTCAGTCGCAGATGATCAAAGTGTCGAATCTCGACGGCAATGTGCAAATCAATAAAGAGACGTGCAAGCATGGCAACATGCTACCGGCTTCTATACGCGTTGTCATCTGTGGACCATCAAATTGCGACAAGTTGAACATGTTGATAAGCTTGTTGGAAAGTCCGCACGGTATACGATTCGAGAACGTGTACGTGTACTCGAAATCACTGCAACAGCTGAAATATTGATACCTGACTAATTTGTTAACATCGATTGAGGAAATCGGCTATTTTACGTTCACCAATAACAGCGATGTCATTCCATCGAGCGAGGCGTTTCCAAATTTCATCTTTATCTTTGATGACGTGGCATGCAACAAGCAGGATAAGAGAGTATAAGAGAGTGATAAGAGAGTACTTTGCGATGGGACGACACGTGGATGTCGACTGCTTCTATTTTTGTCAAACATATGCAAAGATATGAAACATCTTATACGCGACAAATCTGTTGATTCTGTTCAAATAGGATGGTACCAATCTAAAGCGCATGTACAATGATCACGAATATCGATATATCCTATGAGGATTTCAATGATTTGTGTCATAAATGTTGGAGCAAAAGTATTTCTAGTAATTAACAAGGACAGTGAGCTTAGTAATGGGCGATACAGAAAAGAATTTAATGACTTTGCGATCCCGTGATGTGATCAGTTGACATGAATAATGACAAAGATCGTGAGAGGATCGCTAAAAAGATTGCGTAAACGAGCTATTTGTTTCGCAAAAAGTACCGTGTTTGAAAGAGCGTTTTGAAAACTAGCAAAATAGAGGACTCGCATTGGAGAGACACTTTATCAAACAATGGCTCACTGAAACAAATCGTTCGGTCGAAAACATCGTTGATGTTTTCCTCCTATGATTGAAACATTTTTTTCAGGAGAAGACAAGGAACCAAAACCTAAAAGAAAACGACCAAGTACTTCGTACGACAATCCTACACAGGTTTCCATGCTTGTGAAATCAGTATTATGTCAATCGAACACCGTACTATCCACTTTGAATAAGGTCTGAAATAATACAGCTGCGCGATTTATTGTATGACCACACTCCCTCTGTCGAAGAAATATTCGAAGTCGCCGATAAACCGCTCGTAACATTCATTCGACATCTGCTTTAAACACCCGAGGGGCGGGAAAAGCTGTAAGCAAACTATGGTCCATTGGGGCAAAAATATTTGAAAACGGTCTTGAGCTGTAAGAAAGCCGACATAAACGTCGTATTTGGAATTTATTTCAACCACAAGAGAACGATGCTCGGTGACAAATGTATCATTTTGCACAAAAACGATGATATAATTATAGATGGGAAAAGATATGATGGAACACCAGGCCTGTACTAGTTAATTTTCACGAAATTTCCCACCGAAAATATCTGTTCGGATAATGACGTACAGACCTACACGAACATTCTGCTAATGACAAATGCTCACCGGTAATACCCATAGTCCGAGTAATCAAGTAATGAGTACAAATATAAGAGATACAAGTATAAGAACATAATATCGTCATTGGTATTGGGTAAAAAATTGGGACGGAAATATACAAAAGAGTGGATTTATGATGACAATAAGATCAATTATATCCATTGGGACGATCCCAATGAAATTGTGGATCGTCTGCGATTACTCGAGGCTTTTCGCCAGGCGCGTCACAATGGTCATGACAACAAAATTTTGTAGATTATCCAGAAGCTTCTCGAAGTTGGTCTGATTATAAATTAATTTCGTTCTACATACGTCATTCAGTCGAAATCGCAATGCCGATTAACAAGTTTGGATTATCGCTTGGAGGAGGAAGCAAATCGCACTATCAGTAGCGCGGATTGTTCAGAAATTACGTGCGCGATAATGTTCTTTGCAGCCGATTTTGACGCAAAGTCGCGCAAGATTCGACGATTAGCGCTACCGATGGATGATACTGACGCAGCAAACAAATGATACGTACAGCAGAGTGTTCAAAATTTGAAAGATTGTCTGAACAAAATCAAAAGGAAGATTACAGCTTTACAAAATTATGTGCAAATTATGTTAAATACGAATTTGAAAAGACGATTCGAGAAATGCATCGTGCTAAATAATTATTCGCAATATCTGAGAAACGGCTGCTGGATTGATGAATTGCATGTTTCGGCGAGAAGAAATTTTTCGCGAAGATACATCATAATACACAGATACGATGATACCTGTGGCAGGCGGATGTGGTCGAAATGCGTCCTTATACGCGATTCAACGGAGATTACCACTACATTCTTACCGTTATCGACGTGCTAAGTAAGCACGCATGGGCCGTGCCGCTTAAAGCCAAGAGCGGAAATGAAGTGACGAAGGCGATCGCAAAGATAATTTAAGACGATGGAAGATGTCCGAAAAATTTGTAGACTGATAGAGGAAAGAAATTTTACTATTCGAATATGCTGAAACTCTTGAAAAGAAGCGCAACATTAATTTTCTATTATTCTATTTCGTATTCCGTAATGAAGGCGTCGATAAGTTCAACGGTTCAACCGTTTCTACATTGAAGATAATGTGGAAATAATTTACGCATAACGAAAACTATAAATAGATCGACATGCTGTCACGTCTCGTATCAAATTACAACGTGTGCAAGCATCGGTATGCGTCCCGTCGACGTTACTCCCGCGATCGTCGACTAGCTCTTAAACACGGTTTACAATCGCGTAAAGATTGTTGCACTCGTGCGATACAAAGTGGATGACTCGGTACGCGTGAACAAATTAAAATCTTTGAAAAAGGTTACACGCCGAATTGGACCATTGGAGGTGTTTAAAATTATCAAAGTGCAACAAACTATTCAGTGACGTATCTATTGGAAAATTCTTCCGGAGAGTTTATCGTTGGAAGATTCTACGATACACATAATACAAATTGCATCGCATCGCTAATCCCGATGTATCTCATTGAAAAAGTGTTGCGCGAAAGGAGGAACGAGGTTTACGTGAAATGGTAGGATTTGACAATTCATACAATTCGTGGATACGTAAAGATAACGTGTTGTAAAAATTGTATTTATTATAAAAATATAAATACATATTAAACGTATTAAACATATTATAAATATGATATATATATTATATAAATTATGAATATTGTATACATATTATGCATATTATATCTACATATTATACATAGTATCTACGTGTTATACATACTATTAGGTGTACAAAAAAGTTCTGAGCTTTTTTTTGTAAAATTCAATCAAAACATCGTATGTAATCGTACGGAAATGGCTTGCTGCGTAACGCCAAGCTGTTCTGCAAGCTCCTTTTCAGTTTGCGCAGAGTTTATATCCAGCAGTGCTTGCAATTCGTCCGTTTCAATCTTTTCAGGGCGTCCAGCACGCGATTCATCTTTAAGACTGAAATCTCCTTTGCGAAACTTTTGATACCGTCTTTTACATGTAGCATGACTTACAGCGTTCTCTCCATATGCAGCACAAATCATTGCAGTGGCTTCAGTAGCATTTTTCTTCAGATGAAACGCGAAGTGGATGGAAAATCGAATATGCTCTTTTGTTATTGCCATCGTGAACACTACTGATTTTTGAGATTATGTGCATCAAACGCCAAATCGTATGACATTTTAGAAGGCCAAATGTTAACGCTTTAAAACCGCAAAAGGGCGGGAAGATATATAAAATTTAAATTGTTATTTCGGTTGTATCAAATCTAAAGCTCAGAACTTTTTTGTACACCTAATATATTATACATACAATACATATGTGTTTTATTTACACCGATAATATCCCCCATGGCAGTGTGGAACCTGGCACGATATATTGCTTATCATCGTGTGGACTTAGAACGATTTTTGTTTCCGATAACGTGTACACCTCGTGCAATTTGGATCTTATGCACGACTGCCAGCGCGTTATTTCGATTGCGTCATTCAAGCACCGCGTGTAATCCTCAAATGTTATAGACTTCGCTACAACGTTGCTTTTGACGTCCTTTGCCTTCTTTCCTTCTACACGCATACATTTTCGCTCTAAGTCCTATGAATATATGAGACTATAATTATGTCGATACATAATTTTCCATTTTTTGCGAAATAACGGTGCCATGTACTTGTGGTGAAATTCGTACAAACACGTCTTGTATATGTCGAAGATGTACATACTCATGTATCGATTTGTCGAACTTCACCTCGAGCTGACGCTCTAATTCTATCACGACTAGATTCTCCAAAAAGATACTTCGACTATGGAAATTTGGCGATCACTGCCTCCGCATCGTATCTGCCTTCCCATTTCGTGAGGAGGTGCACGTTGACGCGATTTTTGATCGCGCACATTCTCCATGGTTTTACCAAATACTGCGTCATTAGTTGTATAAATTTATTTCAAAATCATTCTTCGCCAATGTTCTAAATTTTGCGTTGAGTTTAATATATTCGCGTAGTCATAAAAATTGCGCGAATTGCAGTATATGGTGAATCTTTGTGATACGAAGGCCGTGACGAATACACTGCTACAGGTTGTCATAATGTATAACGTAGCTTATCGCACAATGTTGCGAGGAGCTTGCCGGGTGATTTCTCGCGCGTCAAACAAAACGGTAGGTCAGTGTGCGCGTCATGAAAATGTTACAGGTACTTCACATCCATATCGAAAATACAGTTTATTTTAGCCTATTATACATGTATATTATATATTGCATATAGCCTATAGTCAACGAATCTAACGCGATGGTCGTAAAATCAAAATTTCTCACATCGTCAACCCATCGAAAATCGGCGTAAGGTGATGGTTGACACTTCGCTCAGCCGTACAGATTGTTGACATCATAATACATCAAGTACGATGATGATTTCGATTGGATTGTACGACGGCATGTATTTGTTGTTGGCTCGCGTGTACTTGTTTGAGCACTGGCTCAGACCACCGTATATACCACGCTCAATAATCATTACCATGTTAATGTCTGTAAGAAGTTCAAATGTTACACCTGTATGTTTCAACATGGCGTCCCACGTGAAGCCCGGTACATAGCTTTGTTATAAGACATAGCTTTGTTACAAGGAAGCAGATCAACGCGTCCTTCATACGCGATGTCAATTTCTTTGATGATGAAATGCGCGTCGTAGTCAGATAAACACTATGGATATGCAACGCGAATCCTTATAATTTATATTGCAGTTTGAGTGAGCAGGGCTTCTGTATCGCTCAGTCAAATGGCAACGATTGCGTACATGCGTATCGTCAGGCGCGAATGATTTCTCGCACACGTGACAATGCGTGGCACTGACGACATCACTGAATTCTTTTTGAACTTTTTTGTTGAACTGTTTTTTTGTACTCTCTGTACTATCTGAATATATTACTAAATAAATAAAAGAAAAGTAAAAGTAAAAAAATCCATCATTTTTTATAATATTTATAAAATATTGCGAGTAAATAATAAAATATTTTGTTACTTGCATTTCATTTCGCTTCTTAATTACAATAATAATTACAATTATAATTAATTAAACGCTTTTATTACTTAATTAGCAAAAATGCAGATTTGTTTTCTGAATTTTTGCTATCTCCCATTTTTCCTCTTCATAAGAATCACCTTGATGTAGTGAAGGAATCTAATTATTTAAGCTGCTAAGATTCTTATTTTCGTAAGTCGTTATAATTTCGTCCGTCTCTCTCTCTCTCTCTCTCTCTCTCTCTCTTTCTCTCTCTCTCTCTCTCTCCATTATTACATCATTGCATATCATTTTCTTCATTCATCTCCTCGCTATTTTAAGCCTTTCACTTTATTTTATTCTATCTTTGATATCTTTTGTATATTTTTGCAATTCGTAATTTACAATTTGTTACTTGTAATTTGTAATTTGAAATTTATAATTTGTAATTTGTTATTTGTAATTTGTAATTTGTAATTTGTAATTTGTAATTTTTGCTTCAACAACCACTATCGTGCATTCTTAGAAGGCTCAGTCCTAGAACAATAATAAATGCTCAGTCAATTAATCTCTCTCTTTCTCTCTCTCTCTCTCTCTCTCTTTCATTATCTATTATCTATCTATCTATAATATTTATGAATCAGTATGTGCATTTGCTTTGATATTTTTAGCGCTTGCAAGCATCATTTGTATTTGTAATAGACAAATATTTCAAAAAACATAGAAAATACGAAAAATATTTTAGGTAAACAAAGAGAAAAAAGAAGGACTACAAGCCTAAAACAATTATCATAAAATAAAAGAATTTTTTGAACAATTAATAAATAAAACATGTCATCAAGTTAAAATATTAGGTGTTGGAATTAATTCGTAGCGTTTTACAAGTGATGGGAAGTACTTTCATTAATGTATTTTTTAATGCTCATGTGAAATAAATAACATTCTTTCATTAAAAAACGCTACGAATTAATTCCAACACCTAATATAAACTTTAATTTGACCGGTAACAAGTAAAACAAAACAAACGTTTCGATCCCTGTTGGATCATTTTCAATGTGAACAAAAATAACAATGGAAATATCACATAGATAACATACAAATTAAAATTCGCTCTCGATGGCAGTATCAAATATAAATCTCGCTTCAATATAAAATGAAAGTTATAAAGAAGTTGTAATCGACAACAAGTATTCCTCTGGCTTGTGTATGTAGATTAAGGATGAACATGTTTCTGTTAGAAAATACGAAATATAATGTAAAATTGCCACAGGAATAAGAAATCAAAAATAATAAAAAAAATACAGAACGAGTCGCAAGTAATAAAAAGAAAGGTACAAAACGAGTCGCAAATAATAAAAATAAAAATAAAAAGACAAAAAATCTAATATTATGAGAAATGTACATAGCTTTGTTATAAGAATTATTAATGCGGGTAGAGAATGTGTGATGTACCGTCATACATTATATGTGTTTAATTTAGTCACAAGTAAATTGAAAATAAATACCTTTTATTGTATGTCGAAGTGATATGTTATCTCTTATTAGGCAATGCGATGAGATTAAATGTAATCATCCCTCTAAGATGCTCAGTGACAATGGGAAGTACAAAATATAAAGACAAGAAGATTGGAGTGGTAAATTAATAAGAAAGGGGAACATAAGAGGGAGAAAATAAAGTAGAGGGAAGAGAAAATGGGGAGAGGAGAAATGAATTTTAAGTAAAAGTGGAATAGTTTTGAGGGAGACGTATTTGTTGGCCACATTTTTTTTCTAGATGGAGATATCAAATAGATATAGAAGTTACCTCCCCTTTTTTAAATGAATTATTATATGTATATATGACTTTTAAAATACGTTTTCTCTAATTATTTTACATATAAAAGTATTAAGGTACATATATGAAAAAAAAACTAATAGTTTGAGATATCTGGCACTCATAAAACGTTGAATCTAATCGTTATCTCGTAAACTATTAATTTTTTTTATCGAAACGTACTTTAATACTTTTATAAATAGAATAACGGGATGAATTAGAGGGGATCAATTAGAATACAAAGAACACATTATACTTCAGATATATTTATTCAGATATGTACTTATTTATTTCTTTATATTATATCACGCATCTTTAATTATTGTACAACAAAGCGTAAAAATATTATCTTATATAATTCTTACACTGCGTGCATGCATGTGATTAATTTATAAGAATAAAATATACGTAACGGATTCTTCAATTATCTCCAACTTTGTTTTAATAGATAAATTCTTTGGCAATTTTTTTTCTATTTGGCTTCATGTTTGTTTATTAAAAAATAGTTATTGATATGAAATATATTGCGCCCAATTCGCGGATGCACCTCACGAACGCGACGCGCACTCCTGAGCCGCAGAAATGAATAGAAACAGAAATGAAATAAGAAAAGAATTCTTTATTTACACAAGCAAACGCAGGAATATAGAAACACAGCAAACGGAAATCAGATATTTAGGCGGAAAGCATGTCGATAGCTCTACCGCAAAGTCTGCCGATCTTATTAATCAGCTGAGTGGCTCGTTGCCGGGCAATGCAATCTTCAGTATTTCGTGAGCGGCGAACCACGGTATGGCAAGGGCGTAACACTGCTCCCCTTCTCTTAAATTGTCGTCCCGACAATTTTGGTTCTTCCAAGAACGTTGGCCTCTCAAAGGAATTCGGAGCACCCTCCGGACCAATTTCTTGCTCCCTACTGTGCTGCTACAACAGTTTTCCTGAGCTTTGGTCTCCTTGGAAGTCTCCGACTTTCCTCTCAAAGTTTATTCTTGAGGCCTTCTTCCCTTCTGGACAGGACCCCTCTTCAATTTTTCCTCGGAGGGTAGCTACTCCCTCATAGGACGAAACTCGCTCGGACATCTTTCCGTCTTCATGAAGGGAACGCCATTTTCTTCTTCTCAAAAATTTGTGCTATGAGTTTTCTGGACGCAATTAATTGGAAGATTGTGTTCTTCAGATTAGGAGACTCTCATTTTTTATAGAGTACACTGTCCTTAACTTCGAGAGAATCCTAATAGGACCAATACACCTTGGTAGAAACATCGCCGCCACTTGTTGCCATGAAGGACGTCTCACGTTCGCTTCTTTTTTTGATAAAAATAAGCAAATACAGGGATCTTTCATTTGTTCCTTACGCCAATTTTCGCAACTGCCTTCTGTAAAACCATTCTTCTAACATAACTTTCCTGCTTTGTGGCTTCTTTTAGTTCCACGTTAGCACAATAGCGGCAATAATCACTGGCGCACGGCCGCCTCGACAATCCGCGTTTTTATGAGAAAGACCTTATAATCAACCTCGAAATCGTATTGTTGTATTCTTTCCATTCAACGCGCCAATTGTCCCTCTAAGTCTTTAAACGACAACAGCCATTTAAGCGAAATGTGATCCGTCCGAAAGAAACTTACATCCATACAAATAATGATGGAAAGATTTCACTAATCGTACTAATGGCTGAAAGTTTACGCCGCGTGACGCAATAATTTCTTTCGGCTTTGCTTAATGTTTGACTGAAATATAAAATCACTCTTTCTATACCGGTTTGCTTGTATGATAGGTCCGCGCCAATTCCCTCATTTGACGCGTCTGTATCTAGAATAAATTCTCTTTCCGTTTCATGGAATGCTAATATTGGCGGAGAAGTTAAAACTCGTTTTAAATCATTAAAAGAATTTTGGTATTTCCTTTTCCAAATAAATTTAGTTTGATTTTCTGTTAGTACATAAAGCGACTTTGCCAACGAAGAGAATCTTTTTACGAATTTGCGATAATATGAGCAAAATCCAAGAAAATTCCTTAAATGTTTTTTATTTTGAGGGAATGGCCAGTCCTTCACAGTTTATTTTCTCTGGATCTGTAGCAATATCCTCTGCTGATATGATATGACCTAAATATTTAATTTTTTTATTAAAGAAAACACATTTTTTTGGATTTATTTTCAAGTTTGCTTCAAATGATGGAAAATCTTTTCTAGGTTTAACAACATTTCTTCAAAACTTTTATCAAAAATAATCACATCATCCAGATAAACTAAACAAATTTTGAAAGGTAACCTTTCAAAATCTGCTCCATTGTAAAAATGTAGCGGGACATTACAAAGATCGAAGAGCATAACTTTGAACTGCCACAATCCGTTACCAATTGAAAAAACCGTCTTTTCTTTATCTTCTAAACTTTAATTTTCCAATATTCACTTTTCAAATCTAAGATAGAAAACCAATTGTTACCTGATAATTGGTCGAGAATATCATCTATCCTTAGTAAGGGGTAAGAGTTTTTTTTATCGTAATTGTGTTAATTTTGCGATAATCCACACAGAATCTTATTGTACCGTCCTTCTTCTTAACCAGTACCACTGGCGATGTCCATGGACTGATGAATTTCTTAATTACCCTTTGTCTTTCCATTTCCACAATAATTTCATCCACCTCTTTTCTCATTTGCAAAGAGATACGACGAGGTATCTGCTTGATGGGAGAAGAATCTTTCACATTAATAACATGTTCTCCAAATTTACAATTCTCCGCAATAACATCATGAGAAAATACATCATAAAATTTGTTCAGAAAATTAGCAAAGTTTTCTTTTTCAAGGTTCCCCAAACAGCGCAAGCTCTCCTCAAAAAATCACCAAATTCGACAGAACTCCAGCAAACGCAATACTTTCTTCTTTTTTTTCTATAATTCTTTCCGCAAATACGTGAGCGCATTTAAAATCAGAAACTGTTCCGAGAAAACGCAATCAAAAACATTTTGTAAATTAAGTAATTTAAGAAAATCGATACCCAGAATACAATTATCATTTATTTCGATTATTAACATTGGTATCTCAACACAGTATTTTACAAGTCGAACTTTTACTATGATTTTGTATCTGATTGGAACCCCCTTATTCCCTCGTGGGATATTTAATATTATAATTGTCAATTTTATTTTTTCAGTTTACACGATTCAAAAACAAAATTACTATTTATAATTGAAATATCGGATTCTGTCAATCAATTCTAAGAAGACAAGGTTTATCATTAACCTTGCCTTCATAACAAAAATCTTTCACGTTATTCTTAATTCTATTTTTCCTGAAAGAACATTGATTAATATAACAGTTAGGGACAAAAATTTATATATCGGTTATTAAAACATTGTGTATTTTTGAAGATTATGCGTTTCGCGGGTTTCCATTGTGTCCAGATCCATTCTTGGAATGCCAATGTTTCATGAACTTTGCAGTCCATTTCATTAAGGCGAGAAGTAGCTTGATATTAAGCTGTTTCCTCCAGGTCATTCCTTTTTATATTATGCTACTTGTTGGAGTGGTGGGGGAAGGAAGAGAATTGTGGGTAGGGGTGGGGAGGTGGGGGAAATTGGTTAGTCTTCAATAACCGGAAGAATGGTTTCCCATATTTTATTTATGTTAGCCATTATTTCTATTTAGATTGTTAGGATGTTTTTGCATCTCTATAGCTTCTCTATACTTTCTTGGAAAGTAATGTTGGCTATTGTGGTCGTTTTGTCAAACAGTATTTGATGACCTGCTTCGATGTTGTATTCTAATAATGCTACTTGCGTAACGTGTTTTAGCCTGACATCACGTTGGTGTTCTTTTATTCATTGATCATTATCCCGGTTTCTTCAATGTATACTTGCCCATAGGAACAAGGTATTTTGTATATTCCTGCGGAACTGAGTGGAGGTCATTGATTTTTAGGATTTCTTAAGATTTATCCTACCTTTTTGGGAGATTTAAAGACAGTTCGGATATTGTGTTTGTTTAATATCCAATCCGATCTTTTGTTCCTTTGACATATGAGAGAATGGATAGGATCTTTTCGTCTAATTGTGTCAGAGACTGTTGTCTTGTTTGCATGTTTATTGATTGTTTTGATTATGTCTTTTTTGTCGTATCCGTTTTTCTATAAGACTAGTTTTAAGTGATTGAGTTCCGTCTGTAGATGTTCTTTGTCAGAGATGATGAAAGCTCTATGTACAAGTGAGTTGATTGCAGACTGTTTTTGTGTTGGGTGGTAGTGTGATTCGGCACGTAAGTATCTATCTGTGTGTATTGTACTTGGTTTTCTGTACACTTGATGGCTTAAGGTATCGTCAATTTTCTTAGAGACAAGAACATCTAGGAAGAGGAATTTTCCGTTTTCTTCTATGTCTATAATGAAATGGATGTTGCTGAGAGGAAAATAAAGAATTTATGAAGTTCGTGTCTCCATATCACATGTGTCATCTACACAACGGAACCAAACTTCTGGTTTTTTGAGTATTTTTGTCTTGAAGATTGATCAATTTCCCCCACCTCTCCATCCCAACCCACAATTCTCTTCTTTCCCTCACAATCCACTCCAACAATTAGGATAATATAAAAAAGAACGGCTCGAAGGAACAGTTCAGTATCAGGCTGCTCCTCGCCCGATGAAATGAACTGCAAGGTTCACGAAACGTTGGCATTCCAAGAATGAATCTGGACGCGGAGGAAACCCGCGGAACGCATAATTTATATAGAAAGCACCCGTGGAAGCCTCAAGAATATTGTTTATTTTTAGTAGGACAAGAATATTTTCTAAAAAAATGTTGATTAGCACAACAATTATCATAACAAATTCATGACTTATCTTTAGTGCCACCAAAGCATAAGCCATTCAAGTGATAAATATTTTTCGGGAATTCTTTTATTTCAGTCGAGCCTTCTCCGTGAAGCTCGACTATTCCTTGTTTCCCGCTTTGCCAGGACACTTCCAGAACGGAAATGTTCCTCCTTTCCACATTCCCAACATTCTTTATTATTTCTATGCTCCTCAAAATTTTTATTCTTTGGAAATCTTTTAAATTTATTTCCATTAGATTTGTTTCCTTCTTTCTCTCCACTTTTTCTTCAGTTTAATTCTTTTCCTTTTTAATAAAAATCATTTCCTTATTTTTCTTTCGAAATTTAAATTATTTTCTTTTTTATGTTGAAAATTATTTTCTTAAATCAATTTAATTGCCTTTCCTCTTTCGATTGCTATCCTTAACGTTATCTCCTCCATTTGGAGAATCCTTTTTACGAATCCGTCGAGAAGAGCGGAAACAAATTGCGCGCATGCGATTTTATCGCGAACCGAATCGGAACACTCTGGATATGCTAACTGTGATAATCTTTCTATGTCAGAACCCAAAGAGGCAATATTTTTTCCGAATTTCTGTTTTCTATTAGTAAATTACGAATAATAGTTTTGTAACGAATGCGTCTCTCCGAGACAGCGGTTTTGTTTCCTCTTCCCAACGGTTCGCGCGAGCGATGAGATTGAATTACGCGAAAAACTCGCGTAAAGGGCGTCGTAAATGTCTGGTCTCAGTTTTATGCATGCCCTCCCGCGAAGCAGCATAGGTGGATCGAAACGATCGACACTTCCAACTGAATGCGCGGACAATTCACGATGATTCACAATATTTGTGCAACTGGCGTCATTTACATCGGAGTTAAGAAAGTTGGCAGCGCTCGCAACTGGATTCATGTGATTGACAACGCTCCCGACGGAATCTGGGAAATTGACGACACTCGCGGCAGGATTGGCATGCATAATGTCATTCATGGTAACAACGGAACGATCATCGACGCGGAAGGGTGGATTATTATTAAAAACATTATTAGAGAGAGACTTAGCTGGTTTCCAGAAATTCCTCGCAGTTTTTTCTGAAGCTGCGCAATCTTTATATCCCGTTATCGCAACGTCGCCGCAAATTCTTCTTGTTGTTGCTGCTGTGTGTCCCACTGTCGCAACGTCTCCATAAATTTGGCTCTTGTACGACGTTGTTTCTCAGGCAGCTGTTGTACCTGTTATACTATTAGGTGTTGGAATTAATTCGTAGCGTTTTTTTAATGAAAGAATGTTATTTATTTCACATGAGCATTAAAAAATACATTAATGAAAGTACTTCCCATCACTTTCTACTACTTTTGACCATCTTTCGGGCAGTGAATGAATACCGCGTCGGAAGAACTGTTCATCTTTAGATGAAATCCAGGAATCGAACCATTTTGTACAATCTTCGTAAGATGTGAACTTCTGCTCGCACAAGCTATGAGCTAATGATCGAAACAAGTGGTAGTCGCTAGGTGCAATATCAGGAGAATACGGCGGGTGCGGTAGCACTTCCCATTTAAGTGTTTCCAGGTATGTTTTTACCGGTTTTGCAACGTGTGGGCGAGCATTGTCGTGCAGCAAGATGACTTTATCGTGTCTTTCGAAGTATTCCGACCGTTTTTGCTTCAATGCACGGCTCAAGCGCATCAGTTGCCGTCGGTAGAGATCTCCAGTAACGGTTTCATGCGGTTTTAGCAGTTCGTAGTATATGACACCCTTCTGATCCCACCAAATACAGAGCAAGAGCTTTGAGCCATGGATATTGGGCTTTGCCACTGATGTTGATGGTTCGCCGGGCTTAACCCATGACTTTCTGCGCTTTGGATTGTCATAATGGATCCACTTTTCGTCACCGGTAACAATCCGATGCAAAAAACCTTTTCTTTTCTGCCGTTGAAGCAGCAGTTCGCACGTGAGAAAACGTCTCTCAATATCCCTTGGTTTCAATTCATATGGGACCCAATGTCCTTCCTTCTGGATCATGCCCAAACTTTTAAGACGTTTTCCTATTGTTAAGAAGTCAACTTCCAATGACGTAAATAATTCTTTAAGTGTTTGACATGAGTTTTCATTGAGCAGTGCCTGCAAATCGTTATCTTCAAATTTTTTCGGCTGACCAGGTCGCTCCTTGTCATCCAAGTCGAAATCACCAGCTTTAAAACGTGCAAACCACTTCCTACACGTTTGCTCAGCCAGAGCATGTTCACTATACACATCCACTAAAATACGATGAGCTTCAGCTGCACTTTTGTTCATATTAAAGTAATGAAGCAAAACTCCCCGCAAAAACACTTTATCTGGCACAAATTTTGACATATTCAATGAATTATACAGTATTGTTATTTATGATTTCAAGAAAGGTTATGTACGGCAAATGACGTCCTATGATAGATGTTTACAATGTATACAGAACTATAGGTAACAACGAAATAGTGTACTGCTTGTGCCATCTCTTGTAAAACGCTACGAATTAATTCCAACACCTAATAACAGCTCGAAGTGACGGAAAAAGTTTCCTTTGAAGCGGCTCGCTGAACCGTCGTTGAACTGTTGCTCCAATTCTCGATGTGCTAACATTTTCTGTGGACTTTCCATTTGAGCTCTTTTCCTTGTAATGATTGACGAACGATCATTACACGATTCCGGCTAAGCCCTCAAAATATTGCGCCCAATTCGCGAATTCACGCTCGCGGACGCGACGCGCACTCCTGAGCCGCGGAAATGAATAGAGACAGGAATAAAATAAGAAAGGAACTCTTTATTTACACAAGCAATAACAAACACAGGAACACAGAAAACGAAAATCAGATATCCAGGTGGAAAGTACGTCTGAGCGCGTCAGCCCCACCACAAAGTTTGTCGATCTTGTTAATCAGCTGAGCGGCTCGTTGCCGGGCAACGGGACCTACTTTGTGAGCGGCGAACCACGTATTGGCATGGCAAGGGCGTAACAATATGTATAAATATCTTATATCTGTTTATATATATATATATATATATATATAAATATACATATATTGTACAAGAAGAACATCTCGAAAGTAAGTATCCCTATCGTAAATAAAAAAAACCAGTTATACAAATAGCTTGTGCATTGTAGGGTTTTTTCTTTGGACTATGTTGGCAACATTTTTGCAGTCAGAGTTGCCTTCACTGCAGCCATTGTTAACTGAATAAATTTGAATCATGGAAGCGCCAATACAAGACGTGTCCAATTGCGAATTACGTGCGGTGATTCGGTTTTTGACCGCAAAAGGTGAAAGTGCAATAAATATTCATCGTCAAGTAATTTCTGTATATGGAAAACAATGCTTGAATGTGCAAATGATTCGACGATAGCGATCAGAGATAATTAACTGACGAAAGGAAATTCATGATGAGTCTCGAAGCGGTAAGCCGTGCACGTCAACAAATACTGGCATTATCGCAGCAATTCATGTAATTGTTCAAAACAACCGTCGTCTTACGATAGATGATATTCAACACAATTTAAATAAGAATGTTAGCCGCTCATCAATTGGACGCATAATGTGATAAATTGCATTATCGTGTAAGATAGCATCTTTAGTCGTGAAATAGAGATTTTGTTTTTGTGCTTTATAACTGACAGCGTTGCGATCAATCCGCCATCGTCGCATACGATTGGCTGTGCTTTGCGATTGGTAATACTCTCACAGAATTGGCTGATTTATGTCATTAGCGTCGAAGAAAGTGGTTGTACCGATTCTCTGGCGAAATCGAGTAGTTCGTTAGAAGAGGTCGAGAAGATAAGATAATAAAAAGCCTTGATAGTGAATCTCGTGTGATCTTCGTTTGCAACATAGATAGAGTTGTACGCTTTTTCCTCCCAAGGAGTTCCTCAGAGTATCCCTCCTTCGAGTTAATCCTGACCTTTTTTTAAATGCCATAATTTCTAAAGGAAGCAACGGGCTAGTTCTCTCACTGCCTTACAGCTATTTTTCAGAAGTGGAATTATCCACCTTTGTTTCGCCGTGTTCAAGTACAAAGAGACATATTCCCTTTTGTGTCCGAGAACACCGGCGAAGGACTATATCACTGCTACAGTGATTCGAACACGAATTGGTTCCGGGAAGTCCGACCGCCATTACGGGACATTATTCTCTTAAGTGTGCGCGGCCAGACTCGTTTTTTACGCGGTTATGTCGTATAAAATATCAACGTGTGACAATGGATCGCTCGTTAGAAGCCCTTTTGTTCAACGATTTTAAGAAGAAATTAACGAACTTCGGTCTACCCGCTAAGATAATAGCTGATCAGGAAAAGTGTATCGACACTCTTGTGGATCATTATGAAAGGTTGCGTGCTGCACGAATATCACAGCTATGCTAGGATCCTCTCAAGGGAAGACGAAATACCGGCCATTATTAATTGCGCAAAGTTCGTTAGAACAGTCATTCAAGCTCACAACAGATCGCACAACAACAATTGTTACTTGCGCAGCTAATAAGAGATAGACAGATAGTTAACGTCAGATACTTCGGTGGATTTGGGACCTGGTAATGATCGTAATCCAGAAGTTAAGTGCGGTGTTTCAATCACGAAAGACAAATTCCATACATTCCAAGTAAGAAGTCCAATGGAAGAGATCACGAACGCTTCTGCAGTCCATCAATTTCCCCCAGTTGGCTATTGTTCCAGCACAGGCTGTTAGTTTTTTGGCCTCACAAATATCAATGTTTTATGATGCAGAGAATGGTGACGTGGATTGTTGGTTAGAACGTAGAGTTGCTATTATTCATGGGGTTAACGACAGTATAAAACTACTAGTTGCAATCAGCAAATTGCAGAAACTAGCAAGAAATTGATATAATAATGGACAATGAGTCCATTATGGATTCATGATTCATCTTCAAGGAAGCTCTCATCAGAAAGTTTAGGCGACAAATATTTTTTACAATGATGATGCAAAAAGCGGACGCCTTCGTTGGAATGTCTCTAAGAAAAGTTTTATGGACTATGCCGCGAAGAAGATTAAACTACTTCAACCTCTACAGTTTGAACAAAGAAATATTATCAGTTTGTTGATTGGAGGAATCAATAATTTCTCCAATAAAAGTGCTGCTATGTCGATCAATGTTGAAACAATCGATGAGTTCCTAGAGAGAATGTATCAATTGACCAACATGTGTGTGGCGACACAGAAAAAATCATCTCCTCTTCCGATGAAAAAGAAAAAAACAAAAGAGCGAGTTACGTCTGATTCACCAACGAAGAAAGCAACTCAAAATACAAATCAGATGTCTTATGTGCTTATTGTAAAGCGAAGGGTCATGTCAAAACCGACTGCTGGAAGCTAAAACGGAAGGAGAATATCTTCCCTAACACACTGATTAACAATACCGCAATCGTGGCAGCTATGAAAAAAACCGGTAAAACGGAAAACACATCGGCTAGGATAAACAACTGAAGCGCCAATGGATGTCGCATGCGTTAAGGATAAGAAAATGTCACAAATTCAAACGAACGAATTAATAGTTGAGATTAATTCCGTTAAGGGAAACAAGTGTAGTCTGCTGGCTCTTATTGACACAGCCCATTATTTATACAAAGTCCGAAAATCTTTTTCGGTCAGAATTTTCCTTATAACGTAACTAATGTTAAACATTTACGCACATTAAACGATTCGCAAATCAAAGTCATTGTCCAGAAAAAAATTAATATTCAGTTATCTGTGTTACCGGAAATGTCTACTCAAATTACATTTTAGATTATCGATAATAATAATTGGTCTACACATTTAGTGCTTAGAACAGATTTTTTGTTTCAAAATGATTTAACTATGATTTTTAAACCGATGGATAGGAAGTCTGAGGATAATTTAAAGCTGATAAACGAGAAATTGCTTCAGCGGATATAATTGAGGAAGATGATTTTCCTATTGCCCTTACAGAAGTTTTACAGAAGTAAAAACTGATTTTGGTCATAATGTTGATAAGAACGTATAATATTGTAAAAGAATCATATGATACATTGATAAAAAAGCGAGAAGAACTTGAACCGGTCTCGCTCAAAGACAATTCGATATTCGCATATGCTCCTCGGAAGTTTGCATGGACGGAACGGTTGCAGATTCGTAAAATTATAGAAGATCTGTTAAGACGCGATATTATTAAAGAAAGTTGTTCGCCGTATTGCTCACATATGTATCAGTCCGTAAGCGGAATGGAAAATTACGATTATTTGTGGATCTTCGTCTCCTGAATGATAGAGTGGTGAAACAGAAGTACACTTTTCAGAAGACTGCCTAGCGCGATTAGCTAACAAAAGCGTTTTTACACTTTTATATTTAAAAGGAAGTTTCCACGCTATTCCGATATCTGCAGAATTTACTAAGTACTTCTCTTTCGCCATGGAGTATGTGAAATTATCGTTTGCATATTCGGAATCCCCAGTAGAATTCCAGAAGCGCTTATTACGCGTCTTAGGATCGTTAACGTCAAGACGAGATATTAGTCTATGTGGACGATATTTTGATTTCGACTGAGACCATTGATGAAAACTTAAAAATTTTGTTACGCTGTTTGTATCTGCTAAAGCAATACGCTTTTGAAGTAAATTATAAGAAGTCAATTTCTAAAAAGAACAGTCGAATACTTAGGGTATATTTTTATCGATCAGGGAATTATCCCGAGCGAGCAGCATATAGAAGCCGTCAAGAAATTCCCAGTGCCTAAGAATATTCACGAGTTTCAGAGATTTCTAGGTTTAGTTAGCTTTTTCTGAAGATTTGTACCTAGATTTGTCGAGCAAAATCACTCTACTCGTTACTTAAAAAGTCCGTGACATTCGAATTCGAAACAAGCAATGTATAACAGCATTTAAACAATTAAAATCATTACTTGTTACATTTCCGGTGTTGCAGTTGTATGATCCGCGTCGTGAGATGGAATTACACACGGATGCGAGTTCAGTCGCTTTAGTGGCAATCCTTCTTCAGAAATAAGACTCAGGTTTGTGGACGGCAATTGCTTACTATAGTCAAGCGACGAACGCCACAGAAAGCCGCTATCATTCGTTTGAGCTTGAAATGCCGTGGTTAAAGCAATCAAAAGATTTCATATTTATTTATATGATGTTAAATTTACAGTGGTTACCGATACCATGCAATTGTGTATGCGATTAATAAAGCAAATTTGAATCCGCGTATTGCGCGGTGAACTATTCGTTTACAGAGTTATAACTTTAATATTCAACACCGACAAGATATTATAATAGGATGATGTATGCGGATGCTTTGAGCCACATCGTAGCTTCGATTGAAACTATTACGCTTGAAAAGGAATTACAGTATCGTCAGCTGTCAGACCCTAGACTAATTCGTGCGATCTTAGATCAACTCGAAGAATCAGAACATGACAAGTTAACGTTAGTGGAAGGAGTATACAAATAACTAGTATACAAAAAAGATGATGATAAGTCTCGCTTTTATGTACCCGACTGTATGGTAACAAATATTTTGCGTGTGTATCATGATAATAATGCTCATTGCGGAGTCGAAAAAGTAATACAGAGAATACGCAATGATTGTTGGTTCCGGTCTATCGCAAACAAGCACAGTCTTATGTAAACAATTGTCTGATATGTTTCATAGCTAACGCTTTAGTAAACGCAAAAGAAGGTGAATTACAACGTGGAGGAGAGCTTCCCATGCATACTGTACATATATCATTTTGATCCATTGATAGAATCTATCAGTGGACGTAAGCATATCACTAAGTATAGGAAAAACGTATCTATCAATACTGATTCGTTTATAAGATTTACTTGGCTTTTCCCAGTAAGAACTACAGTTCACGAGAGACTAAGTTCTCGAGAGACGATTGAAAATATAATTTCGATTTTTAATCGTTGATAATCTTTGGTAATTCCAATACATTAATATGGACTGTGAACTTCGTTCATCTCTTCTGAGTTTTCTGAATTTATTCGAAAAAGAGACATTAAACATAGATTAGTTGCTGTAGCCGCTCCTTGGGCTAATGGTTTAGTTCGAACGTGTGAACTGTTTCCTAAAGTCATCTTTACGTAAAGTGTTGATGATCAACTTAATTGGATTAATAGTTTTGGATTAAGTGTAATTCAATACACCATTAATAACATCTATTATTCCACAATAAAGTGCTCTCCATTAAAATTGCTTTTCAGATACGAAAAACGCAATTAAATTAACTACTAATTCAGTTTCTAAGTAAATTAGTGGATTCCAAACCTGTTTCTCCTAAGGAGTTCGTATCAGTATCACCGTTAAAGACTATTAGACCTAAGCGATTAATTAAGTTATTGTAAGTCTGAATATATATATATATATATATATATATATATATATATATATATATATAGGAAATCTCTTTGTTCGAGATACAGCTAACACGGACAGTTTTTGCAGATTTGGCGTACGTGCGACATGCGAATCGGAAGCTTTTAGAAGGATTCCAAGCGTCCTTAGAGGTTTTCAAAACATAAACTTGACGAAAACTAAACGAAAAACAATAAGCTAAGCCGCACGTCACACGTACACAGATCTCAACTGTTATAACGACGAACCAACTCAGATCGGTCGCAGCGCACGCGCGATCGCATGACGTAAAACACGTAATATGCGTTCATCCCAATCAAGAATCCAGATTTAGCGGGCGCGCATGGCAATAGTGTACTGCTTGGCCATCGCGCTCGAAATTGCCAATCGCCTCCCGAAACAGATGGTCACCTCAAAATTTTCAATTTTGCGAGAATCTCATAGGCGAATGCAAAGGGAAGCCTTTGTTCTTAAAAGAGCATAAAAGGCAAAACTGAGTAGCAATGATTCTCTTCTTTTCTTCGCTGTTCTCGATTAGAGTCAACGCTTCGCTACCAGTGCAACCGTCTAAGAGATGCTTCGCCGCCAGAAAACCGCCGCGTTCGATTCGCAATCGAGAATTCGCGTTAATCGAAATTCAGTCAAAACGCCGTCTCTTCAAAATTTTCTCGTTATCGCTCTCGCTCTAATTCGCTCTCGAACACTCTTTATCAAAAATGTATTATTATTTGAAGAAACATTTTTACAATGCGCCGGCTTAACTATTAATGATCTAATAATTTGTTTATTCTAACTAGATGATTATCCTAAGCCTATTTTTTGTATCAATTTTATGTTACTTATGTACCTCAGCGATAGCCACACCTTATTGTACTTTCAGTTTATGTTCAGAGATGAACATCTTTTTCAGAACGGCCGAGCCTGTAAGATAGCATCTTTAGTCGTGAAATAGAGGTTTTGTTTTCGCTCTTTGCGGCGACGTTGCGAACAATCCGCCATCGTCGCATACAATTGGTTGTGCCTTGCGATTGGCCAATACCCTCACGGGATTGGCTGACTTATGTCAGTGGCGCCGAAGAAAGTGATTGTAGTGATTCTTTCGCAAAACTGAGTAGTTCGTTACGAGAGCTCGAGAGGATAAGATAATAAAAAGCCTTGATAGTGAATCTCGTGTGATCTTCGTTTGCAACATAGATAGAGTTGTACGCTTTTTCCTCCCAAGGAGTTCCTCAGAGTATCCCTCCTTCGAGTTAATCCTGACCTTTTTTTAAACGCCATAATTTCTAAAGGAAACAACGGGCTAGTCTCATTGCCTTACAATCATAAGTTAGAATTGATCGAAACTCGAACTCGGGATCCTTTGTTCTTCACATTTGGCCACAATCTTCTTGGCTATATCGTTCTACTCTGCTCCACTATTCCATACTTATTTCGCTTTCTTATCGATACTCTTATAGATGTGCGCAAGATGGGTTCTAAAATTGCTTTCTGATGATCACAAAAAGACAAGAGCTGATGCTGTACTCAATTTTTTGAAATTTTATGAACAAGGAAGTGATTTGATTTCTCGAATAGTCACAGGAAATGAAACTTAGGTACATCATACTTCAGAAACAAAGAAACAAAGCATAATATGGAAAACTTTTAAGGAAAGCACTAGAAAAAAGTGTAAAGTTGTCCACTCTGCCGGAAAAGTCATAGCAACGATTTTCTGGGACAATACTGGTGTTTGATAGATTTTCTTGAAAGGAAAAACAATTACTGCTAAACGATACTATGACACTTTAATAAAACTGAAAGCTGCTATTAAACGAAAGAGACCAGATCGAAGAAAGTTTTTTTTTTCACAACAATGCACGTCCTCATTCAGCAAGACAAACATAGGATTTGTTACGAATGTTTTGTTGGGAAATTATTAGTCATATACCATACTCTTCAGATTTAGCACTATGTGATTTTCATCTGTTTCCTGCGCTTAAAAAACATTTGAGTGGCAAAAGTTTTGACAATGAAATCAAGGGTGAAGTGAAACCTGATTCTGATTCACAAACATGTTTTTTTATAACATTGGTATTCAAAAACTAGTATCATATTACGAAAAGTGTTTAAATATTAATAGTGATTAACGTTGAGAAGTAACTTCAGAATGAAGTTAATAAAATAAAAAAGTGATATAATTTCCTATCTTTTATTTCATTTTCCTAAGGAAGAGAAACTTACTTTTGGGATGCCCCTCGTATATATGTATAAAATTACTATGTGTTCGAGAGCGAGATAAAGCGAGAGCGTTAGAACGAAAATCTGAGCGAGAAGGTTTGAATTACAGTTCGACTTACGCGAATCTCCGATTATAAGTCGAACGCGGTGGTTTTCTGGCGGCGGAGCGTCTCACAGGCGATTGTACTTTTTGCGGAACGTTCACTTTACCGAAAAAGCGAAGAAGGAAGATCACAGCTCGATTCGGCCCTTTTATCTCCTTTGTAGCACAAAGGCTTTCTTTTTTAATCGCCTATGATATTCTAGAAAATTATAAAAATTGAGGTAACCCTCAGATTCAGATCGCGATTGGCAATTCTCGGTCGCGACGATCACGCGGTGCGTTATTGCCATGCGCGCCCGCCAAATCAGGAATCCTGATTGGGGTGTCGGTGTGTTACGCGTTTCGCGTCACGCGAGCGCGCGTGCGCTGTGACCAATCTGACTTCGATTGCCGTTTTGGCGGTTGGAATTTGCGTACGTACGATATGCGGATTGATTATATTTTGTATTGGTGAGGTGAGTCAAGTTTGTGTTTTTTGGAAGCTTCTAGAAACGTTTGAAATTTTTCTAGAAGCTTCCAATCCTCCCGTCGCACGTACACTGAATCTACAAAAACTGATTTTTAGGATGCATCTCGAACACTATGCTAAAAATGAAAAAATCTTAACATTATCCGTAACTACCATTACATTATAATTTGCTATTCATATCTCATTTTATATAATGATTAAAAGTGTTATATGTAAGATAAAGAGTGAATCTCGAAATAACTTCGAAATGATCAATGCTCTAACAGAAAAGTTTAATTACATGAATCCATAGAGGACACCTTTGTCCTTGATGATCCTATCAAGGAAGATTCAGTTAGGTTATTAGGTTAGGTCATTGAACTTTCTTAAAAGAATCACATTAAGCGCCATGAGTATCAAATACGCATCACGCTATGAAACTGTGTCCTCTGCACTCACCCAAAAATGTCACAATTAGTGGCTGCTAAATATATGAAAAAAAATCGAAATCATTCAGAAAGAAGTACAGAAGTGGGTGCAGCGATATAATGTGCCAAAAAATGTCGATGATTTACCGGAACATGGCTCGAAAATGCAAAGTGGACAAAAAAGACGATAAAAAAATAGTGAATCAGTTTTCGCGGAATCCTGGCTTAACACTGCGTCAAAGATAAGCAAAATTGAAGCAGAAAGGTTTAGATATATCGTACGAAACTATTCGAACCTATCTCAAGGCTAATAATATGAAATGGTGCAACACGGTGGTCGATCACGCTCTTATTTGACTTACTGTAATTTCGTTTCCATAATTCGTATATCGCGTGCACGCATGTGATCATTTATAAGGATAAAATTTCTTTATTTACATAAAATTGGCGAGTATAAAATTTATAAAAAGTGGACGCTTTTTAATCTCTATGTTAAAAGTTGCGAATTAAACAGAAGAAAATCTTTTTTTTCTCGAATTATTTGCGAATAATGCAACGCGTGAAAAAACGAGCGTGAGCTGAGACGGAATGATTCTGTGTCATTTTGTTTATTTGATCCCCGCAATTGCTCTTTTCTAATATAAACTATTCAAGAAATTAAACTTTTTTGATTGTAGAACTTTTTTTTTGAAAGTTTATAGTTTTATGAAAATCCCACCAAAACGTTTTTTGGGAGAAATGAAAATTGTTCAAGTATACGAAATAAAATGATGTGATGTTTGGAGTCGCTTAATCGATTCAAATAGTCCAATCATCCAATTGCTATAATCGGTGTTCGCTATTTATATTCAACTTTTCGTTACTATTCTAGTAAGGAAAGGTTAAATATGTTTCTATTCAATGGAGCAGAGTTTTGTTCCCTTCTGGACGTCACTTTTTAATGGAAAAAGGAGCGGTACTTGTAAAATGTTTCAAAACGTTAAAAACACGTTTTTCTCGAAACCTTATTTTCGAACATCGATCATCATTATTCGAAACAAGCTATTAGTCCGACTGATTTCTACTTCAAAGGTTATACTCAGAGAACATGTCATTATTGCCCGAACTATAATTAATAGCCTATGTTAATTTTTTTTATTTTTTTGAAAGCATAAATAAGAGGAAAAAATAAGCAAAATTCGAAAACTTTTTTGAAACTGTCGCATTTTGAAAATGTGCATACGATATTAATTATCCTGAGCAAGAATTACAAGTGCACTCATTAAGAAACAGCTTCATTTTTTGATTTCAGACCAACGATACCACTTACTCGTATATTATGATCGTCGTTTGACTGTGTTCGCAGAGCAGGTCTAATTTCATTGCCATGTAAATAATAAATATTACAAAAAAATATTGTTTTACATGTTTATTATATGCACTTTCTAGACTTGGATTGCTTTTTAAGTACACTTACATTTTTAAGTACACTTACATTAAAAAAATTCTCAAAAAATACGATTAAAATCGATTCTCAAACTCTTTTAAATCGATTATCTTGAATATTTTACTTATTTGTAACGATATAAAAAAATGTTTCAAATGAAAGTGAAACGGTTTCGATAGGGATGTATTTTGGCAACGTTGGTTTCATAAGTGAAGGCGTTAAAAAAGTATGAAGTTTTTTTGTAAATAATTTCACCTTTTTAAATGAAATTATATGATATATATATATTTTTTTAGATTAGATGATATGATTCTTCTAATTATTTTGCATATAAAAGTATTAAAATAGAGATATTAAAAAACTAATAGTTTATAAGACATTTTGCACTTTATTCTGACACGTTTTGATATGGAACATAAAATATCTCGTAAATTATAAATTTTTTGACAACTATCTTAATATTTTCATGTACAGAATAATAATATGAATCAATTAGTGTACAGAAAACACACAGTTGTTGTTAAAAAAAATTATGCAATGTACAATGCAACTACGTATTATATTTTTTTTATATAACTTACGTATATAGAAACTGTGTTTTCTCCGTACCAATTGATTCATTTTATTATTCTGTGCATGAAAGGCTCCTATTTTGCTGTGCGCATGCATTTAGCGGTAGGCCGAATTTTGTTATTTTTATAAATTAAACTTTCCATAACCTTATTACGAAAATTGCAAAATGATAAAAAACTTTTTGATTCACAAGGGAAATCCAGAAATATACAATAGTATCCTTGGATGTAGATGTCAATATTTTGGTAACTCCATAGAGATTTGAAAAGAAATTCCAATTCGGCGATTTTTCGACATAGACCAATTAGTTTTTGAATTTCTAAATTTTGAAAATCGGCTGCGCTTTGAGCGGCGGAGATAAATTATTCCATTAACATGCTTCGCAAGCAGTACGATTAGCTCGGATGGTTAGATATTTGCGTTGGAAATCCAAAAATGCGAGTTCGAGATTCGTCGAGAATAATTTTTTTTTTTACTTTTTTATTTATTTTTTTATTTATCCTTCGTTTATGAATTTTAATGTACAATATTATTTAATATGTTATTGAAATTTTAATAAATTCATGTGTGTACAGGGTGCGTCACCAAAATCCGGACAAATCGAACAATTCTTTGTCGTAGCAGCCTCAGAGAGCCTCTTTAATGTGTACGATTTGTATCGAAGATCCTCGGCAATTCGACGCATTGTTGGCTCGCTTACACCAACAATCGATGCTAATTTTTGCAACGATTGCCTTGGGTCATTCGAAATCAGCGTTTGAGCCCTTTCAACGACTGCAGGGATCCTCGCGGTGCGTTCTTTCGAGTGACTCTTCCTCGCTGGCATACTGGAACCTTCGTTGGACTGTTCTAAAGCCATATATTTTGCCACAACGTCATAAACAGTGGATCTCGGGTATCTAAAGGACCGAATTATTTCCGTTGCTGAGCGGCCGGCGCGAAGGTCTTCGATGATCGCGGCTCTTCGATTATACTCCGCACTTGGTTTCAACATCGCGGCCATTTTGAGAATATGACTGTTTACTAGAAGCATCAGGCTTTCTTGGACACCAATAACAATCTTTGGCGGAGGCACAGTATAGCGGAAAATTTGAATTGAAATTTGTCCGGATTTTGGTGACGCACCCTGTAATTAAATATAAAATTACGTTTTTTACACTATTACATCCATATCATCGAATGAAGAATGAATATATATTGACATATAAAAAAATTATGTGTTTCGCGGATTTCCCCGTGTCCATCCAGTCAGAAATAATAAACGACATCAAATCGACGTCGATTCCATTATTATTTCTTTGGGCAGATTCATTCTCGGAATGCCAACGTTTCATAAACCTTGCAGTCCACATCAGAGTGAGGAGCAGCCTGATATTGAGCTGTTCTTCCGAGCCATTCCCTTTATATTACGCTGCTTGTTGAAGTGGGAGGAAAAAGAGAATTGTGGGTGGAAAGGGGTGGGGGAAGACGAAATCGGTCAGTCTTCAATAACCGGGAGAATGATCTTCTGTATTTTATTTATGTTGTAGCCATTACCTCTATTTATTTAGACTGTTAGAATATTTTTGTATCACTATGGCTTTTCTATATTTTCTTGGAAAGTATGATGTAATGTTGGTCGTTTTGTCAAACAATATTTGATGTCCTGTTTCGATGTTGTGTTCTGATAATGTTGACTACGTGGCGTGTTTTAGCCTGACATCACGTTGGTGTTCTTTTATCTATAGATTGATCCGGTTTCTCCAATGTATATTTACCCACAGGAACAAAGTATTTTGTATACCTCTGAGCTGAGTGGAGGTTTTTGATCTTTAGGATTTTTTAAGATTTGCCCTATCTTTTTGAGTGATTTGAAGATAGTTCAGATATTGTGTTTGTTTAATGTTCTGCCGATCCGACCTGTTGTTTCTTAACATATGGGAGAATCGATAGGATCCTTTCGTCTGGTTGTATGTCTTGCATATTTATTGATTAGTTTGCATATTTGTTGATTTGGTTATGTCTTTTTTGTCATGTCCGTTTTTCTGTAAAACTAGTTTCAGGTGATTGAGTTCTGTCTGTAGGTGTTCTTTGTCAAAGATGATGAAAGCTCTACGTACAAATGATTGCTGACTTTTTGTGTTGGGTTTGGTGCGACTCGGTATGTAGGTATCTATTTGTGTGTATTGATTTTTTGTACACTTCATGGCCTAAGGTACTATCAGCTTTTTTAGAAATAAGAACATCTAAGAATGGAAGTTTTTCGTTTTCCTGTATGTTCATAGTGAAGTGGATATTTGAATTGATTGTTAAGGAAAATAAGAGGAATCACAATAAATTAAATTAATATAATATAAGGCTCCTCAAGATAAATTTAATATAATGGTGTAATGAGGAGAAAAGCCAATGAGAGTCACCACTAATTTTTCATGTCTAATAATATATATATTAAATTAAAATTAGAGTACAGACTAAATATTTTGTAAAATATTTAGTTCACATTTTTGTCAATCGAATGGAAATGGAGTATTGTCGAAAGTGCAATATCAGAGAGTATACACAGTGCGACAAATATGTTCCCGGACAGGGCCTGAAAATCATAATTGAAACAACAATATACATATTTTTTGGTTTTATTATTCAAAATATTCTCCTCTTCAATACACTTGTTACAGCGATTCAATAGAGATTCAAATGCATGTTCTAGCTCAGTTTGCGGAATTGCTTCTAGTGCCTGTGTAGAAGCTGATTGGATGGTCGGAATGTCATCAAAAAAGCGTCCTTTCAATTTCAATTTCAATTTTAATAATGAGAAGTCGCAAGGGACCAAATCAGGTGAATACGGTAGATAGTTTAACACAGAGACACGATTTCGAGCCAAACATTGACGGACAATCAATGAAGTGTGACTCGGTGCATTATCATGCAACAAAGACCAATTTTCTGGATCACGATATTCGGGGCGAATACGATGAATTCTGCCCATCAATCGCTTTAAAACTTCGAGATAATATGCACCAGTAATTGTTTGGCCAGTTGGAACAAACTCTTTGTGGATAATACTTTTGCTATCAAAGAATGTGATGAGCATTGTCTTGATTTTTGATAGAACTTTTCGTACTTTTTTTGCTTGTGGTGAATTTTTTGACTTCCATTCCGCACTTTGACGCTTAGTTTCTGGATCATATTGAAAGCACCAAGTTTCATCACCTGTAACAATTGATTTTAGGAAGTTTGGATTATTTTTTGCGGCTGCAACGATGTCTCTGGAATAATTGATTCTCGCTGATTTTTGATCGCTTCTTAATGTGTGTGGAACAAACTTCGCACAAACCTTCGTTTTATCCAAATCTTCATGTATAATAATATAGTTCGAATCGTTTCTCTACTGATATTTAAAGCCTCCTCCATCATTTTTAGTGATGCATTGCGATCGTTTGCAACAAAATCACATACTTTTTCGATCATTTCGAGTGTTCGAACTAAAATTGGCCGTCCTGATTTTTTGTCATCTTCAAGGGTCTCTCTGCCTTCCAAAAAACGCTTATGCCACTCAAAAACAGTTGTACGACCTAGACATTGATTGCCGTAAACTTGTTGCATCGATCGGAATGTTTCTGATGCACTTTTATCAAGTTTTGCGTTAAATTTAATCACTGCTCTTTGTTCCATATTAAAATTTCTACCTCGACCAAAATCTTGTTTAACATGAACTGTCATATCTTCGTTATATGTCAACCAAAATGAATGAAACTTTGACAGATGATAGCAAAATGTTCAATCTTTAAAATGCATGTTTGAACGCACAGATGTCGCCACTGGTTGCTGAGATGTGGTTCATGTCCGGGAACATATTTGTCGCACTGTGTATATCAAGTTAAATTTCTCGATTTTAGAAAACAACATAGAATAGAATAAAAGACGCAGCATTGGAAGATTTTTCAGCTGTGTTCTAATAAAATTTAATTAATTTTTTGAAGTCCCAAAGGCTCTAAAATGAAAGATATAATATTTTTTTTGAAATGTTTATCGAATAAATGAAATCTCCTAATACTTTAATATGTATTTGATCTACATTGTAATTTTATTCATAGTAACTTACACCTGTCAGCGAAATGAGTAAAATGTCTAAAACTCAATAGTCAACTCATAACTCACTTTAAAATATCTTTCAGAGTTCTTTATGAAATATCTTAAAGAAGAACCCTTAAAGATATCTTAAAGTTCTCTTTCGAATCGATTTAAAATAAGGAAGCATTGTTAGAGGTTAACCCTTTTTATTACAACAGTTTTTTTATATTATTGTCAAATTGCTAGTAAATTTGTTTTATGTAGAATTAGTTTCTATCATGTTGCCGTGCGATTATCTTAACTTGTAAAACTTATACAAAAAAAGAGAGAAATTGTTTCCCTACGGTTGTGCATAATCGTTTATGGTATATATTGCCGCCAATAGCATAAGCAAAATCGGAAGCTGCTTTCCTAAAAAAAAGATGGCAATTCAGGTGACGCAATTTGTATCAAATTTATTGCTATCTGGGTAAATTCTTCAATGTCGTCTGTTATATTTTGCTGAATAAACAAACTACGTGTTTTAGAAATTATCAGTTGAAATCAGATTAACGATGGTCTGTTGTGAAATTATAGAGAGATATCTTTATTGTGTGAGAATTCAGATCGAAATAATGAGTCATATGTTTTTATGATATATATCATCCTAATTATTCTGCAACAAAACAAAATAATGAATAAATAACTCATCATTCTATACAAATATTGCAATGGAATTTCAATTTATTACAGTTTAATCCTCTATTCTAATTCCTTTTTTTCATTACCCAATTATATCAATTATATTTATTCTTCGTTCGGTTAGGTGGATGTGATAAGTTAAAAGCATAAGTTTATATTTAATTATATGCAGTGGATTTATTAAAATTTCACATAACATAATTAAATAATACTGTACATTAAAATTCATAAAAAGAATAAATAAAATAAATAAATAAATAAATAAGTAAACAATTATTTACCACAGATCTAGAACTCGCACCTTTCGATTTCTAATGCGAGCACCTAACTATTGCACCTGAGCCAATCGTACTGCTTGTGAAGCATGTTAATACGAAGCATGTTTATTTGTTCGCGTTATTTTCACTTTTGACATCTTCGCTTTTTCTTTTTTTAAGGCAAAATATGTATCTATCTTATTTTAAGTGCAAAAATATTTGGCGATTTCATGTAATGCGAACAGACCTATTGGAACGGCTCATCTACGTCGCCTAAAGCGCGGCCAATTCTCAAAATTTAAAAACTCGAACAGCCTATGTGGACAGATCGTCGAACAAAATTTCTTTCCTGATCTGTAACAAAAAAATTGGCATCTAAATCCAAGGGTACTATTTCTGGGATTCCCCTTGTCAGTTTAATCCATCCTATCTACACAAGAGCGCATTATCAAAAATTGCAGGAGACCGTGTATATACATATATTAGGTGTAGTAAAAAGAAATCCATTATTTTTCCATTAGATGGCTTTAGTAATCTGTATCTCATCTACGCGTGATACAAATTACTAAAACCATCTATTGGAAAAATAATGGATTACTTTTTACTACACCTAATAGGTAAAGATCTAAATGAGTCTTACTGAATTAAAGAAGCTTTCTCAATTGATACGTATATTATGACACATCCAGATAGAACACAGAAGTTGTAAAAATATTTTACGTCTCTAAGTTTACTTATAAACAACAAATGAAATATGAGATATCATTATGATTTTATATTTTATTTGGCAGAAATTACAGCGTCCACAACAATTAGTAACAAAAAAATCAATCACATGTGCAATCTTTGCGAATTTGCAATCGCAAATTAGTCACGATTTCTCTTATCGATTAGAATTTGTATCACAATTTACTCGTAATTACGCAATCGTTTTTTGTTACTCCTATCATTCACACTTCAAACTTTGTATCTGTTCCTCGAGACACTCCGTCGATGATTCCACAAAAGTTTTATTCATAACTTTATACGCCTGCTCCATGAGCTTTGGTAAATCGTCTTTGGTCATACCCACGGTAGGAATAGGTGGTAGAACAGTAATATAACTACTTCCTGTGAAATATCAAATCTCTTTTTAGTTACATAAGTACAGTTTCATACATAAAAATATAATTATATATAAGAAAAACAATCCTTCAGTTGATACAGAGAATTATAACAGGGTCAATGCCTTCATAATTTAAACAAATCTTTATTCTGTAACCTTGATTTATAAAAAAAATTAAATAGAAGAAATGTTAATTAAAAGCAAACAAAATGGTCTCAAATTAAAGCGCGCGCGCGCGTGAGAGAGAGAGAGAGAGAGAGAGAGAGAGAGAGAGTTTATTATCAATTTAGTTTAAAATAAGTTTATTGAAATTATAATAGTCACAACGAATAGTAACTAGTTTTTTAATGACAATATTATATATATATATATATACAATATTATATTAGAAGTACAAATTAGTTCGGTCCGTTTTCCAAAAGATGGCTCCGGCTGTTGTGAATGGTTTATAGTGACAGCTGATTTTGGCGTTTTCAGAGAGGTTAGACATCTGCTAATAATATTCAGTTTATATCGCTTTGAGTTTCATACAAAAACTTTGATTTTTACGGTGCTTAAAATGTCGAATTTTATGTTAACCAAGCAGCATTTGCGGGAGGTTCTAATTTTCTGCTTTAATTGGAAGAAAAGTGCAGCTGAAGCCCATCAAATGCTTGTCAAAGTTTATGGTGACACTGCTCCAACTGATAAATCATGTAGGGAATGGTTTCGACGTTTCAAGGATGGAGATTTCAGCGTTGAAGACAAGCTTCGCTCTGAACAGCCAAAAAAATTCGAAGAATTTCAAAGAATTAGAAGGCATTACTCGAAGAAGATCAGAGTCAAACCCAAGAGGATCTTGCAGAATCATTGGGAGTAATAAGCACGTTTCTGCACGATTGAGAGCCATGGGAATAATTCAAAAACAAGAAAATTGGATGTCTTATGAACTGAAATCGAGAGACGTTGAAAGCGATTTTTCACTTGCGAACAGCTGATTCAAAGACAACAAAGAAAAGGTTTTTTGCATCGGATTGTGACTGGAGATGAGAAGTGGATATTCTATGACAATCCCAAGAAGAAAAAATACTACGCTAAGCCCGATCAATCGTTGCCATCGACCTCAACATCAACACCAAAGCCGAACATTCATGGTTCAAAGATCATGCTCTGTATCTGGTGGGACCAAAAGGGTGTTGTTTACTATGAGCTGCTGAAACCTGACGATTCCATTACGGGCGATCGGTATCAGCTACAATTGATTCATTTGAGGCGTGCATTGCGAGAAAGACGGCCGGAATACGAGCAAAGACATGATAAAGTTATTTTTCTTCATAACAATGCTCGGCCTCATGTCGCAAAAGTCGTAAAAAAATATTTGGAAACGCTCAAATGGGATGTTTTACCGCACCCGCCATATTCTCCGAACATTGCTCCTTCTGATTATGGTTGTTCCGAAGGATGCAGCACGATTTGGCAAGTCATCGGTTCACTTCTTTCGCAGAAATTGAAAATTGGCTCCAAAATTGGATCGCCTCCAAAGACGAGTCATTTTTTCAAGATGGAATTCGAAAATTGCCTGAGAGATGGGAAAAAGTAGCCAATACTTTAATTAATCTGTTCATTCATTTTGTTTTGAAATAAATGCATTTTTGAACAAAAAAATGAACCGAACTAATTTGTACTCCCAATATATAACAACCTAACTTTCGCGCGGAATAGCTTGTCGGAATGGATATATCTGGTCGGAACACAAAAGAGGGAGGTGGGATGCAGATTGACTATACAAAGATCGTAATAAAGAAAGTATTGAATATTGAGGAATATGATTCATGTGCTGTCATGTTTACAATAGGTATATATGCTCATACGCGCGCGCGCATACCTATTGCGTGTTTGTAAGCACATATATGTTTTGCTGAACGTAGTCTCGCTCAGCGGATGCCACAGATGGCTTTTTGTGTTGTGGCCGAGATAGTAATCACTCAAAAAATAAGTATACACCTGGATTTCATGATTTCACCGGACTTTAACGGACTTTATTGGACTTTGAGGAATTCTTCGGACTTCGTCGGACTTCACCGGACTTCATCAGATTTTTGACAGATTGTACACCGGAATCGGAATTCATGAGTGGTTATCCCCTCGGTCGCGGCGCGTTGACAATACGCGACATATGCGTTGGAAATCAGCTGCGCGCAGCAGCGCGTGACCACTTCTTCTCGCGACAGTAGCGGCCACTAGGAGTCGGATTGAATCGGAATGGAATTGCGGCAGAAGCTGGAAAAGAATCGAGAGCACTAGCATTCGCGTCTTTATATACAAATTGTTGCTCCCTATGAATTAACGCTCTTATAAACGAATTGTTGCTCCTGCTTGTATTATTTCGAAAACGCTCAGCGATTCTCGCTGGCTGACAATACAAGCGGAAACAATACCGTCGACGGTATTCGATCAGTTTCGAAAAACTCTAGCGGCTATCACCTGTGCATTAAGTTATTTTAAATGCGGTGATAACAATGTCGAGGTTCGTAAGGATGTATTCAGGATGCATCGTTACACATATAATGGAGATGTTCCAAGTTTACTTAGTCTTCTATCCAGCAAGAACCTAGCTAATGCTAAATATTCATAGAAAATTCGTATTCCCAATGTACCGAATATTCCGCAGTAAAAAAATTGTCACGTACAAATGTCATATACAAATGTCGATGAAATGTTTGGAACATTGTATGAATACTTGTATATACGAAAATCACTCGCAAGCAAATAGTACACATCTCCGCCGACAGAGAGCTGCAGCGGAAAGCATTTATTCATTAACAAGAATCATTTGGGAGAGAATATAAGGAGCAGTATTTTGCCTATAAAGTAATTCTCAATATTGGGATCCAAGATGAAAGTGCGAAGTGTTTTTCAAAATTTTGTTTAAAAACGGATTCAGGGACGATCAAACCTGGAATTCCTGGAAAAATTAAAATTTTGTAGAACATATATGGAACATTTGCGGAATATGTAACAATATTTAAATGAAATTTTTAACCAATATTTGAATGTTGCTTTAGGATTTCGTAAATATTTCGGAATATTCCGGAATACTCTTGGAATGTTTTTTTTAAGAAATATAATAATATAAGAAAAAGACTCAAATAATTAATAAAATTAATAATAAGTATAAGGCTACAAGTCAAGCAAAATCTTAATGCTATATTATTATGAAACAAAAGTTTATTATAACATACATTTCGACCCTAATTAAATCATTCTCAGTGTTGAAATTAATACAATTTTTAAAAAATAACGATTTATTTGAATATTAACATAACAAACACATCGAATAATTTAGAAAGTAATTATAATAATATGTAAACTCATCGCAGTATATGTAAAATTTCCATTATGAATGGTATTGAGCATTGTTAAGTATATCAACGTGAGAAATTAGATGCAGAAAAATTTGGATAAAAATAACTTGAATGTGTAGATACATTACAGCGTATGTAGTCATCAATGCACAGGTGGGCCAGGAATCCCAAAAAGTGGCCAAAATTCATTTTAATATTGATGTAGAGAATTACACAGTGCGACAAATATGTTCTCGGACAGGGCCTGAAAATCATAATTGAAACAATAATATGCATATTTTTTGGTTTTATTATTCAAAATATTTTCCTCTTCAATACACTTGTTACAGCGATTCAATAGTGATTCAAATGCATGTTCTAGCTCAGTTTGCGGAATTGCCTCTAGTGCCTGTGTAGAAGCTGATTGGATGGTCGGAATGTCATCAAAAAAGCGTCCTTTCAATTTCAATTTCAATTTTAATAATGAGAAGTCGCAAGGGGCCAAATCAGGTGAATACGGTAGATGGTTTAACACAGACACGATTTCGAGCCAAACATTGACGGACAATCAATGAAGTGTGACTCGATGCACTATCATGCAACAAAGACCAATTTTCTGGACCACGATATTCGGGGCGAATACGATGAATTTTGCCCATCAATCGCTTTAAAACTTCGAGATAATATGCACCAGTAATTGTTTGGCCAGTTGAAACAAACTCTTTGTGGATAATACTTTTGCTATCAAAGAATGTGATGAGCATTGTCTTGATTTTTGATAGAACTTTTCGTACTTTTTTTGCGTGTGGTGAATTTTTTGACTTCCATTCCGCACTTTGACGCTTAGTTTCTGGATCATATTGAAAGCACCATGTTTCATCACCTGTAACAATTGATTTTAGGAAGTTTGGATTATTTTCTGCGGCTGCAACGATGTCTCTGGAATAATTGATTCTCGCTGATTTTTGATCGCTTCTTAATGTGTGTGGAACAAACTTCGCACAAACCTTCGTTTTACCCAAATCTTCATGTATAATAATATAGTTCGAATCGTTTCTCTACTGATATTTAAAGCCTCCTCCATCATTTTTAGTGATGCATTGCGATCGTTTGCAACAAAATCACGTACTTTTTCGATCATTTCGAGTGTTCGAACTAAAATTGGCCGTCCTGATTTTTTGTCATCTTCAAGGGTCTCTCTGCCTTCCAAAAAACGCTTATGCCACTCAAAAACAGTTGTACGACCTAGACATTGATTGCCGTAAACTTGTTGCATCGATCGGAATGTTTCTGATGCACTTTTACCAAGTTTTGCGTTAAATTTAATCACTGCTCTTTGTTCCATATTAAAATTTCTACCTCGACCAAAATCTTGTTTAACATGAACTGTCATATCTTCGTTATATGTCAACCAAAATGAATGAAACTTTGACAGATGATAGCAAAATGTTCAATCTTTAAAATGCATGTTTGAACGCACAGATGTCGCCACTGGTTGCTGAGATGTGGTTCGTGTCCGGGAACATATTTGTCGCACTGTGTATATTATCTTATTGTATAGTAATGAAAGTAGTAAGAACATAAATTTTATGAACATAAATAAAATATTTTCTCATTGGTAGATTTTTTAAATTGAAAAATCGTCTAAAAAGATGAACGCGCAATTTATTAAAAAAATCGTATATTTTGAAATATGCAATATGAAAGTGTCTACCCTTAATTTTATCTCCAGGGATGACGTTTACAAAATAATCAATAATTAACCTAAAATAATACATGCTGTAGTAAGAAAAGATGTAAAGTGTCAAATTTTCAAAAGTGTCAATTTATGGCAATAATTCCCTATTAATTAATCATTCTCCTACATTTTCCTTTCTATAGAAATGTTAATGGCACCATTTTGTTCATATTATTGTACACTTTCACTTAGATATGCGGCGAATATGCGGCATTTGATATCTATTAGCTCAAAATTTGTCTCAAACATATCTGTGCGCGAGGATCGCTGCTGCGCCGCGCTGCATCTCAAAAAGTGACAAGAGTTTAAAATGTTGATGAATTTGCGTAAAACTCGGTACTTAGTGTTTTTTGGGATCGCTGATTTCAAACTGTCCAATCGTATGCGAACAATGTCGAGTTCTACATGAAGACTCACTCGAGCTGATATTATAAGGAATATGCGAGTATTTTCGATAACTAATTTTGTACATTGATTTTTGCGATCAGTAAATGTCTGAAGAGGGCTCAATCCGGTAGTCGAAATTTGTAATGGTACCTGTTGTTTAATTTTCTAATTAATCACATGTTTTATATTTGAATTTAGATTGTTTTCTTTATTTTTATTTTTCTTTATTTATATGTTATTCTATTTAATTATGTTAAATTTTAAATGTGTTTGACTCTTACTTTGCCCTTTATTTATTGTTATTTAATTTGTTTTCTTTTCACACTATTTCGTCAACTACTTTCCCTTCAAGAAAGTTTGATTCATATTCCCAATATGCCGAATATTTCAGATCAGTAAAGAAATCGCCACAGAATGTACAAATGTCGACGAAATGTTCAAATTATTGTATGAATACTCCTTGTAAATATTACGAAAATCGCGAGTGAGCGAGCAGTATACATCTCCACATAGAAAGAAACTCACGTAAAATAAGCATCTTAAAGGAGTCTAAAATCGCACTATAATTTCTTCGTGATAGATTCTAGAAACTACAGTGTTGTAGGTTAATCATAGGCATAACATTTAATTTTAAGAATTCTACTTAGCAATATAAAAAAGTTATGGAAAACAATTTTAAAATTCTGTTAGTTTTGAAGTTTAGGTTCGCTATATTGTGCCATTAAAAATTTTTTGACATCAGATTCGAAATTAGCGACCCCAAAAATCTCTAAATACCGAGTTTCACGCAAATCCATCATTTTAAATTTTGGCCACTTTTTGGGATCCCTGGCCTACTGTGCAGCGGCTATCTTATAAAATGACCTTAAAAACGCAATCGCAAAGGTTCGGAATTGCACTCTCAAATTGACAGATGATCCAATTATTGTAGAAAAATGATAAAACACAAGGGATAGTGAATGTGTGTATTATTACGGGTATACAAGAAAATAAAAAACTTGGAGAAAAATAACAACGCTTGCTACTCTTCGCGCGCCATACGTCGGTCTGTCTGTTCTCGCTTCGCCGCGCTCCCTCTATTTACCTACATGTCACCCCTTTACGAAACTCGCCGCTCGCACAATAATCTGAAAAGCGTGCCAAATCGCATCCTACACTCAGCCATCCTACTTACATCTACCTTCAGATGTATGATTTTAAAGTGTAGCTTCTTTCCAAGATTTCATGTGATCGATGGCCATAGACATTATGCGAGGCCCTTCTGCTTCACTTATTTTCTCGACGATATATCATTCATTGCGAAGTGTTTTCTTAACATAGTATGGGCCTAGATATTTAGCAGCTAATTTTAATTCCGAATCATCTTGTGTATGCTTAATGGCAACTAAATCGCCTTCGTTATATTGTGGTGAAGCTTTTCTCTTCTTATTATACGTTCGCTTATTTTCTTCTTAAATTTTTAATGATGAATTATCTTGCAAACTCTCGAGATTGTTAGCGCTTCTCTTAGAAAGACGCTGTTTTTCTCGCTTCGATAATGTTTCTAATGGTGGAATCTTCTTTCATTTTCGTGTGCCGAACAAAAGATAAAACGGCGACATTCCAGTGCTTCTAGTGATTATACTATTCAGATACCTTTGTACTTTTTCTATGGATTTGTGCCATTCAGAAGGATTTGGATGTACTAATTTTGTTAATAGAGGTATTACGGTTGATCCTTTCGATTTGGCCATTTCCTCGAGGTACGCCGGTAACAACAGTTACATGTTCTATTCCTTCGTCTTTACAATATTCTTTAAAGTCGTGCGAGATAAAAGCACTATCTCGATTTGACATGATGCGTCGCGAATTTCCAAAAACAGCATTTTGTTTAACTTATCTAAGACTTCGATGGTGTTAATCTTTACAGAGTATAGCCAGATAAATTTGATGAAGCTATTTATGATAGCGAAAATGTAATTGTACTTTTTCTTTGTGGACGACAAGGGTCTATGTGATATGTCCCAAAGGAAATGTCTTCTTTATCTATAGGATGTAATCATCCTTCCAGATTTCCGGACTTTTTTCCGTTAAAATACAGTTGATACAATTTACGCACATACTTCTCTATCTTTGGACGCATTCCTTTGAACTAATAGTCTGTCTATTAGTTTTTCCGTTTTGTCAACAGCAAAGTAACTTCAATCATGAACATATCGAATGATGCTAAGTTGCATTGGCCGGTATAACAATTAAAACTTCATTATTTATCATCTTGTATAGCAAGTTATTCCTTATGCAATAATCGTCTGTTTTGCCCAACTGGGTTTGTTCCCAAATCTTTTTTGTTTCGTCGTTGTCTAGTTAACTTCTCCTTAGTTTAGTTGCAATCGTCTTTTGGCATTCGATTATCATTATTGTTGCGGGCAAAGAGTTCCTGCTGAGGGCAGAAACTCTTCCAACGTAGCGCATAAGATTTCCTGTGCGATGTTTGATTGTGTACATAAAGCCTTGAAGGAACAGAGCCTATCTCGCAATTTTCATACAACAATTAGTTTTTTTAAGTGTTAACATAAATGCTTGACAATCTGTCATTATTTTAAGCGGAATGCCGATCAGATAAACTCTAAATTTTTTTATCGCTTTTACTAAATCGCTTGTGCTAAAACTTCTAGCTCATAACTGTGTAACTTTGCTTCTGCCGTCGACGTTTTTATACTCGCAAAATATACCGGATGAAAACAACGGTCTTCGCTATCACGCTGCATTAAAATCGCTCCGAATCCGTAGCTGGACGCGTTGGTATGTAATTCAGTATCTGCAGTAGGTGAATATATACGTAATACTAGTTTGTTACACAGTATTTCCTTTAGTTGATCGAACGCCTGTATTTCTCTATCGCCATAGGGAAAACGCGCATCCTTTTTAATTAATTCTGTTAACGGGCGAGCAATTGTCGCATAACCTACCACAAACTTTCTAAAGTAGCCTGTAAAGCCTGAAAAATTTTGTATCGTCTTTACATCCTTCGGTATCAGAAAATTTCTTATCGCTTTAGTTTTATCTTCGCAAGGTGTAACATTACCATTTTCTAAGATATAACATAAGTAGTTGATCTTCGTTTGTAAAAACTGACACTTCTCCCAATTTAGCGTTAATTCGTACTCGCTGGCTATCGATAAAACTGCTTTTAAACGCGACAAACCTTTTTGGTAATCAATAGAGGGCGATTAAATTGTCCATGTAAACTGAAATGATTTCTTTTGTTACTAAATCATTAAATACGGCATTTATGTAACGTTGAAAATATTCGGGTGAAATACTTAAGCCAAACGGCATGCGTAGAAATTCATAGTGTCTGTTGAGTACTATGAACGCTGTATATTTGCGATTATCCTCGGTTACTACACATGGAAAAACTCATTTGCTAAATCTAACATCGAGAAAACCCGAGTACCTTGTCAATTTGATCCTCTATAATAGGTAATGAATAGCGTACTTTCACTATTTTATCGTTCAGTTTACGATAGTCAAAACATAATCGCGTCGTGTTATTTTTCTTTTTCATATATAGATAGAGCTAGCATAGTTTGAATATGACGGCTAAATAACTTTGATCTAATCACGTTTGTATCTGCGTATCGACAATCTTTAATTCTTGGAGCGCTAATCGGTGAGCGCATTAATAGATCGGGACGTCATCCTTTACAACAATTTGTAACTCAATTCCTATAACTTTAGTCTTTTGCGGCTTATAATCAGATACAATTTGTTGAAGTTGTTTTCTGTGGTCTTGATTACTTATGTACGATAAATCTACTTCATTTACTTTAGAAACTACATCAATTTTGTTAACAAAGATTAACTCGTTAACTTTTTCCGTGATCTTCGTAACATTTATTATTTTACCATCTCTTATTTGAATATCTACTTCGTTCAGAAAGTCGGATTCAATGATCATGTCATCATTCAAAAGCGCATCAGGGACCACATGGAGATCAATTTCGAAGTATTAATAAAATATTATCTTAGGACTGATTCACGTAAAAGTATGTATTCGCTAATACATATTTTTACGTGAGTCAGTCCTAAGATAATATTTTTGGCTGCATCAACATCTTAAAATTTAACCGTCTGACTAATCAGTTTCAGAGCTTCCATTTTGACATAAAATCCCGCACGTATGAGACTTTAAGTCACCTGAATCAAACAAAGCAGTTGCTTCGATGTTATTAATTTGAACAACTTCATAAATTCTCTTACATTTATTGTGTATTATTTTCGGACTACATCTTCTACCTTACTCTGAGCATTGCAGCTTTTATTCTTCTCGACCTTTGTACACTGCGAACAATTTGCCGCTATGTGTCCATGCTCGTTACATTGGAAGCACAATATACCTTTTTCCTTCGATGGGCACGCTACACTGAGATGATTTTTTCCGCCACAATTAAAACAACACTTAACTTCCGCTTTTTCATCCATCTTACTAGTCTGTGCCTGCTTTTTCCTAGGATCGTCCGACCTAACCTCTTACCTGCGCTCTTACTCTTAGTTTTCATTAACTCATGTGTATTTATTATAAATTCGCCTTTAATTGAAATATCATTTTAGCGCCATAAAATTGTTTTATTTATCTCATCATCGACAATGCTATCTATTATATACTGTATGCCCGCGGAAATTTCATGTCTAGCGACAATCTCTAACATTTTATAATAATACTGATGGTACATCTCGTTCGATCTTTTCTTTCTTCTTTGTAACTTCATGTGGATTGCATGACTATCTACCTTGGGAGCAAATTCCGATCTTAACGCGGCTCTGATGTTCTTCCATGTTTTTCCACGTACTTCATGGTTCACGAAAAGGCGCACCGATCCGAACTAATAGTCGTCTCGCATATATCGTCTGATACACTACTGACCATTCATATAACTTTGCTAAATCGTCGAATTCTCACTGGTTTATGTTTTTTCCATCATCACCACTGAATTTATCGATAGCGTTAATATGTATATATCTTCCTCATTCTAACGGTCTATCTTCGTCTTCATTTTCGTCTCTTATCATTGCCGCCTCGTTCACGTCATCATAATTCTCGTCGCTATATATGTCGCTCTCGTCGTTTTCATCGCTTCAATCGTCTTATTAGCTCTAACTTATTGCCCGCTTTTAGCTTACACTTTTTCAGCTCGTCCTTCAACTACACAACGTCCTCGTACTTGTTGCTACTCATTGCCGAGATGCTGCCTTGTGCACCTTGGTCCGTTATCTTGAATATCACTTTTAAGCTTTCCTCTTGATTCTGAATGAGCTCCCAATTGTAGAAAAATAATAAAACACAAGGGATAATGAATGTGTGTATATTATTATGGGTATATATAATGTAGAATGTGTATATATAAGAGAATAAAAGACTTGAAGAAAAATACAACACTTGCTACTCTTCGCGCGCCACGGTCTGCCTGTTATCGCCTCGCCGTGCCCCCTCTAACTACCTACATGTCGCCCCTTTACGAAACTCGCTGCTCGCACAAGCAAAATTTGAAAAACGTGCCAAATCGTACCGCATCCTACATTATGAATATTGAAATATAATTTAGAAAATATGGTATAAAATAGTATGTTAAATTGAATGTAAGTAACCAGATAAAACAATTTCCTCAATTTATGATCAAAATTTCGCAAAAATGATGTTTCAGTTATATAAATAAACTAAAAAATTGTATGTCTAAAGATAAAATAGTTACATAAATAAAATTAAAACTTGTATATATAAATATCTTGAGATAAGAAAGAATATAACTTGCTAGCTAAAGTAATTTCCTAAATTCATACAACAAAATTTCACAATAATGATGTTGTATTATATTAATCGAACAAAAAATTGTATGTTTAATAATATAATGATTATATAATTAAAATTAAAACTTGTATATATATATATACCGGGTGTCTCAGAGCACCCGTACCACCCTTTTAAAAGGTAGGGATGTGTTTGTACAAAAAAATGGTTCAGACAAAATTTGCAGGATTTCGGGAGATCTATCTGATGTGACCTTGAATTTGACCTTGAGGTCGACCTTGGGCATAACTCAAGGTCAAAGTACCGTTTTACAAATGTAAAACCTTATTCATGACATCACAAATGAAAATAGCGGAAAATTTTACGTCCGAATACGTTATCAAGCCTAGGTCAAAATTACCCTTAGAGGTCATGTGGAGGTCAAGTTACTTTTAGAGCACCCGTACCAACCTTCTAAAAGATATGGATGTGTGTGTACAAAAAATAGTTCAAACAATACTAGGTATTTACATAGCTATGATGCATCCATCTGCTGGTGAATTTGAATTCTACCTTTAGATTCATTTGTAGTCGTGTACATCGATTTTTAAAGATTCCTAATTATCAAGATCTTGAACAGTCGATGCCGCTTGTGTCAGCGTTACCCAAGATGTACCACGTGGAGGTCACAAGGTCGGACTTACACCTCATCGGGGTGCTTTTTTAAGGTGGTTCCCCTTGCCGTCACCTTTGTTCGTACGCATGTGTTCAGTCTAGATTTTCGAAGTGTCCTCCACGTGCATGTATGAAGGCTGTTATTCTTCGTTGAAAATCATCCGTCACCCGACGAATTTCGACAGGATCTAGAGACTGAATGGCTTCTCGAATTCTGTTCTTCATGTCTTCTGAAGTCGTAGGTCGTTCGCGGTATACGAGGTCTTTTATTCTTCCCCACAAATAAAAATCCAAAATTGTAAGATCCGGTGATCGTGGTGGCCAGTTATGTGGATCATATTTACCTATCCATTGGCCGCGAAATATGCGGTTCAGTTGTTGACGAGCAATGACAGACGTGTGGGCTGGACATCCATCCTGTTGAAACCACATATTTAGACGTAGTTAAAGTGGAATATCTTCAAGTAAACGTGGGAGTTCGTTTTCGAGTAAATTGACAGAAAACGGTTTAGATTTTCTTCAAAGAAAAATAGTCCGACGATATGCGTATCAACAATTCCGCACCAAACATTGACTTTCCAGATACGTTGATGATCGATTTCTCGATACCAATGTGGATTCTCTTGCGCCCAATAACGGAGATTATGTGTGTTCACTTCGCCGTCACTTTTGAAGGTGCACTCATCAGAAAACAAGATACTTCTATGGAAAGTAGGTAATTGTTGAGTAATCCAATTACAGAATATCAGTCTTTGTCTATGATCGTCCAATGTCATGGCCTGGTGAAGTGACATTCGATATGGATGAAATGAATTTTCTCGCAAAATTCTACTGATAGTGCTTCTACTTATTCCACTATCTCTTTCTCGTCTTCTTAAAGAATCGGTAGGATTTACAAGAGCAGAAGCAATTATATCAGGTGCCCGTACTGCACGAAGCGGATGATGAATTTGCATTCCTTTATTATAATCCGGTTGGACGATACCTTTTTGAATTATCCGCCGTTGCAAACGACTGAAAACATTGCGCGAATGAGGTGTACGATCGGGATATTCATTTCGCCACATTCTTTCAGCTTCGCAAAAACTTCCAGCCCTACCCAAAACCGACAACATTAACGCAGCTTCTTCGCTTGAGTAAGACATATCTACCTATAAATGAATAATAATCCCCGAATATTGAAGTACCTAAGTACCTACCTACCTAGGTATAAAACGCACCTAAAAAAAAAACCGACAGTTTATAAAACTCTTAAGCGATATTTCGCGGCCAATGGATAGGTAAATATGGTCCACATAACTGGCCACCACGATCACCGGATCTTACAATTTTGGATTTTTATTTTGTGGGGAAGAATAAAAGACCTCGTATACCGCGAACGACCTACGACTTCAGAAGACATGAAGAACAGAATTCGAGAAGCCATTCAGTCTCTAGATCCTGTCGAAATTCGTCGGGTGACGGATGATTTTCAACGAAGAATAACAGCCTTCATACATGCACATGGAGGACACTTCGAAAATCTAGACTGAACACATGCGTACGAACAAAGGTGACGGCAAGGGGAACCACCTTAAAAAAGCACCCCGATGAGGTGTAAGTCCGACCTTGTGACCTCCACGTGGTACATCTTGGGTAACGCTGACACAGGCGGCATCGACTGTTCAAGATCTTGATAATTAGGAATCTTTAAAAATCGATGTACACGACTACAAATGAATCTAAAGGTAGAATTCAAATTCACCAGCAGATGGATGCATCATAGCTATGTAAATACCTAGTATTGTTTGAACTATTTTTTGTACACACACATCCATATCTTTTAGAAGGTTGGTACGGGTGCTCTAAAAGTAACTTGACCTCCACATGACCTCTAAGGGTAATTTTGACCTAGGCTTGATAACGTATTCGGACGTAAAATTTTCCGCTATTTTCATTTGTGATGTCATGAATAAGGTATTACATTTGTAAAACGGTACTTTGACCTTGAGTTATGCCCAAGGTCGACCTCAAGGTCAAATTCAAGGTCACCATCAGATAGATCTCCCAAAATCCTGCAAATTTTGTCTGAACCATTTTTTTGTACAAACACATCCCTACCTTTTAAAAGGGTGGTACGGGTGCTCTGAGACACCCTGTATATATATATATTAGGTGTTGGAATTAATTCGTAGCGTTTTACAAGTGATGGGAAGTACTTTCATTAATGTATTTTTTAATGCTCATGTGAAATAAATAACATTCTTTCATTAAAAAACGCTACGAATTAATTCCAACACCTAATATATATATATATATATATATATATACATACATATATACATATATATACATATACAAATTTTAATTTTATTTATGTAACTGTTTTATCTTTATATTATATATATACATGTATACACATATATATATATATATATATATACACACATATATATAAGATGATTCAAAATTCCCGCATCGGAATAAAAGACGTGATACTTTATGCTAAAACAAACAACTTTTTCCTTTAACAAAATTGCGTTCGACAAGTAGTTTTTGCAGTAGAGCAGGTTGAAGTTAACGAATAAACGTTCTTGTCTACATGGCGCTTAGGGACGGCACGCGCTCCTTACTCGCGTGTACCTCGGCTATTATTCAACAATAATATTTGAAGATTCAAATATGGCTTTATTATAAATTACAATAGTTTATGACATCTTAATACAATCTTAAATAATAAATAATAATACTAATAATTGCTTTCGTAATAAATGATTAAAAGAATTGTTTCTGATGCCGTCGCATTTGAAAATGTAGATACATATGAATAACAATACGTTTTACGAGTCGAGCGTTCTAATTCTAAATATCGCACAATTGCGTATGATAAATATTATTAAACTTAAAGGATAGCTTATTGATTAAGTGAATGCATAACTCTCAAATGCTAACAAACTGATCTATTTTGAAACAATGATTAAAGATAAAGTAAAATGTTCGAGGTAAGATACATTAAGCGTTAATTTTTTCTTTATCCTTTATGATAAAGAATACGATAAAAAAATCAATCAAAATTATTAATTTTCATGTTAGTTTTAATAATACATTTTAATTAATAATACGTTAATTAATACATTTATATATAATAACACATTTAACAGTACATTTTAATAACAATTAACATTTCGAACATTTTACTTTATTTTTAATCTGTTTCAAAATAGATCAGATTGTCAGCATTTGAGAGTTATGCATTCGCTTAATCAATAAGCTATTCTTTAAGTTTAATAATATTTATCATACGCAATTCTGCGATATTTAGAATTAGAACGCTCGACTCGTAAAACGTATTGTTATTCATATGTATCTACGTTTTCAAATGATGCGACGGCATCAGAGACAATTCTTTTAATCATGTATTACGAAAGCAATTATTATTATTATTATTATTTATTATTTAAGATTGTATTAAAATGTCATAAACTAATTTATAATAGCCATATTTGAATCTTCAAATATTATTGTTGTATAATAGTCGAGGTACACACATAAGGAGCGCGCGCCGGTCCTGAGCGCCATGTAGACAAGAACGCTTATTCGTTAACTTCAACTTGCTCTACTGTAAAAACTACTTATCGGACGCAATTTTGCTAAAGGAAAAGTTGCTTATTTTAGCATAAAGTATCACGTCTTGTACTCCGGATGCGAGAATTTTGAATCACTCTGTGTATATATAGGAGTATAAATAAGTTTCCGCCGTTTGACAAAAGATTGTGCCACCAATATGTTATGGTTAAAATTGTCTGCTGTAAAACGTCATATCGTAAGATTGGACATCTGGTAACAACATAACCTTGAAATATTAGCGATTTTGTATCAGCATCATATATCTTTTTTCATGCGAAAATGTCGAGTTTTGAGCCGAATAAACGTCATTTGCGGGAGCTTTTGATTTACTTCTTTAATTTGAAGAAATCTGCAGCTGAGGCGCATCGATTGCTTGTAGAAGCATATGGTGAGGCTGCCTTAAGTGAAAGAAGTTGCCGTGAGTGGTTTCAAAAGTTTAAGAACGGTGAATTTGACGTCGAAGACAAAGAACGTAGCGGAAGGCCGAAAGTGTACGAAGACGCGGAATTGGAATCATTATTGGATGAAGATTCGTGCCAAACGCAAGAAGCACTTGCACTTACATTAGGAGTGACTCAACCAGCAATTTCACATCGCTTAAAATCATTAGGAATGATTCAAAAGCAAGGAAATTGGGTTCTATATGAACTGACGCCGAGAAACGTTGAACGCCGATTTTTCACATGTGAAATGCTGCTTGCCAGGCACAAACGAAAGGGTTTTTTGCATCGTATAGTCACTGGTGATGAAAAATGGATTCACTACGATAACCCAAAGAAGAAAAAATCATGGGGACCACCTGGCCATGCTTCAACATCAACAGCCAAGCCGAACATTCATGGAAAAAAGCTCATGTTGTGTATTTGGTGGGATCAGCTTGGTGTCGTATATTATGAGTTGCTCAAACCGAACGAAACCATTACTGGGGCTCTCTACCGAACACAATTGATGAGATTGAGCCGAGTACTCAAGGAAAAACGCGCCCACTACTACTCCAGACACGACAAAGTTATTCTTCTGCATGATAATGCTCGTCCACATGTTGCGGCGCCGGTCAAAACCTATTTGGAAACACTCAATTGGGAAGTTTTATCCCACCCGCCGTATTCACCAGACATTGCTCCTTCTGATTACTACTTGTTTCGATCGATGGCACATGGCCTGTCTGAGCAACACTTCACATCATATGAAGATACCAAAAATTGGGTCGATTCGTGGATAGCTTCAAAAGATGAAGCGTTCTTCCGACGCGGTATCCGTATGCTGTCAGAAAGATGGGAAAAAGTAGTGGCTAGCAATGGACAATGCTTCGAATAAAACATTATGTACCGTTCTTTCAATAAATGCCCATTTTTTGATAAAAAACGGCGGAAACTTATTTATACTCCTAATATGTTACAAATATTTTGAGATAAAATAGTTATTTATAAAGGTTAAAAATAAATACATGAAAAAAATACTAATCGAATAATTAAAAGCAAAAAAAAATAAAAACTAAAACAAACAATAAGTATCTGTTAAACAGTAGTGCAACATTTATGAGTAATATTAAAACACAAAAAAACTGAGATATCCAGAGAACCAGAACTCATCTCCTTAGAAAAAACAAATTAAATATATTTTGTAATAGTAAGAAAAAAAGACAAGTGGTAGGGAAAGAATGTATGGAGGGGATATCTAGGAAGTATTAGAAAGGGGAAAGCGACTGGAGTATAGGAAGATACATGTCAGATAATGAATATTGGTTTGCTTATTCAAACCTTAAGATCTTATCTTGTGCGCTATCTCTGATATTAACCTTTTATTATAAGCTGGTTCTGTATTCAATATTTTTCTGTATTCAATATTTCTTTCTAATCAAAGTTATGATTAAATTTGATGCGATGGTCTGAAATGACCGAAGGAAATCCCATTTTTTGTTAATATTAGGTGTACAAATAAGTTTCCGCCGTTTGACAAAAGACGGCGCTACTAGCAAGCTATAGTTAAAATTGTTTGATGTAAAACATTATATCGTAAAGTTGGACATCTGTCAACAACATAACCTTGAAATACTAGTGATTTTGTATTAGCATCATATATTTTTTTTTGTGCGAAAATGCCGAGTTTTGAACCGAATAAGCGTCATTTGCGGGAACTTTTGATTTACTTCTTTAATTTGAAGAAATCTGCAGCTCATCGATTGCTTATAGAAGCATATGGTGAGGCTGCCTTAAGTGAGAGAAATGGTCGTGAATGGTTTCAAAAATTTAAGAACGGTGAATTTGACGTCGAAGACAAAGAACGTAGCGGAAGGCTGAAAGTGTACGAAGAATTGGAAGCATTATTGAATAAAGATTCGTGACAAAAGAACGCAAAAAGAACTTGCACTTACATTTTGACTTACATCAATAAAACATTATGTATCATTCTTTCACAATAAATGCTTAATTTTTTATTAAAAACGGCGGAAACTTATTTGTACACCTAATATTAGCAGAGTACTCTTGTATGTAATCATCTTTTTATTTGGCCGACGTAACTCGAATCATACAATAAATAGATTTTGTACATCACATCTTGATGCGATAAACGGATCCAAACAGTCTTTACCTACTTTAATAAACTTATTCAAGATGTTTAGAATCGAAAAGACCGTTTTTAAATTGTTGTCGTTGAAACAATCAATAAAAAACATTCAGAAATTGATCTAATATACGGAATCGTGAAATATTTCTTCTTAATGTTCATAATTTTAGTAGTAGGATTGTTAGAATTATGAAAATGAAATTTCAATCTCATTCTGATGGCTGCAAAAATAAAAAAAAATGGACAACCATTCTCTAACAAGATATGAATAGACTTTATTATGTTTTTCTGATGGTAACGTGGATGTGACAAAAGAATTATTTTATCAACTATTCCAAACATTATTCCTCTTTTGTAACAAATAGGATGGTGTGAGTGAAAGTTCAAATATCTTGTCGAAAATAGATTTACGATATTGGTCAAAAACGATTTTATTATTTTCTAAGATTAAAGTTACATCCAAAAAACTAATGGAATTGCAATTACTAACTTCCATGGTAAATTGCAAACTGTATGTAATGAGTTAAATATCATTAAAATATCATTTAAACCTTCATATGAAGCAGCTAATAAAATGTCATCCACATATCTATAAGAAATCGGTAATCGTATAGAAAGTCTCTCTAATGCTTGTTCTTCCAGATCTTCTAAAACAATATTTGCTAAAATGAGAGATAATGGGGATCCCATCGGCGTCTCGAATGTTTGTTTATAGAAAATCCCATTAAACGAAAAGAATGTGGATTGAAGAATCATCCGGATGGCAATTAAAAATTGTTCTTTCAGAATATTTGTATTACCGATATAATTCTATCTCTTTTCAACTCCTTTCAATGCTAAATCTGTAAGAATGTTGGTTCGAGAAAAGAGAAACAACATCCAAAGATACTAATACATAATTATCATCAAATTGTTTTCCATTAAGTTTATCGACCAACTAGTTTGTTACTTGGCTAAGATCTTCCTGAATGCTTTTCTTAATCATTTTGTGAAAAAAAAGAGACAGATCAACGGACTGTTAATCGAAGAAACTATTAGTCTTACAGACTACTTACTTACTTACTTAATGGAAAATTCAACTTATGTACCTTCGATAGACCGTATGTTTTGGAAATCGTATCATTAGTAGTGTATCGGTAGAAGTGATCGGTATGTGATCATCACATTTATTTATTTTTTTTTCCATCTGGTACGAAGATTATGTAATTCATTAATAAGTTTCTTTGTCGGATTTCTATTTATAATCTGATATATATTAATATTCAAAAGTATAAGATTTATTTTTTGATTGTAATTATCCCTATCCATAACCACCGTAACATTATTCTGCTTTGGTGAAAATTAAATTAGGATGTTCTTTAACTTTTAATAACCTTGACCCAGTTAAAAAGTAATATATCGTTAGGATTAAACAGAAGATTAATATTAGAAAGTTTATGTATGTAGTATTGGAATTGATTAATGTCTAACAAAATTAGCAATGTTATTCGGACAGCCTACAATATTGTTCTCAATATGCTTAATAAATTCAATTAAGGTCCTTTGTCATTTAGTGTTAACGGTAATGCGAACCGTTCTCCTAATTGTAACTCGTAACAAACATTTAACCTCATGAGGAATCTCTGCATTATTCAAGTTGATAAATCATTTCTCATGGAATCTATCTAATAGTGATTCACAACTAAAATCACTTGCAGAAACATTAATAATCTTCTGATCTTCATTATCAAATAAAGACGTTATTATATCATCTGTGTTCAGAAGATTATAAAGTGTGCAAATCAACCGTCGGAACAAAACAAGAATATGTGATAGGTTGAATCTGTGGCCTCATTCTTTTTATATAAAAGTCAATTAATTTAATCCAAAATTCTTTTTTCTTCCTTCAATCAAATCAAACGACATTTCTTTTTTTGAAAATTAAAAAAGGAATTTCATCAAAAGGTAAAACATCAAAAATGATCTTAGCAATTTATCAAAATCTATCTTAGCAAAAAATTTTTTTCTTATAAAATATAAATGTCCATGCATCCTAGAGTTCCAATTTCAAGATAGTCTTCATATTATTACGCTGGATCATTGTCAGTCGTTTATAAGAATTATTATTACATAAAAAAATATTATTCTGTTAAACAATCCATTTAAGTGTGGCGGAATAGGATTCATAATTGAGGTTCTTCTTAATAAACAAAATTCTAATTCTAATATTATAGATACGCTTAATCTCAATAATTTACAGAAATCCTTTAGCAAATTACAAGTGTAAAAATCAAAATGAGTTCTAATAAAATTTAAAAAATTTAGTATATAATGCATTTATCTTGCCCGCGTGTATAAAAAATAATATTAAAAAAAGTCTCAAATAATTAATAAAATCAATAATAAGTAGGGCTACAAGCCAAGTAGGGTTTTAATGCTGCGTTTTTATGAAATAAAAATTTATTATAACATACGTTTCGACCTTTAGAGTCTAATTTTTCATGTTGTTATACTTAACAACGTTCAATATCATTCATAATGGAAATTTTACGTACATTGCGATGAGTTTATATATTATTATAATTACCGTCTAAATTATTCGATGTGTTTGTCATGTTAGTGTCATTCAAATAAGTCATTGTTTTTTTTAAATTGTATCAGTTTTCAACACTAAGAATGACCCAATTAGGTTCGAAACGTATGTTATAATAAATCCATATAATAAATCAAACTAATCAAGACTCCTTATAAATTAAAGAACTGGAAAGGATACGGGCAGTAGGAGTCAAGTGCAGAAGACGTCGCGCAAATAATATATCAATACAGTGTGAAACTTCTTCATTCACTAAACGCTTACATGTTTCAACTCACTTTTGAGCCTTCCTCAGAGATATAAACTACATATACAACATAAACTAACATATACGAAACTTATGAATAAAAATTATTCTGTCATAGTGAACTCCTCTACATCGAGAATTTAAATGTCAGAATTAAAATCAAAAAGAATGAAAGAAAAAACAAAAGAAAAGAAAAAAGAAATTAGGAAATATTGTAATAGAATATGGAGAATTAATTTATCAAACAATTTTAAGATTATAAATAATTATCCAGCAAATGTAAGGACGCTCACTATGCTCATAGAGTACCATATTATAAACACTACTATAAAAATAATTCAAGAATCGGCTCATAATGTTGGCCAGTCAGTATCAGACACAGTGAGTCACTTTTTGTTTTTTAGTTAGTAATTTTCCGAGGTAACAAATGAAAAAATGTATCATTAAAGCATTAATCAATTCCAAGAACAAGAAAGTTGGAAAGTAAACACGCCAGAAAGATTCATACTGCGTACGAACGACACTGACTGACTAAACGTGACAACAATTCAAGCTTTTATAGCTTATTTATGATCGGGAGATAGGCCTTGGGAAGCCCCTCCATATCCGTCTGCAGGTTGAGTCCATGCGTCTGTCTCCTGATGAATATCATCTCCGAAATCAATCTCTTCCTGTAGTGAGGCTTCTCGTCCAGTATTATAATGTTGTCCCAATCGAAATCATGGCCTTCTTGTAACTGATGCTCCGTTATGACATTACGAGTAGAGGTGTCCCTTCGGTTCTTATGCTCCGTGATTCTTGACATAACTGTCTACACGTCTGTCTCACATAACTTGCATCGCAACTCTTACATGAGATTTTATAAACAATATTCGACTTCTTGTCACGCGGTAAAGAGTCCTTATGCATCCTAATAAATTCTCGCAATTTATTAGTACTATAAAACGATACCCTCATACGCTCGCTATTCAATCTACTAAACTTCTCAATAATACCACGAAAAAAAGGAACAGTGAACCACGAAAGCTGCACTACTTCAATCCTATTATCATTAACAACACTCCATTACTAACCATAATAATTTTCAAACGATTGTTAATATTCTCAAATATAAAGTTCAATGGATAATCATTCTCTAACAATACTTTAATAATGAAACACAAATTATCAAGGTCAAAATTTAGGATTCGAAAGCAAAACTATCCTATCAACTAATCCCGCGATTGTGCCTATTTTTTGGGAAATCGGATGCTGTGACCAAAAATTCAAATATCTACCCGAAAAAGTCGGCTTGTGATATCAATCGAACTCTATCAACTCATTATCCCTAATCACTGTAACATCCAAAAAATTCAATCTATCACCCCCCCCCCCCTACCTCCATAGTGAACTGAAACCTAGGACTGAGAATTAAAAATATCAAGAATGAAACTAACCGAAGACGCAGGTGCTGCCAATAATTTATCATCAACAAACCTACAGCAAAAGAGCAACGGAAACCGAATCAAAGACAAAGCTCTAACTTCCAGCTCTCGCATAACTAGATTTGCGATGACGGGAAACAACGGAGAACCCATAATTCTGCCTATATATAACATTAAGTCAAAAACAAAGAAAGTAGAATCCAAAACAAACTGAATCACTTTGATAAATTCCTCCTCCGGCAAACCACAATCTTTAGAAATAAATCACCAATAGTCCTTAATACAGTATATCGCATAGTTAATGGGGAATGAAGAGGCTCACAACATCCAATGACATTAACTGAAATTCATCACTCAAACGTCTACCATCAAGTTCCTTAACAAGTTTAAAATTATTTTCGATATGACTATTAGGAATTGTTTTTATGATAATATTATGAAGAAATACTGTTAATGAATACAAAGAGCTATTTATTGAAGAAATTATTATACGAAAGGGGCAGACTTGCTTATGTATCTTCGGAAAAGCATAGGCTCTCGGAAGTATCCTATCATTACGTTGGATCCCTTTCAATTATCTCATAAGTATTCACATCCTGAAGCATCTCATTTACCTTGGAAATGTATACGAAACGAAGAGACAATTATAGGCAAGAATTAAAGAACATCGCAATAATATAAAATTAGACCTGTCCAAATACTCAGTAATTTCGAAACATATCACGGAAACTAATCAAGAATACTAACTTTTTCCCAATCTTTGATTCTTGATTTTGAAAAGAATTATCATAAAAGAAATATTTTTGAAATGATACATATCGAAGAACAAAAAAACGGTTTAAATTTAATGAAAGATATTGAGTTATTGGATAACTCTTATTTTACTTAGACGATATACGAGAACATAAATGGTCACAGTTTTGAACAGACTTGTTTTTACATTCGATTTTATTGACTTACTTTTATTTGACCTACACTTCATATCAGTTAATTTACAAACAAGTAACAATCAATATCTAATTTTAATGTACTTAACCGGATCTCTGATTGAGAGTTTTGATTACAGTATTTTATATAAATTAACATAAGTTATTATTAATTTTGTATCTTTTATTCACACTAATTTATTATTTTAATATATCTATTTGTTCTACAGAATATCATAAAATACTTGTAACTAATGAATTCTCAAATCATTTGATACAAGTCTGCAACAAATTGAATTCTCGATTTCAACCGAGGAATTTGGCAAAACTATTTTATTGAGGAACATAATTAATCTACTGTTGACTAAAGTATTCAAATATTCCTATCTTATTGTAATCTATCATAATAATTTTTGATGTTTGAATTCTTTATATATTGATACTTCATCACTGATGTTTTTTAAATTGTATTCGTTATTTATTAATGTTTGTTAATTTAAGATTGTATTTCTGCATTTTAACACTGAAGAAGGCTTTGTAAGCCGAAACATTTGTTGATTATATTAATTTAAAATTAATTTAATTATAGTTTGAAATAAATTATGTCATTTTGTAATTTTTTGATAAATTATTAGGTGTTGGAATTAATTCGTAGCGTTTTTTAATGAAAGAATGTTATTTATTTCACATGAGCATTAAAAAATACATTAATGAAAGTACTTCCCATCACTTGTAAAACGCTACGAATTAATTCCAACACCTAATAGTTTTCCTTATTTTATTTTACAATATTTCCTAATTTTTTTTTCTTTTCTTTTCCTTTTTCTTTCACTCTTTTTGGTTTTAATTCCGACATTTAAATTCTCGATGTAGGAAAGCTCACCATGATAGGATAATTTTTATTTAGAGTTTCGTATATGTTGGTTTATATTGTTTCTGAGAAAGGCTCAAAAGTGAGCCAAACATGTAAGCGCGTTTTAATGAGTAAAGAAGTTTTACACTTCATTGATATATTATTTGCGCGACGTCTTCTGCGCTTGACTCCTACTGCCATCCTTTCCAGTTCTTTGTTATAATAAACTTTTATTTCATAATAACACAGCATTAAAATCTTGCTTGGCTTGTATTTCTATAGTTATTATAGTTTTTTTTTAGGATTTTAAGAAACTTTTATGAATATTTCAGAAATATTTAGCGTTAGCTGGGAAATAACTCGTCTAATTGACATCAAATTGACGTCAAACTCAATGAAATTCCATCGAATCGAAATATTGCTCGAAATTTGAAGTTTATTACAATGTTTATACTTTTTATAAACATTTTTTTAAAAGAAGATGAATATATTCATTGCCAGACTTTTAAACAAGCAAATTATGTAGTATTTATTAGAACATCGATATTTCATTTTGATATCAATTCGAAGTTATTTCGCTTCGAAAACAAAATTTGTTTAAATGAAATTATTATTATTGTGTATTAATTATTATCTTTTATTATTAAAAAGACAAAGAGTTTTCTTTTTTATTTAAATCTTAACAATAAAATGTAACAGTTAATATATAATAATAATAACAATTTTATTTTAAATATTTTTACGGATCCATATTATTTTAACCATTTTTAGGGATTATAAGTTCAAATCTCATCAGCAATGAATTTTAAAAAATTAATTGTAACTAATAAAATACATAAATAATAAAATACATAAATAAAATACAGAAATATACGCGAAACAGCGAAAATAGCTGATTAAATTAGAAATGTAACCATAAAAAAATAATTATTTTTTTTGTTAAAGTAGTGTATTGTTTAAAGTCATATTATTTTAAATCGAAAATTTATCAAAATCGAATCATTTTGAGCGCCAAAAATTCATCGAATCGAGTATCATAAATTCATCGAAATCGATGAATATTCGATCATTTTTTATATTTTCATTCACTGGGATTCTAATGACTAATAGGGTCGCGGTGAGGTATATCTTGCTGGAAGATGTGCATCTATAAAGTGCTATGAAATGTCGCGCTGTATAATATCAAGCAAGTCCAATCATCTAGCGTCCATGTTGTGAATGCTGGGTGTGACTTCGGTCATATACAACAGATAGATGAAGGGTAAAAGGCAATTCTCTGGCGCCTAAAAACGAAAGCAATCCAATTAATGGAAACAATCCCGACAGAAAAACACCAGTCTGCCAAGATTGTTGGCGGATAAAGAGCAATGGAGGAAACAAACACGGAAGTAAGTACCCCAGGTGATAGTTCCAGATATCCTGGAAAATCCATTTGCGGAGACCGGTCCCAAGAATTCTGGGAGGGATTGTTTATTGCTTTTAGAGGACCTCTACAATAGGAGCCATATGTTAATCAACTCCAAATATATCCTTAGCTAATAATTGAAGAGGATAATAAATATCTACGTTTGAAGAAATGTTATGCTCACAAATGAGCAGTGAAATCAAAATATTCAAAGAAGACGAATTATTGAAAAAAAGCTAACTGCAAATAATAATAATAAAATACTATATTTTATATAAATTATCAATATATCATCAAAATACTCGTAACTAAAAAATTCTCAAATCGTATGATACAAATCTGTAACAAACTGGATTCTCGATCTTAACCGAGGAATTTGGCAAATCTATCTTTATCGATAAACATAATTAATCTACTGTTGACTGAAGTATCCAAATGTTCCTACCTTATTGTCGTCTGGCGAGATACTTATTGACGTTTGAAATTTTTTTTATATTTTTTTATATTTTGACATTTCATCATTGATGATTTTTAAATTTTCATTGTATCCGTTATTCTCGGGCATCGATGATTTGACGCCTTGTGCGTTTCGACTCGCGATCTACCATTCCGAGTTCGAATTTTACCGGCAGCTCACATAATGTCAGCTTGTTCCTATAAGGCTCGAGACTATCTAACACACTTGATAGCCTCAAGATTATGCATGAGCCAATAAGCTTTTTAGCTTACGCAGGGAGGATCAGGTGATTGAAAGCTCGGCCCCCTGCCTCGGGGCTAAGCCCGGGATCGGGTTGCTGAGCGATTCCTGTGGAGCGTTCCTGGGAAGTAGCGTTCAGGCGGCACCCGAAGCGCTGGCCGACCAGTGTCACGTGTGTAGGCGACGCAAACTAGGAGTAGCCTTGGCTACGACGATCTGACCTATGATCTAGATTGGCATCGCGGGGACTGTGGCAATTGCCCGTGCCCAGTGGGTAGGATTCGCGAGTAGTGATTGATAATTACATGCTGTCTAGGGGTCTCTGGCCTCGACGGATGAGCTGCGTATCATGCTCGGGAACCAGCCTGCTTAGCTAGTAGAGCGTGGATAGTCGCTAGCTCCAACCAGTGAGTTGCTTGTTGGAACCTACATCCCGCGAGCACGATGTCTTGGGAGTTCGGTATAGCCGTGACGCGCTGATCGGACATATTCCAAATCCCGCGCCTATGGGGGCCGTGTGAGTTAAACTTAAATGGAGGTATTGCACGTGAAACACTCACACACTGTTGTATTCTTTGTGATTAATTTAAGATGGTATTTCTGCATTGTAGCATTGAGGAAGGCTTTTGTAAGCCAAAACGTTTGTTAATAATATTAATTCAATGTTAATTTAATTAAAGCTCGAAATAAGTCATGTCATTGTGTTAATTTTTAAGAAAATATACGAGCATTTTTTATTCTATTTTTAAAAGATTGTTAATTAAGATTGTATTTTTTAATAAAAAAGTAATATTATTTTAGAAATTTTTCACACGTCATTAAATTTTTTAAATTATTGAATAATGTAATTATGACCAACATACCTGTGTTTTTGAAACAACTATCCTTACAAATTTTTTGAAATTCAGTTCTTTGTGAAAGTTAAATAAATATATGATGATATTGATATGAATATATGATTACTCTGACAGAATTGAGATATTGAATAAACCGCTTCGAGTATCACTCCTAATGTGAAACAGAATTGTAATAGGAGGGGGAATAATTATTAGAAAGTGGGAGTACATTTGTGTCAATTATGGGTAAAAAGATCTCAGGAAATCTGTATCACTTTGTCTGTTTAATCCGGAGCTTTGTCTTTTTATATGTACATTTCTGAGACTAATCTTATAAAGTATGATTGCTTCGAATCTAGGATCATCACATTATCTCAGTGATTATATGTTGTGATTATAATTAAGTTGGTGGTGAGATATTAGGTGTTGGAATTAATTCGTAGCGTTTTACAAGAGATGGCACAAGCAGTACACTATTTCGTTGTTACCTATAGTTCTGTATACATTGTAAACATCTATCATAGGACGTCATTTGCCGTACATAACCTTTCTTGAAATCATAAATAACAATACTGTATAATTCATTGAATATGTCAAAATTTGTGCCAGATAAAGTGTTTTTGCGGGGAGTTTTGCTTCATTACTTTAATATGAACAAAAGTGCAGCTGAAGCTCATCGTATTTTAGTGGATGTGTATAGTGAACATGCTCTGGCTGAGCAAACGTGTAGGAAGTGGTTTGCACGTTTTAAAGCTGGTGATTTCGACTTGGATGACAAGGAGCGACCTGGTCAGCCGAAAAAATTTGAAGATAACGATTTGCAGGCACTGCTCAATGAAAACTCATGTCAAACACTTAAAGAATTATCTACGTCATTGGAAGTTGACTTCTCAACAATAGGAAAACGTCTTAAAAGTTTGGGCATGATCCAGAAGGAAGGACATTGGGTCCCATATGAATTGAAACCAAGGGATATTGAGAGACGTTTTCTCACGTGCGAACTACTGCTTCAACGGCAGAAAAGAAAAGGTTTTTTGCATCGGATTGTTACCGGTGACGAAAAGTGGATCCATTATGACAATCCAAAGCGCAGAAAGTCATGGGTTAAGCCCGGCGAACCATCAACATCAGTGGCAAAGCCCAATATCCATGGCTCAAAGCTCCTGCTCTGTATTTGGTGGGATCAGAAGGGTGTCATATACTACGAACTGCTAAAACCGCATGAAACCGTTACTGGAGATCTCTACCGACGGCAACTGATGCGCTTGAGCCGTGCATTGAAGCAAAAACGGTCGGAATACTTCGAAAGACACGATAAAGTCATCTTGCTGCACGACAATGCTCGCCCACACGTTGCAAAACCGGTAAAAACATACCTGGAAACACTTAAATGGGAAGTGCTACCGCACCCGCCGTATTCTCCTGATATTGCACCTAGCGACTACCACTTGTTTCGATCATTAGCTCATAGCTTGTGCGAGCAGAAGTTCACATCTTACGAAGATTGTACAAAATGGTTCGATTCCTGGATTTCATCTAAAGATGAACAGTTCTTCCGACGCGGTATTCATTCACTGCCCGAAAGATGGTCAAAAGTAGTAGAAAGTGATGGGAAGTACTTTCATTAATGTATTTTTTAATGCTCATGTGAAATAAATAACATTCTTTCATTAAAAAAACGCTACGAATTAATTCCAACACCTAATATTATATAGACATTGTATTTTCAGTTTTTATCCATAATTGACACAAGTATATTCCCACTCTTTAATAATTATTCCCCCTCTTATTACAATTCTGTTCCACGCTAGTATATAAGAGTGACACTCGAAGTGGTTTGTTCAATATCTCAGTTCTGTCAAAGTAATTCTTTTATCATCATATATTTATTTAACTTTCACAAAGAACTAAACTTAAAAAAATTTGTAAGGATTATTGTTTCGAAAATACAGGTATGTTGGTCATAATTACAATTCCAACAATTGAAAAAATTTAATGACGTATGAAAAATTTTTTAAATAATATTACTTCTTATTAAAAAATACAATTTTAGTTAACAATCTTTTAAAAGTAATTTTTCTTATCATAAATTAGAATCTAAAAATCCTGTGTTGGCCAGACAATGTTCTATTAATATTATATTATACTTCGATAATTATATTCCAAGACAAAATTATTATATAGAACCAAATATTAATTTGCAATGAACAAGATTGTAACATCGAAGCGATGACATACGTAGAAGACATCCACTATTAATCTAACACTAATAGTAATTCTAAACTAATGATGATCAAATCTTGATCGAAACGTATACAATATTATATGTTAACGTATTAATTCGGAATATATCATTTATCTCTAAAAAACTTCAACTGTGGCTATATGCTCCTTTATTGTATATTAATAAAAAATTGTAAGTAATTTACGTAACTTAGGTGCATTCGAAGATCTGTTTTATTGCATTGACCCAAGATTTGCTTATCCATATTCAAAGGGTTTAGTTGATTCAATCGAAATGATCTCTTCCTGGATATCTGATATTTTTAAAAAGAATCCTTAGCATTGCCTCTCAGTCAAAAGTACATGAAAAACTATCACATCCGAAAGACACGACGAAAAACGTTTTTGCAAGATATCATTTTTACAGAAAAAAATAATCTCATGTTAAAATTACATATCTCAGTCAAAAAATTAATTTTTAATAGTATAAGACAAATGGCGAAGTGTGACACCCACTTTCTTATTCATTAACTTGAATATTTATGGAATCGTACTACTGAATAGTTATCATATTATTAATTTTTAATTACTGGGAAAAGGGAAAGAAATTAAAACGTATTTAAAAAAAAATCTGACACTTTATTTTTCAAATTGGTACAATTCTTTTTGATGTTGCGATCACCAGTTATATATTTTAAATACATTCTGTAACGCATAATTCTTAGCATGTTTTCCACATAGATTAGTAATATAATATCTAGATTATTCAAAGATTTTATATCCTCGTAATCAACGTTCAAGGTTTCGATGATCATGTCGTCACTATTGAGTATGTCAGTCAACTATTCACGTTTTTGATGTCTTTTAACGAGAGCTTTATTGTCATTCTCTTCCGTACTGATTATAGCTATTATAATCAAACGTTTCGCCATGTTGTACGGGATCATTTCGTTTTCCTATTGCAATCCATAGTGATAAGCACTCAATCAGGAAGAGCAAGATTTTTCGGATCTTGACAAGATACTCCATAGAACATGTAAAAATGTAATGAGAGAGAATGGCTCCTTTTCTCAACACCGTCACTTCCTTCACAACAAATCTCCTTCCAACGACAAATTCTTGCAGATCCACAAATGTTTGTACGGCCAAACGATTATAGCAAACGACTTTTCGAGACTGTGCTCGATCATGAAAAAATCTTGACTTTTATTCTTTCAACAATGATAATTTACGTAATCTTGCGTACTATGTTGAACATTGGACTGTATTCTATCACGCGTTGTGTATGATGAGATTGTAGTATTCGTGGGTACATTCTCTTTGAATTCAAATTCTAATCGTACATCCACGATGCCACTCTTGACGGACTCGTTTTATCGCGAGCAGTCAAATACTAGAGTATAACCTCTCAAAAAGTGGTTTAATTGGAATGACAGTTCATTTCTTTCACAAAGGATTTGATAGTAAGATGTATGGAAACGTACATACATCTTACTATCAAATCCCTTGTGAAAAAAAGGAACCGTCATTCCAATTAACCGTCATTCCACTTTTTGAGAGGTTATATTCTAGTAACCATTGACTGCTACATACATATCATACGGAATAACGGCTCTGCGTTTGTCAAAGTCTAGATTCAGATCATCATACGGATAAAATTCAGAGTTCAAATTTTACATTGGTTAATTTACAGCTGTCGAAGTAAATTTTATGTGCTGTCATGATATTTTTTTTATCAGTCTGTAAATTAAAAATAACATATCGCAGTTGAGTCGCAGTTTTGATGGCCCAAGAATGCTTCGTTCCAATAGGAGGAACTCGTACAATTCTCAAGAACGGAAATTCATACTTAGATATCGTCCACTTTCCAAGGTTCGTAGCATAGATAATTTATTAACTTCATTCAATTTATAATCTTCCTGGTGGCACACTCGGTGAAAATTCATGCATCGCGTGCACACTTGTCGTTGCTGTATGCACTCAACGCAACGTGAAGCATTCGCCATTATACTGTATTTTGAATAATTCAAGATCGGCTCTGTCATTGGATCTCCCACTATGTAATTGTTATCATTGTGCACTCGTATCAAAATCAATTCGTGACGAGTATTAATTACCACATGTTTGTAATCTTCGCAAAAGCCCAACAACATGCTGAGCAGCACACAAAAATTATATCCCACATCACACAAAAATATAAATTAATAAAATTTATTAAATTATAAATTAATAAAAATTAATTAAAACATCATCTGTCATTAGTCATCATTTTTCGCAGTATCACTAGAGTCGAGAAATCCCGCATTATGCATACTATATGAGATTTCATATGAGACTTCATATGAAAAACGTATATATGAGAAAAATTCATATATGAGACTTCATTAGAAAATGTTGCATAACTTCACTAGTCATTCCAACGTTTCTGCTACGGTCAATCTCTATACCGTTCATATTGAATTGCATTGAACATAAACGCCACGCAATTACATCCAAGCTTTGGCTAGAATGTTTTTGATCACTGTTCGTCCCTCTGACAAAAAATATGTCTCTAGTCTATTTTGCTTATTCATTCAGAACAAGCACCTCATGTTATCACATTGTTGTATCACTTTATCACTGTCACTCCGTATATGCAATCTAACAGTCCTCTTTCCTCGAAAATCGAGCAATCGTCCTTGATTCACAATATCAAACATCAGATCCGTAATGCTCCGTACGATGACCGAAAGGTAAATAATCTATGTCGGTCTTTCCGAAATTTTATATCCTGGCGGCACGCTCGGCGAAAACTCGTATATTGCATGCACACACTTGTCGTTGCTGTATGCACTTGCGGTCACGTTGCAAATGATATTTACGTTGATGATATTTGTCGATACGTACGATTGCTACTGTCGTGGTTTCAACATGCGATGAAAATCCTAATAGCGATCCAATGTTGTGAGGTTTGATAAAATTTACTCAATAAGCGAATTTGATCTCGCTCTTCATTGTATTGTTATTAGCGTGGATACTATTATAATGAATACTCTTCATCCTCATTGCGAAGCATTTTCTCTCTCGCAGTATCGTTGAGACGAGATTGTAAAATTGTACGTCTTAGATACTCATTTATATCACGTATTTCGTACGATCCTTTCGAAATGACAATTTCTTGTCGTCTTCGCCCAAGTAAAATTTATTATTCAATGAATTTACATTAGACATCGTATGGTAAGTTTCAAAGTCCGTCAGACCGAACTCGTAATCGCCGTCGCTCAAATTTATGACCAGAAAGTAGTAGGATGCTACTCTTACCGGTCAGTATAAATGTCAATGACATGTATGAGTAAATACTGAGTTGAAACAGTGCAATGCCAGTTCTTAAATTGATCGTCAACCATCTGTAAAAACTGTAGACACAGTTGTCCACAGTTTGATTTTAACGTTGATAAGCGTGGTTATACTCAATTTGCGTCACGTCCAGATATTGCACCAATTCCTTCGGCAGTCAAAGATTGCCGAAACTGTTAAAGTAAACAGCAGATCTCCCCGTTTTGTATACGCCATTCAATGAGTAGCTGGTCCCTTTATCTAAATAGGCATTATCTAAATTTACGATACCACTTTCGTTTCGATATACTCCGCCTGTTGATAATGTAGTACGCATAAAAATACCTCTAAAATATGGAATGCGCATACATTTTATCAGTTGTTGCAGTTCTACGTTGATACAATGAAAAAAAAGATTGGTTACTGCAACAATTTAGATAGTAAAATATGGTATAGAATTTTTATATGGCTGCAGCAACCAGTTTTTGGTTGCAACAAATTTTTAATTGCATTAGCCTATCGAAATCGTATACTGACATTGCGGATAGGCTAACGCAACTAAAAATTTGCTGCTACAACCAAAAACTAGTTGCTGCAGCCATATAAAAATGCTATATCATACTTTACTTTCTAAATTGTTGCAGTAATCAATCTTTTCTTTTAATGTAGTTATATCCTTAAGTATTTTTATCGTTTCTTTTTGACTTTTTTTTTATTTTTCTTAGTTTTCTCTGTTGAGATCCCTCGTCTACGCTTGTACGGAGCGAGGTAAACCTTCCATGACACGATTATGATGTTTCAGTTCTTCCAATTGACGCGGCTTTATTGTCGTAATAGCTTTTACGACTCCTGCCGCATCGCCACCAGCGAGTTGACTTCCAGCAGCGCTGGAATAGATAAAAAACTGCCGCGTTTTGCCACCGAGAGTATTCGCTTTTTCGTTGCTTTCTTCTTCTTCTTTCTTTTCAAACCCATATCGATTTTCATTTCATAGCTTTCATATAGCCGCTCAAACAGCTGAGGCAGCAATTCTCGAGGCGAGTATTTTATCAGTCTACGTATCATTTTGTGAGATCCTTGTTCCGTAAATAAACTATGTCGTGTTCGCGACACGTCGCGTCCAACGGATTAATACCTCGATCGCCTTTAGTCAATCTTTTCTAAATACGTTCCTGGACCAAAATTGATATCCGGGAATATGTAATTCGAATGGAAGTTCGCGTGATTTAAAAAGCCGCAGCCTTTTGTTGTTGTTGTTGATATTTGTAGCAATTTTTTATAAACGATGCCGGATCATTGATATGCGATCGATGATAGGGCACATTATAATGTTTCAAGCACCGACGATGTTGTTGAACTTCTGAATCAGTCTTTATATACTCAGGTAATCTGTCCCACAGTTGATCTATGTAATTCTTAAACTCTCATAACAAAATAATTTTCGGTATATATTCCAACTCTTTGACAGTTAAACTATATATATCGCAGTTGTCCGACACAATAAAAATCATTTTCAATACTGAGCAGTTTTGTTCTACGCGCTTCTATAAATAGGTCTACTTTCGGTGCAATTTTTTTCAGTTTATATCAGTATCATGGAGGGAGTAAAGATATGAAGTTCGTGCTACAATCGCAAACGATCAAAGTAATATCGATAGCAAAATACAGACTGAATATACGGACCGAATATACTTCCTATACGTAGCATTATCTGTGATCCATCAAACTGCAGCAAAACAAACGTGCTGATAAGTTTACTGGAAAATCCACACGGCATATGCTTCGAGAACGTGTACTCGAAATCGTTGCAACAGTCAAAATATCGATACTTGGAGAATTTATTAGCCCCAATTGAAAATTGGTTATTTTACATTCTTCAATAATAGCGATGTCGTTTCACCGAACGAGACCTTTCCAATTCCATTTTTATCTTTGACGACATAGTATACGATAAGCAAGACCAGAGAGTACTTTGTGATGGATCGATACGCGGACGTTGACTGTTTCTATGTCTGTCAGACGTATGCAAAGATACCAAAGCATCTTGTACGTGATAATGCAAATCTGTTGATCCTGTTCAAATAGGATGGTATCAATCTGAAACATGATCATGTAAACATCGACGATGTAAATGTCAACGTGTCTTACGAGGATTTCTGCGAACTGTGTCGCTGCTGTTGGCAGCAAAAGTATGGATTTATCGTGATAGATAAAGACAATGCGCTTACGAATGGACGATACAGAAAAGAATTTAATGAGTTTGCGATACCGTAACGTGGTCAGTTGTTGTCGGTACATCAAGTATACAATATTTTCCTTGAGTGCAATATGAATAGCAGCAAGGAGCTGAAGGATCGTGAAGGTAGCAAAGCAGATTGCGAAAACGAGTGATTCGATTCGTAAAAAGCATTGTGCTTTGAAAAATTGTGCCAGTAAAATAGAGGAAGACATAGGTTGGAGAGATACTTTCAGCCTTTCGTCGAATCTCTGAAAGATTGTCGAAAACACCGCGCAGGAATCTCAGCCGAATAAGAAAGAAGTAAATGTTGCAAAGAATAAAAATATTAAGAAAAGAAAACCTAAAAATAATGAAGATAATGAAAATGATAATGGTTTCTGGATGGATAAAACATATCTGAATTAACACCATTGTCTAAAAAGCAATGCACAAAAGAACCGATTGTCACGTCGGATTCACTTAATTTTACATCGATCACGCAAATTATTATATGTTTACACTCTCTCTTAGCCGAAGACATTCGTGAAACGTCCAGTAAACCGCTTGAAACATTAATTAAACAGTCTTTGCAAACGCAACACGTTTATGAGAAGTTGCATAATCAACTGGGGCCACTGGGACAAAAATACGTAAGCATACTTCTGGACAGAGAAACGAAGATCAATCACGTTTATGGCGTATATCTCAGAGAGAACGGCACGATGCTCGGTGATAAACAGTTCGATTTAGAAGGATTTCGTGATTGTAGATGGAATAAAGTACAAAGGTACATCTGGATTCTACGAATTAATTTTCAAAAGAATTCCCGACGATACTATTTATATAGAGGATGATAAATTAATATATAAAAGTATACTATTAGCAACGAATGTTCATAGGTTCAATCATAAAGCGAATTCAATAGTGGGTAGTAAAGGATACAAATATAAAAATATAATAGCATCCTTAGTGTCAGGTAAAATATAAATTGGAATGGATATACCATGCGCCAGGAAACTAAACAAGTCACTTAGGTAAAAAAATTGAAAAAGTTGTAATATCACATGCCACAACTCTAAATGAAAATAAAATTGATAATATTTTTTTGGGACGATCCTAACGAACTTGTAGCTCATCTTCGATTGCTTGAAGCTTTGCGTCAGGTAGGTCATAACGCCCACGATAACGAAATCTTATTCACTATCGAGGAGCTTTTTGAACCTGGCTTTATTATATAAATTGAAATGGGGATACGTAATAATTTAAGTCGACATTGAAATGCCGATTAACAATGTTTACATAAGATCTTTGTGACATTTTTTGCATCGTATATCAAAAAATGTCTGAGAAAAAAAGTCTCAGAAAGTGATGACTGATGGAAAAACTGCACCCCCCCAGCGAGAAAAATTTTTCCACGCAGACGTGTTATAATTTATGGATATGATGACCTGTAGCAGGTTGATGTGATCGAAATGCACCCTTACACACAATTTAACAAAGGTTACCACTAAATTCTCATCGTTATCAACGTGTTAAGTAAGCATGGACCGTACAGCTCAAAACAAAGAGTGGAAATGAGATGGCTACAGCGATAACAAAGATAATTCGAGACAATGGAAAATGCTTAAAAAATTTGTAAACCGATATCGGAAAAGAATTTTACAACATAAACGTGCAAAAACTTTTGAAAAAATACAATATAAAGCATTATTTATCATATTCCGTAATGAAGGCGTCCGTCGTCAAACGATTTAATCGTTAAAAAACGATATGTGAAAACAATTTACGCACATGAAAATTACAAATGGATCGACTTACTACCGCGTCTCGTGTCACAGTACAAAAACATCGAACTATCGGTATGCGACCTATCAATGTGACTTCCATAATCGCCGACAAACTTTTAAACACGATGATAGTACCGTAAAGGTCGTCGCATTCCTTCAAAATGGATGATTCGGTACGTATGAGCAATTCAAGATCTTTGAGAAAGGTTACACGCCAAATTGGATTACGGAGGTGTTTAGAATCGTCAGAGTACAGAAAATTAATCCCATGACGTATCTTCTGGAAGATTACCACGGAAAACCGATCACTGGAGAAAAATTCTACGAGTACGAATTACATCGTGTCACTAATCTCAACGTATATCTAGTTAAAAATGTGTTGCGCAAAAAGGGGAATGACGTTTACATGAAATGGGATTTGATAATTCGCACAATTCAAGGATACATAAGAACAATATGTTATATATGAATGTATTTCTACGAATTATATATTAGTGGTTAGTATACAATATATTAGTATACAATATATTTAGTATACAATATATTAGTATACAATATATTTAGTACATATGCAAACACATGTAAATAAGATTTTTTAATTAAAAATACATAATATGAACATATAAAAATGAGTTTATTATTACAAATACATAAATGTATAAAAAATGAGATTTATTTTATTAATTTATGTTTTTATAGTAATATTTTATAATGTTTCCATGGCAGTGTGACTGTAGAATCTGGCACAATGTATTGCTTGTCATCGTACGGACTTAGAGCAATTTTCGTTCCTGATATCGTGTATACTTTATGCAATTTCGATCTTATGCACGATTGCCTATGCGTCATTTCATATTTTTATTAGGTTTAGATAGATCATGTGTAATCATCATCGTACTATCGATCTCGCTGTAACGTTACTTTTGACGCCTTTTGCCTTCTTCGTATCCTTTTTCCCATCAACGTGTAAGGCGTATATTTTTATTCTAAGCCGACGAATTTGGTCATGATCGCGCCGTTGTTTTCATCTTTCATTAAGCGGAATTTTTTTATTAGCAAGCGGAATACCGTGAGTATTATCGATCGCGTAATATAACTTTGCATTTATCATGATAGAACGATAACATATATTCATGGTGAAATTCGTACAAACATGTCTTGGATATATCGAGAAAATACATATCCACGTATATTGATTTGTCGAACTTCACCTCGAGTTTACACATTTCTATCGCGACTAGATTCTCGGAAAAAACGCTTCTACTATGAAAGTTTGGTTTCGCCATTATTGTCTCCGTATCTCCCATCCCAACGCATTGCAAGTCGCACGTCGACGTGGTTGCGCATGTTTCTCCATGGTTTTCATGATTTCAACTTTTTGACGCAGTCAATGTACTCGTACGGAAATACACCGTGTGAGAAGATCGAAATTCTCCGCGCAAAGGTTGAAAAATTCTGACCGTGATTAATTTATTTTTATCGAGATACGACACCAATTTTTCTAAACTGGTACTGAGAAATTTGTAAGAATCAATAAAACATAATTTTATACAATTTTTCTGATTATTTGCGGTGTCATTGACATGTTTTGTAAAAGAAATATATTTTTCTTTTGTTATAGGCAGTATGTCACGTCCTTATACACGATAGCTACATCCTTGATAATAAAATGCCGGTCGTATCTCGATAAATTATGAAAAATTATGAATGCAATATTCATTTCTGTAATTCAAGTTACAATTTGAATGCGCGGGACCTATGTATCGCCCGGTCAAGTGACTATGATCGCGTACCCGCATGTCATCCGATGCAAACGGTTTTTTATGTGGCAGTGCGTAGCATTATTAAAATTTATCAAATTGTCTCGTATGAAATCTGCCATAGGAACGTTAGTGGACAAGATAATCTTTATTTTATACGCTAAATTTTTAAGTTCCTCGGCGAACCACGCGACGCAATCGTTATCGCAACAAAACTTATATATACACGACAAATCGTCGTACGAACAACGGACATAGTATGCTAAACTAAATACGCGATGATGTTAATATGTGTAGCTGGACGTTTCGATATCTCTCTCCGTCTTCTTCAAGATGCATTCCAGGTCGGCGTAGATTATAAACGAGATACGTTCCTTCCTAATGTAATTGCCGAATCAACTACTTGTCGTCTTCGCTCAGTAACCTGATGGCGCAGTCGTTTAGTTTTTCGCAGTCTTTGACGCGAGCTTGCAATTTTTTTCTTCGAGCTAAAGTAGTGCAAACATCTAAAAAAAACGAACCAATTATTATTTTTACAAAAAATGTTGCTGAAAATATTATATTTAAAAATTTTTTATTAAATGTATATATACCTATTGCAGAAATATAATATTTCTTATTCTTTTTTTTTTTTATTTGCGAGCTCACGACAGATCCTTAATTCACGCAAATTGCATTCCAAAATGCTCCGCGTTATTGTTTCGTGGATCCTATAAAATAAATTGACGTGCTTGTCTTTCTTCATATTGGTGAGCCGTAACGGAAGAATCGTTATTTCTTTTTATTTCTCGATGTCATACACGTTGATAGAAATGTCGTTGAGATTTTCAAATCTTTTAATTCAGCGTCATCAGAAGTACAATGTTTGTAAGATTTAATACCAGTGAATAATATGGATATGATTTTCGATAAGCATTTCTTTGAGCTGTAGAGCGGTTACCACTGACCAGGCAAAACATGCATTGTCTAAGGATTGCACGTTAACCATCGCTCTTCATTTTACTTTTCTTCAGTAACTCAATGTGACATCCCGTGTGCAATGGATTATATTTATTTATATTAACAGTCAAATTTAGGATACGCAACAGCGTCCACTCGCTATCGCGCTCCTGAAATCCTTCCAGCGATGATAAGATGGGCTTGACAACGCGCGACGCTTCTTCTTGTAAATCGGACGAACGAAAGAACTCATAGTTTTTCGTACTGACACTTTTATTCGCGCGTTTATCGCCTGATGCGCTAAATTCATCATTAAACACGGTTTACTTTAATATTGTCGTGTCTCTACGTAACAATTTGCACACGCTCAAACACAATTTTTCTCGCATCTTCAAGAAATTGACAAGGTTCGATGTGTCTAGAGTTTATTACCGCGCCGGTCAGTATAAGGCTTTCGAACGCTGTATCTATCTCGCGCTGTGCGACATCCACTTATATGAAACACACCTTTAAACGCAATCCTTTAAACTTTAGCTGCGCGATACGAGTGATCAACGATTGTTTAATACTGATAATCATGGACGTTTAATGCTACTTTGTTCCTCCAGGAATTCGATGAAATCGTTGCATCATTGTTCTCACGCAAGAAATTTTTCTCGCGTATTCAATTAAGCGATTTGTTCTACCAGATTACGCTCCATATTTTGCTTCATATTATCAATATCCTCTTTTTTACAGTCTTTTCATTAAAAAAGCTTTGAAAAAAATGTATATTTTTAATACGTTTTTGTATTTTTGACAAAACTTTCACAACACCTTATATCAGATGTGTGTAAATAGGACACATGTTACATGGCATTATTTGATAAAAGAAATCTTTGCATGTCGAACAGGAATAACCATTGAGAATCGAACATACATCGGTATCATGTTTTCGAACGATACGAAGACTTAAAAATTGATAGTTTATTCTTACGATGCATGATGAGCAACATGACTATCAGTATAATAGAACTCAATACAGCATACCTTTTTCCCAGGACGTAGATATTTACTTAAGCTCAGTTTAAATCTCGATATATTACTTCAGTTACATCATCACCGCTCCATATTATTGCCGAAATACGAATTATTTAACAGAGCATAATCTTCATCGGACATTTCCTGGTCAGACATTTCTTTATGTTGATCATTTATTTCTTCGTCCATCACTTCATCCTCGTGAGATGCAAAATCCATTTTTCCATTAAGCATACACATATTAATACAACACCGATATAACATTGAAGAAACTTTAAACTCGACTGCTGATTGCATGAGTGCATCTTTTCGTTCTTATATCGCGTCATTTCTTTGATATGCTGCGTGTCTTAACATATTTTTAATGTGTTTGAACGTTTTCGAAGGGCGATTTTATTGCAATTGCAGCGATACGCTAAAAATTCTTATTTGAAAAAAGTGTCGGAACAGACGTACGTCATTGTTGGTATAATAAAAAAAGGTTCGATTAAAAAGGTTTGATATGATCATCTTAGACAAGGCTTGATATGTCAGAGTACATTCTTATACGTGCCACTGCAATGCATCAGTCACTTAGTTTCCACTGCGGCAGAAAAAACATCTGTGAGGGTATTATATGTACTTTAAAACGTTAATCGAGAGTTGTAAATTTCCGTTACTCTGTGTAAAAATGGAAACAATATTGTTCGTCGATGATGCATTTAATTCGCGGTAAAGAACTTAGATTGCGAAACGCCCTTACTCGCAACACTAATAGATGATGCTGTGAACTTAGACAATCGAATCAATTTAATTTAATACATTTATGGCACTTACTACACGAGAAACTCATATCCGGTATCCTTCAACCATATCGCAACTGTTCTTCGAAGTATAAAGTATATAAAAAGAAAAAAAATCCCCACTTAAGGATATGTAAAAAATGTGGAAGGAAGCACTATTTAAAAGAACAATATGACTGCATTAATCTCTTAGATGGATTCTTAGACAAACAGCTATCGTTACGTTCTCCTAAGAAAAGAATCTCAAGCTATGAACTATTACGTTCCGATTCAATGGGATGAAACACGCGAGAAACAGTAAGTTTGTGTTTAATTACATAAAAAATTTTGTTTACACATTTTATATATTATACATTTTTATATATTATATATTTTATATATTTATATATTTTTCTTACGTATCACTTACCTTCTGTTTCTTCTACAGTATACGAGAGCAAATCAATAAGTACCTGTGTTAGTAATGAAAACGCAAACTTTTTACAAAAATTTTTTTATTTTTCAACGTAATCCCCTTTTAGAAGGATATACTTTTCCCAACGCTACTGCCATTTTTTTAATCTCTCAGAAAAATACGATTTGTCGAACTCTGCAAAATAGCCTCTTTCGGCGATGACCTCAACGTGAATTTCTTTCCACCGAACCATTTTTTCAAGTTTGAAAACAAGAAGAAGTTACAGAGAGCTAAATTCGAAGAGTACAGTGGCTGCAGCAGCAATTCGTAGAGTAATTCGATCATGCTTTGAAATTGATAACCGCTTGTTGTCACCGTGAGCAATCGCGGCACCCATCGGGCCGACAGCTTTTTTATTCCCAAGTTATCATGCAAAATATTGAATGCCGTTCCGTACGCCTACGGCCTCTGCTTCATGTACTTTCGTTCGGCGATCAGCGAAAATCATGTCGTGGACTTTTTCAATGATTTTCTCAGTACCCACATCTGCCAGGCAGCCTGGGCGCTCCTCATCAAAAACAGACGAACGACCACGTTTGAATTCGTTGAATCAATATCTGGTTCGTAAATAGTGTCGTAAATAGTGAAGAGTTCCCATTGACGGCATCCAACTTCGTTTTTATTTCTTCGCACGTTTTTCCATCCAAAAATAAGAAACGAATCATGGATCGATATTGCTCTTTTCCCATTGTATTGGAAAACATTAAATACGTTCACTACGAATTGCTGTCAAATCAAGACTATTGCATGAATTATTCTGAAATTTTGTATAGCGTCCTTTGAAAGATGATAGTACACGATGGTAATGCCAACTTGCATTAGCAATGTCGCCTGTCTTGAAACACGGGTACTTATTGATTTGCTTTCGTATCTTCTCATTTAAAACCTCGCTATACGCTTTACATCTTGGAAAGGAGATACTCATTAACGCCTGCAGTTTATAAATATTTAGACATAGAAATCAGCGTAGGATTTGTATTCCATGTGGAAATTGCAATTGGTGATAATCGAATAATCCTATCTCGCAACATGGAAGGCATTCATCAACAGACGAGGTCTGTAATTACGTCATCATCCCTAACCATGAAAGGTTTGACTTTTGATAGAATTTTGTAAACAATATGGTAAATACAAAGTAAAATTATCATTATACGGTAAATTTTTGTATATGATGCCATCAATCTTACTTTTTATGCTTGATCTCGAACATTGTGTCGAAAATGTTATTTAGGATTATCTCAGAACGTATATAACACGAGAAATTTAAATATTTTATTTCATATTTACGTCAAAAATGTGTTACTAATAAACACGATTCTATAAATATGTTGTGCAATATTTGTGATAAACATTCCCTTATAGAATGTGAATTAGTAGCATACATTTTTGATCCAATTGTATACCATATGTTACACGAATAAAATAAAAAATGAGAATATTAAAAAATAAATATTAAAATTACATTACTCTCTGTGTTTAAAATTATTTATTCCTTTGTTTCTACACTATTTCTTCGTCATACCCCGTATATTAAATATTTGTTGATAAGAAAGCGCTCATTACACTAATAAAAAATATTATTGTATAATATAATTAGACGCTAGGTCATATCATTTTAAAAATCATTGAATAAATATTATATCTTTTTAATAAAATCGAGAAGAAAAGATAATGAGGGAGAGAATATAACGAAAGAGAGAATATAAAAAGAAGAAGAGAGACCGCGAATAATATGGTAGGTATGGAACTGCAACGGAAGGAAACGAGAGAGCATGAGTAAGATGATAGATATAGGACTGCAATGGGAGAAAAAGAGCGCGCAAATAATGTAGTAATTATAGGACTGCAACTGGAGGAAGAGAGAGAGCATGAGTAGGATGGTAAGTATAGGGCTGCAACATTAGAAGGGGAGAACTGCATCTTATAATGGATGCAAAGGAGAGAATAATATGGCGGGCCCTCCCTCTACCGCGGTCTGATGACGCCAGCCCCTCGAAGTTCCCTCGCCCAGTGACGTCGACCCCCTTCCCTCAATCTTCTCGCCCAGTGACATCAGCCTCCCTCTCTCAAACTCCAAGTCTAGCAACGTACTTTCCTGACTCTCAGACCCCCTCACACACACACACATACATACCGCGTATACGTATACGCACAAACACGTAGTGGATTAGATACCTACGCTTAATATACCTACTACGTTTGAACATCAAAAAAATGTGGAGAAAATCCACGAAATCAAAACAATACTTAACACGGTGGTCAAAACTGTGAGAAAAAAATATAAGAATTGTACTGCTGTGTAAGAGATGTCAAGGCTTTAACCACACACAAGCTTATTGTCAAAAAAAGACGATATAAATGATGCCGGGAAACATTTCATTAGAAACTGCAACATTAGCAGACAAACTACTCCGAAATTACAGAGAATCGCATCCGGTAAATTATAGAGAATGTGAAGTAGCTTCAAAAAAAGCGTAATCAAATTATGAAGTCGCAAAAGCAAAAAGAACAGATACCAAGCAAGGAGAAGCCGAGCAATAGAAGAAATAGAACGTGAAATGAAAAGGAAACTGACTACTCCAAGTACAAAAACTTTTGCATAAGTGGCAATGACTAACAATGACATAAATAAGGATGCTGACAGTTAAAAATCAGAAACACTCGTTCTTCGTAAATTGGATGAGTAAATTGCTACAAATAAAATATTTGACAGGCTTAATAATCAGCTCATCCAAGATTTTTATGAGATAGAGTATTGGCCTATCGTTAATCCTATCCTGGAGGACTCTTCTGTTGAGGTTACCATGCCTTAGCCAAGAGGTTCCAAGTTTATAGCATCAAACACTCTCCTTCACCCATCCCACTAGGGGTTTGTTAGTGTCATCGACCAGTGCTCATTTGGGCGTTGCTTGATATTTAATAGCAGTATCCATTCGACCTAGGTACTGCCCCTTTACTAGCTATTCATCCTCTTCCATTATTCGGGTTTGGGACCGGCACGCGTAAGTATATTACACGCGGCGGAGTTTTTAAGCGAAATTAGCAATCCTAAAAGAAGTATCGCCTAGACTAACTAGCCAAATTAAGCTTCAAATCGGAACTTGACAATCGGAATGAATTGCAAGTACCAATAAAAATTATTGATCAACTAGAAAAGCAAGCTAAACTATTAATAACTAACATACAACAAACGGCATGAGACAATACACCTCCGAGAAATGAATTGAGGAGTTATAGTAATGTCAGTTATCCACTTGAAATTAGGCAATTAGTAAATGTAAAAAGAAAAGTACGAAAAAGTGGCAGGTAAGGTCGTGCCTCGCAGAACAAAACGATACTTAATCGATTGAGCAACTAGCTAAAAGAGCTGATTGTTAAAGTAAAAAACCAAAAAATTAACGTATACCTAAAAGGACTAATCCGCAGATAAAAATACTGATTATTCGCTTTGGATGGCCACGAAAGAATTTAAAAAATCAAACGTACAAGCATCTCACATCAGAAAGAATGATAATGGCTAGGATGACGAAAGACTAGGATGATGAAAGGATGATAATGGCTGGAACGACAAAGTTCCCAGCGAATTAGAGCTGACCCTGAGGTCGGTGGATCTCGGGGGTATGCTGCACAGGTCTCCGGAAATATGCTGCACGCGTTCCCGGGGTTCTCTAAATCAGGATCAGTGCAAGATAGGTTTTAGTGGGTGCGAGTCATAACCCTGGACTCTCCCCCGAGACTCGGAGTCTGCGTTAGGTATTTCTCCTCCTACATAAAAAAAAAAGTTATTACATACCCATGTTTGGTTAAGATTAGATTATTATGTACCCATAGATATATAATAACCTCCGGGCGGCTGTCTAAAGGAACCCGCACACGCGACCAGTTGGACGCAGAGGGGTGGCGCCGAGATGTTACCTATGCGGAATGAATGGGGGTTCGTCCGCGCCTATTGTGGCTCCTGGCCTGCCGGGGACCCTCCCACTGGCGTGACGGGCGAGGGAAGGATGGCGGTTCGGGAGCTCGGAACGACTGTCCTCCCCCCGGTTCCTCAGCATGCGTGGCGGTCGGATTCGTTTCCTCATGCCGGCCCGCGATACCCACATTACGTCTTCCACCGCGTAAGGGGGAAGATGGGGGGCTGCCCTGCGAGCGGGGTACTTGCGGGGCGACCTCTGCCCTCCACGCGAAGGTGAGACGAGGGGGAAGTGGTGTCTCCCTCTTTCCTGGGTAGCGGTCCGGGAAGTGTTCAAAGGGCGGAGGGGGGCGGAGGAATTGCTTTTGCTACAGCGAGGCCCCCCCCCCTCCCCGAGAATAGAACGCAAACATGACGCAGAGCGACTGGGTAGAATGTACGCGAGCCCTGGTCTCCCCGACTAACGTCAAGGCAGGGACACTCGGGGAGGTTTTAGTGGGTGCAAGTCCCACACTCTCTTTCGCCCCCACTCCGAGGGATGGGAAGGTAGTGAGTAAGCATTTTCTCCCCGTCAAAAACAAAAGATATATAATAACCTAACCCTAATAAAACCCGATACATGGTTTGGTCAGGGTTAGGTTATTATATATGCATAAGTGTACAATAACCTAGTCTTAACCTTTTCTTAAACTACATATTTACTCAAATTTTCTGCTAGAGTAGTGAACTTGTGTTCGCGTGGAAAGTCGCGTGCTACTGGGCAATGGGAGAGGTGGAATGTAGTAAGTGGATATAGAACAGTTTCTGATGTTATATATAATCGAAATAAGACGTTATTTTAAAAAAATTTTTTTTGTTAATCATTTTTTAATGAAGGACGAGCGATGATTAAAACTTGTTGGAAATCACTCAGGGTTATGACCTTGATAACATAGTCAAGGTCACAACATATGTCAAGGTCAAAGTCATTGGAGGGAGGCAGTCCTTTAATTTAAAAATTTACAAATATAAAAAGAGGCTCGAAAGAATCTATCAGAATATAAAAAAGATCATCAGAGCCTACATCAGCTATTCGGATACATAGAAAATTTGATTTTCTTATGAATGTAACAAAACGAATAAAATAAACATTTCGACTCTTCAATTCGAGTTTTTATCAATATACAATATATAAATTGAAATTACATAAGTAACGCAAATTCCAAGATGATGATTCCCGACAATTTAGCTCATTCTTTTTTATCCAAATGCCAAATTAGCTATGTAATGAATGGCCTAATAATTATCAAAAATATTAACTTATACAATAATAATATAAAAACTTAAACATAAAATAAAACCGAAATCATATACATTGCGTCAATAAATAGAATCACATTGCTCATCAGATTGTCAAATTTGCTATGTAGTCATTCAAGAGAAACATGAAAAACAAAAAATTAGAGAATTATTAAAATCATTTGTCTGAATTTTAATTTTATTAACTTGCATGTAAACGTTTCTCGCGACTCGACGTAAAGGTTTTGTGTCGACAGTCAAAGATGAAATGAGAGTCAATATAATAAAGTCATGTAGTTATTGAAAAATAAAAATAAGAACAAAGGGAAGAAAATAATGTCACAATTCCGTAAACAAATTCATACATAGTGTTTAAAGAATACGTTTTATTCTATAAATTGAAGCTCTGTTTCTGTTGCTTTATATGGATCATTTCTGAAATCCAGTCTTTTATTAAGCATTCTTTCTTCATTTAATATCTTGACATTTTCGCAATTAAAATCAGCTGATGATTCTGTGTTCTGTTATTATGGAATGCTAGTATTCCAATTTACGTGATTTCTATGTTTGTTTATGCATGTCTTCAAACGTGCACTTGTTTGGTCCACATATTATGCTTCACAATCCCGACAATCAATTTTATATACAACGTCTGTGTGAGATAGTTTGGTACGAACGTCTTTATGACCCCTGATGAATCCCCTAAGATTATTAATCCCCTTATATGCCATATGTATTAAGGAGTCTTTTTAAAAAATTTTTTGATCTTTTCTGATAAAAGTATAAAGGGGTTTGTAAAAAACCTGTAATTAATTTTATCTGCATTATTGTCCGTTGTCTTGTCTATAGGTATGTTATACTGATTATTTCATTGTTTAAATTTTATTAATTTTAATTAGCAAGCATGTGTTAATAAGACTGATATAGATAAGCGTAATTTTTCTTTAATCACAACTACAAAATCATTTGTTAAAAACAATTACACATTACTCTTATTCACAAATGTACTTATTGACTTAGTATTGACATGATTTTCGCTGATCGCCGAACAAAAGTGCATGAAGTAGCAGAGGCCGTGTCGTACGGAACGGCATTCAATATTTTGCATGATAACTTGGAAATGAAAAAGCTGTCGGCTCGATGAGTGCCGCGATCAGCACCGGCTCATTCCTCCGCAGTCGCCACAGCCAAATTGGTCGAATTGCGCTACGAATTGCTGCCGCATCCACCGTACTCTCCGGATTTAGTCCCCTGTGACTTCTTGTTTCCAAACTTGAAAAAATGGCTCGGTGGAAAGAAATTCGTCGAATGAAAAGAAAATCGCCGAAATAGAGGCCTATTTTGCAAAATTCGACAAATCGTATTTTTCTGAGGGGTTAAAAAAATGGCAGAAGCGTTGGGAAAAATGTACTCTCTTAAAAGGGGTTGGAAAATAAAAAAAATTTTGTGAAAAGCTTGCGTCTTCATTACTAACATGGATACTATTGATTTTGCCCTCGTATATGACTTCGTTTTTATTTTACGTAAGTTATATTATTATTCGGTTTTATTTTATGTTTAAGTTTTTATATTATTATTGTATAAGTTAATATTTTTAATAATCATTGGATTATTCATTATGTAGCTAATTTTGCATTTGGATAAAGAAGAACGAGCTAAATTGTCGAGAATCACCATTTTGGAATTTGCGTTACTTATATAATTTCGATTTATATTTTATATTGATAAGAACCCGAATTAAAGAGTTGAAATGTTTATTTTATTCGTTTTGTTACATTCACAAGAAAATAAAGAGTTTTCTGCTGTACATCCGAACAGCTGATGTAGGCTCTGATAGATTTTTTCATATTCTTTGTTACAAAAGATGTTGGTAGAAGAAAGCTCTTCGTATGAAAGACTTGCTGATTTTCACATGAATGAGTGTGTATATATTATGTGCATAAACATGTGAATTACTACTACAATAACGTTAATGTATTTCTCTTTAAATTTTATGTAGTGAACGGTAAAAGGTTATATATACAAAAATTTCGCGAAGCAATAACAGCGGAAAAAGGAACTTATTCACTTCATGAACACTCTCTATACATGCGCAATTAAGAGGATATAAGATAATAGAAATAACTAGCATCGTGTCATCTAAACTAAGCGCGAGAATATAAAAAAATGTAAAAACAAAAATAACCAACACTCCCACTATTTGAGTGCTTTACCATATTCTAATATACCAATACTCTTAATGAGTCCATGAAATCTGTCTTCAGCGAAAGGTTTTATTAGAAAGTCTGCACATTGATCATCTGACTTAACATACTTAGGTGTCAAAATTTTATCATTAAATTTATCTCTTATATAGCGAAATCGAATGTCTACATGCTTGGTCTTCTTGCGAAACTCCGGATTTTTAATTAGCCTGATGGTACTTTGCTTATCAATGAGCAAAGGAATAGGTCCTTCATGTGGGTAGTCCAGATCACTTAATAATTGTTGAAGTCAAACCAATTCTTTTGTGGCCAGTGCGGCAGTAATGTATTCTGATTTAGTGGTGCCATACTTTGTTTCTGTGAAGCCCAGGAGATATATCCTCTAGCGATAGTTAGTACATATCCGGATGTCGAGTGTCTGTTTTTCAAATCGCAGGATAATCTGCATCGGAATAAGCAGTTATATAAATCTTCTGATCTTGTCTTTTATAAAATATTCCAAGTTCTATTGTGCCTCGTAGATACCTGAGCATTCTTTTTAGAGCTTTCCAATGTTCTATCAAATAACACACTGAAAAACGACTTAATAATTTACAACGTATGCAATTCCAGATCGAGTTAATTGTGTAAGAAACATTAACACACATTAGACCTATGGCCTCATGGTAAGGAATGTCTGTTATATTGATAGTCGCTTCTACTTAAAGAATTTGGATTCACAGGAACGCTAACAGGTTTACATCAGTCATGTTAAAACGATTTAGCAATTTCTCTATATATACGCATTGATGAATAAAAATGGAATGATTAGCTCGGTATAATCTGAAAATCCACAAATAAATCTGTAAAAAAATTAGTAATAGTGATCCTTTAATACTTAAATTATTTCTTTTAAATTCCTTTTTGATTCAGCTAACAACAATCCGTCTATAAAAAGCGCTAAGTAAATATTACAATTATCAAAGTTTCCTTTGTACACACAGGGATCTGCCTTGCATGATTTAAAGTTAAATTGTTTAAAAAAGTTATCGAACTTGTTATTCCACTTGCTTCAGGTCATATAGGGATTTTTGTAGTCGACAGACTTGTCCTGATTCATGCGTAGCAACTCCGTCCGGAATATCCATGTAGATTTCTTTACATAAGTGATGCAGGCAAACTGTTTTTATGTCGAATTGCTCGATTTCTAAGTCGTATTCCGCTGCCATGCCCAAGAGAACACGAATCGATTCATGCCTTACGAAGCAGGAGAAAAAATTTCATCATAGTTTATGCCTTTATGTAGAACCCTTAGCACACAGGCGAGCTTTGAAATGCGGACGGTCTCCTGCTGATGATTCTTTAAAATTGAAAACCCATTTATAGCCGATTGTGGATTTATCCTGGGGGGAGTGGTTGCAACTTCCATGTATTGTTGACTCGATGAACTTCCAACTCCGCATCGATCGTCTTTTTCCATTTTTGATCGTGTTCTCCAGTAACTGCCTCGTGAAAAGTTTGTGGTTCCATGATTTCAAACAGGCCTCATATCTTATTGATAGCTTTATTTTACTCCTATCTCGGAGCACAGGTCCTTCCTTTATGGATGTCGGTGACGCTTCTTCCTGAGAAGTGGGAGGAGTCTCATATTCATCTATTGACACATAATCAGTTAAATCATTCAGATTTGCAGCAAATTTGTAATCTCCAACTTTATCTTCAAGATCTTGATTGTTGCTATTATTAATAGGAAATGAAACCTCTTCATTCTCAATTAATGCAATTCTCGTATCTACTTGTCCGTTGAAGATCACATCCCTAGATATAGAAATTCTTCCAATTGCTAGATCATAAAATCTATAATTAGATGACTCTTAGTCATATCCGACAAACAGAAGCTTTTTGGACTTTGCATTTTTTGCGATGCTGTTTTGGGATGGGTGCAAAGCATTCAGATCCAAATATCAGGTGCTTGTCCAGACTTTAAATAGCGTTTTACCTTTATTATGCTTAGAGGTTATTATTCGATTTAAAACATAAACGGCGCAATTCACGGCTTCGGCCCACAGTCGAATTGACAGTTTCTTCGAATGCAGCATTGCTCTTGCAGATTTGACTATGGCTCTATTATCTCTCTCAGAGCGACTATTTTGTTGAGACGTGTTGGAAGCCGTTGTCTCTATTTATATTCCATGAGTCTTAAGATATTGATCCATCCTTTCGTTGATGTATTCAGTGCTGTTGTCAACTCTTAGTGTTTTAATTGAATGATAAAATTTATTTAGAATCATAGCATGAAAGTCTTTGAATTTATCAAACATATTTGACTTGTGTTTCAAAAAATAAACGTGTCTGAAGCCGGAGGCATCATCCTTGAAGTTTACATAATAGTTTGAGTTTCCTATCGATGGTTCTTGCATCGGACCACCAATATTTGAGTGTATGACCTCTTCTGGTCTAGAATTTCTAGGTGAAATTTCCTTATTGAAGGGTAGTCTGTGTAGCTTTCCATACTGCCATACTGCTCGCCATACTGGCAAGCTTCACAAAAAATACAAACAGCCTTCCAAGAAATCTTTAGCGGCAGGGTTTCTTGTTTATGCAGTTCGCACATTGATTTGTATCCGATGTGTTCCAATCTAGCGTGCCACAAAGGAATGTCGGAAAATGACGAGATTCGCCATGAGTTGAAATTATCTTAAAAAGCATTCTATTAGGTTGGTGCGTATGAAATGTCGGATTTTTAAGTGAATATATAAAACTGCATATCTTTTTTCAAAAGCTGTTTATTTAATCAAAATATGCTCCATTTGTTTCAATACACTTTTCCCAACGAGATTTTAATACATAGATGCCTGTCTTAAAGAAATTCTGATCTCTAGAATCAATAAACTCTGATATGGAATTTTTCAGTCTTCATTTTCATACTGTTAGCCCGTAAAAACTGTTCTAAATGTTTAAAAAAATGAAAGTTGGTTGGCAAAAGATCCGGTGAATAAGCTGGGTGCTGCAAAATTTTATATTTTAATTCATTTATAATAATTTCGCAATTGTTTTGTACGATGTATGCGGCCGTTGTCGTGGAAAAGTATTGGGACATGCCGACTAACAAGTGATGGGCGTATAATTTTCAATTTTTCATGTATTTCATCAATGTATTGGCAGTACTTTTCGGCTGTAATTGTCTCCCTAGTTCGAAGGAATGAGTAATGAATTACTCCAGTCACATTCCACCAAACTGTTATTAAAATTTTCCGTGGATGAAGTGATGGCTTTGGAATATGAACACAAGCCTCATTCCTATCAAGCCACCGAGCACACCTTTTCCTATTGTCGTAAAGAATCCATTTTTCATCACAAGTAATAATCCGATCGAAAAATGGCTCTCGATGAAATCTGGTTAGTAATGATGAGCATACATTCAATCGATCCAGCTTATTTCGCTCGGTTAGTTCGTGCGGTACCCATTTATTCATTTTTTTCACCTTGCCAATTTCAGAAAGGTGTCGCAATATCGTTGTATGGTCAACTTTCATTCTGATAGCAAGTTTCCTAGATTCGTTTCCACCAATGCTTTTATAGCATCATGTTTCACAGACGTTTTGGATCTTCCACACGGTTCATTTTGTAGGGGAAAATCACCAGACCGAAATTTTTCAAACCAACGCTGCACTTTTCGATCGTTAACAGTATTCTCCCCAAATGCCTGGTTTATATTGCGTGCTTTTGCAGCATTATTACCAAATTTATACTTATATAAAAAAATTACATGAATATCGGTTGAATTCATATCCTTATGAAATTCAAAACAAATAACAAAATGGAACACTTTTGAGAAAATCTTCTTTGTTGAAATGTGACTCTGGCAATGGACAATACTATAAACGAGGTGCCAAAAACAAAAGCATAACGAAAACAGGGAGACAAACGTTCATATGTAAAAAAAATCCGACATTTCATATGCACCAACCTAATATAAAGATTATTGTCCTGGATTACTCCCACTGCTCGAACGTCGTCGTTGAGATTGATTTTCACATAATTAGTTGTGAAAACTACAGTGTAGTTCCTTCTACATGCTCCGACAGAAAAAAGAATTTTCTTTATCCTAGGCACATAAAGAACATTTTCAAGTTTGCCATCATGCCAAGCGCCATCGACGAACCTTTTAATCAGAATATGTCTTTACCTTTGACTTCGTGTAAGCCTTCGTGTAAGAGATAAAATCATTATTTGTTTCTGAGAATTCGTAGAATCAATTTCTATGGAATATCATGTGACATGAAATACTATTATCTAGGAACCATAGATCCTCACGGTCTGAATTTGCAGAATCTACGTAAAAAGCGCTTGTGCTCTGCAATTTTTTATCCGACTTTGATTCGCTGTCCTTCATTTTCTGCAGCCTCTTGCGACAATAGCGATAGAATGTTCAATTTTGTGACAGTAGCATTCAGTAGAAGATTTATCTTTTGTCCTTACATGACTGTCCTTTGGTTGCTTTGTACGCTTGGATTTATTCATTTTGATAGCTGCCAAAGCGCCAGCTGTTTTGTCGTTAATCGATTTTCTTCCTTCAAAAGACGAAATTCAAACTGTCCAGCGATTGCTTTGACGGATCAACATGCAGTTATTAAGGCATTATACTTGGTGGGAAGACTTCCAAACTTTTGCCATTATCGTAACATCTGAAACTTCCTCGCCCACGTTTCTTAGACGAGCCATCTTTTCGTCTCTATGACGAACCATATTTTCGACTGCTGTAAAGTGCTTGGCAATTGAGTTGTTCACTGACATTCTATAATCATGAAAGCGTGTCATCAAATATAGTTTATTTACCTCACTCTGCTGCTCATGTATCGAATAAAGCTTGGACCACATTTCGCAATGTGATGAGGTATTCGAGCTGTTCACTCTCCATGGAGGATGAGAGGATAAACATGGCCTTAGCATCCTTCTTAATCCAACTCTGCTTAGCAGCAGCTTCTTCAAGCTTTATCGTTTTTCTTTGAATTATTTCAAGAATGTTTGTGGTCAGAATGACTTTGATCTAGAACTTCCAGAATTGAAAGTTCGTGCCATTGAATTTAGAAACATTCCTGAGATCTATATTATCAGACATTATTTGCTACTTCATTCACGTGCTTTTTCTATACGATTAAGTATAGCATGAACTTGGGCCCATAACTGTTGGTAGGAAAAGACTCTTCGGATGAAAGACTTGCTGATTTTCACATGAATGAGTGCGTATATATATTTATGTACATAATTACGTGGATTACTACTACAATAACGTTTATGTATTTCTCTTTATGTTTTATAGTGAACGGCAAAGAAGGTTGTGTACAAAAATGGCGCGAAGCAACAGCAACGGAAAAAGGCGCAACTTACTCACTTCGTGAACGCTCTCTACATATGCGCAATTAAGAGGACGGGCGTTTGTAAAATAATAGAAATAACTAGCATCGTGACATCTAGACTAAGCGCGAGAATATAAAAAATATAAAAACAAAAATAACCAACATTCTTCACTAAAGATTTACCAAAAAGGAAATATATTCAAGTATTTTCTTTCATGTCTCTTAAGTTTTTGATAAAATTTGGCACGATGAACTAATGCATAAATTAACAAGAGAAGTGCGCAAAGTAATAATTGCAAATTGGAATGAATTATATAATGTTGGAAAGGTCTTGCCGAGTAAAGTTCAGTTATACAATACTTCGCTTGAATGGTGCCTCTAGGGCGCTATGTGCAATACAAGTTATCAGTTTGGTAAAACTCTTGTATTTCTACATTCCTCTGAATCAACTCCGATGACCTTGACATTGACGTATGTTGTCAAGCTCATGACCTTGAATGATCTCCAACATGTTTTAGCCATCGCTTATTATTGACCACCGTTATTGACAAAATAAGTTTTATAAATGGAATGTATGAAAGATGATCAACTGTAACAAAATATATGTAACAAGTACTGCCGATATTTCATTATGTATATTCTAATTTCCGTTATTTGCTGATAAAATATTATTACGATTCCAAATGTGCCATGGAGAGACTATGATAGGATTTTGCACTTCATTTTTTTATTTTTTATTTTTTAATTTTTTAATTTTGTATTTATAATACAAGAACCTAATTCGTGAGATTAGGTATCATTTGGTGTCGCTTTTATAATAAACAACAACGGAACTTTTTATAAGAATAATTGCTTATTTTTAAAGATTTAATTGTCATTTAATAATGAAAGACTTTTTAAAACATTAATGGTTTGTCTTTATTTTATTAAAATTAAAATATAAAAGTTATTAATTTATGACAGCTATTATTATATTACGAAGTCAAAATATTTTTTCATAACCTTATTGAGCATATGGAAAATCTTTTTAAAATCATGAATAAATCAGTAATTAAAAGTACTAAATTAATTAAATAATAGAAAACTAAATTTTTATTCTTATAGACAAAATGAAGGTGAAACAGGACAAAAGATCATTGATAAATGATGCAATTCATGCTACTCATCGAAGGATGAGTATTACATAGTAAGGATTCACTTAAGCCGCTTCTACATTAGTTGCAAGCCGATCGCAAGTTTGTCGCGACAGCCAATCTGAAGCTTGCATTTTGAAATTAACGCTTCATATTGAGCATCTCGATGAGCAGCATGAATTGTATCATTTATCAATAATGACCTTTTGTCTTGTTTCACCTTCATTTTGTCTATAAGAATAAAAATTTAGCTAGCAAAATATATGGAATTTCTAAAACTACGCTGCGTGATAAATTAAAAAACAAATCACAAATTGAATCTGCAACGGAACTACCGACCATTCTATCTTCAGAAAAAGGAAATCGATTGATCAATTGGATTTTGTATGTCAGCGAAAGAGGTTTTCCGATGACCAAAGCTCAACTGTTAGATAATGTGCGATTATTAATAGGTCAGTTACAGAGAATAAATCCTTTTACGAATAAGACCCAGACGTCACTGATGAAGCATTTATTCATCGATACGCTGAGCTATCACATCGTGTTGCACAGAATTTAACGGTTATCACAACATCGGTTAATGAAAATTGTTTAAGAAAGTGATTCAATGAAGTTTGTCAGTACTTGTTAAAGAAAGAATTGCTCTCTATTCTTGTTTCACGATACTTTAATTGCGATGAAAGCTCATTTTTATTGTGTCTAAAAGCAGAACAAGTTATTGTTAAAAAAAGGTGTTAAAAATCAGTATAAAACTGTAAATGTCGACAAAAAAGAAGCACTACATAACAGTAATGGCTAGCGCTTCTGACGTTATGGCATTTCCTGTGATTATGTATGCTTACAAAAGATTATCGGCAATTATAATGCAGAAAAGATAAAGTATTGGAATTTCGAACAAAGAATGGATGACTGTTGAATTATTTTATGAATACATTACTAACGTATTCTACCTATAGCTAAAAATCAATAACATTATATTCCTTGTAGTATAATTCAAGGATTCTTCGCACTTGACATTGTCTTTTGTCGACAACATAAAATTGAATTAATAGCTTTGTACTCAAAAGTTACGCACATTTTGATGGATGTAACGATTTTCCATTCTTCAAAATTGGAAAAAAACTGTCAATAATTGGAGACTAAAAAATAATGGAGAACGCCTCAAAAAAAATGTTTGGCTCATTGTTAAAAAAGGCTATTGATTCATTAGATCTTGCCTCCATGGCTAAAATGGATTTCAATCATATGGACTCTTATACCTTTTACATCAGATGCCGTGAATTTTAATATTTTAAAGAAGCAAAAAAGATCTGAAAATGTATGTGCTAAATCTAATCAATCAGATAAACAATTTATTAAATTTTTTGAACAGCAATTGCCAGAAGAAATGTTCCAAAAATTTAAAGAGGCAGAAAGAGCAAGAGCCTGGAATGGTGAAGTTAAAAATGAAGGACTTTTTCAGTATTGGCTGAAAATTAAGGGAGAAACCGGTAACATACCTAACAAAGTCAAAATTGAATTTTAATAGTTTGTTTTTAAAAATTATAAATTCATATTAACAATTCATTTGATGATTCGTCATTGTAAATTATAATATTTGTGAACAAATATGCAGGAGTTATTTTTCTTAATGTTATAATCGTTATAATTCATTGTGTGCTTTAGAAATTGATTTATTATTTTTTGCGTCTTCATTCCAATTCTGTAAATAATACTGATTTTTAAGTCTAATAATTCTAGAAAAGGTACTTTTAATAACAGTGCAGAACAAACAATTAAACAAATAGTAATAATTCAGGATCCAAAAAATGCGACAAACGATAATATTCAAGAAATATTGTATGAAATATTGTATAGATGAAGATATTCCTGTTATTTTCTGTTCGGATGATGTTTACAAACCTGTAACTGCTGAAAGTACTTCAGCAGGTGAAATAGCAATTATTCAATCTGAGAAATCGCAACCAACTATCGCCAACTTTTTGGATTGTCAAGAAAAAGGTACAACATTCGAACATACTGTAGTTCAGCTAGATCCTTCATCTGATATTGTTGACAATTTAGAATCGCAGGAGAATAACGAAATCGTTACTATTTGTAGCAAATAATCGTATTTATTGCATATAAGGAATTATAATTAGTGATTGCTAGAGCAAATAGTATGACGAATTTAATTTTTTTACAGGTACGCAACAAAATGTTCGAAATGTTCCTTCTTCTTTCAAAAATGCTCTTTTTTGAAAATTCAACTTAAAAAAGAAAAGATTGTGAGAAAAAATTCCTTCAGATGAGTGGCAGAAGTATTACACAATAAAAGAAGAAAAAACTTCAAAAACAAAAAAGACAATAAGAAAAAAAAGAAGAAAAAAAACTGTAAAATTTTCAAAATAAAAAAGCTATAAAAAAGAAAATGTCAAAAAAAGGTTAAACTCATTTAACTAATTATTTTATTCTGCATGATTGTGTTTTCTATAAGTTCAATATTATTAAGAATTTATTTAGCTTATAAGTAAATGTTAGGTAAATGTAATATTTTATGTTTGGTAACAGGGTACGCAATAAATTGTAATTCTTTACAAAATTAATATATTATTAACATAAAAATCTATTTGTCAATAAATACTTTATTTATATTAATATTTCCCGTCAGAATACTAAATTTTTAATTGTAATCGGATACTGGGACAATTATGTTCGACGATTGGGTCATAACCTATTTTGATTATCCGGCTACTGGTACATTGACACACTTCGATTTTTATTTAAATATTTCAATTAATAATTGTTATGAGTCAAATAATTTTTTCTTAAGCTTTAACTTTTAAGCATTCAAATGAATACAAGTATTTGTATTCATTAGTAAGAAACTCATTCCATCTCCAATAAACGATCGCATGCGAATCCAAGTATCGTCAATCCATTACAACAATTTTAAAATTCACGAAGTCAAAATTAAATTAAAAAAATAATTTAAGTAATATAAAAGAGAGCTCATTCGGATGTTAGTCACATAATAACCGTTGAATACAAAAAGAGATGTGCCGTGCGAACAAAAGCATATCGGTCAAAAATAAACGTGACAAAAATAAACAAATTATAACTTGTTGAGAATATCTATGTAATCATGATTTAATGTCACAGTGTTAATTTGCATGTTTAGACCATTGGATTGGATTTATATAGAACATCTCCGATTATTAGCTTATTATAATTTCTTTCAGAATCCAGAATTCTCCATTATCCCAATCTAAGTCATGATTGCAACTGACCCTATGATCTGTGATAACTGAGTTGATGTCACTCTACTTATATGATTATCTAATCTCGTTTTTAGTTTTCTTCCCGTTTGACCTACATAGGAAGCATCGCAATCATGACATTCAATCTTGTAAACCACATTCCTTTTTGCAAACTTTGGCAAAAGATCCTTGTGTATTCTAATGAATACACTTTATTTGATTTATTGATAATGAACAATCCTATAACACATACTATTGATAAATTTGCAAAACTTGTTTATTTTTAAGTGAATTTCTTTCACGTAAAATGCTTCAAATCTTTTTTTTATTATTATAACGAGTTTAATTGTAGGCTGATGAAGATAAAATAAAATCGAAATGTCCCCACTTTATGTCCCTACTTATTGTTGAAAACTAGTCATTATATTTGTAAATCTTAATCTATAATAAACTATAATAAAATAATTTTAATTTCAAATCCATTTGTTTACTCTTAATTAACTTTTCTTCTATTTGAGAGAGAAAGAGAGAAAGAGAGATTTCTTTATTATATAACTAATCTGTGCTTCGCGGGTTTTCTCCATGCCCACGAAACGTTGGCACATGAAGAATGGACCAAGACATGGAGAAAACCCGCGAAGCACAGATTAGTTATATAGAAAGCACCCATGGAAGCATCAAGAAGATTTCTTTATTATTTAATTACAAAAAATCAGGGAATGAAGGAAGTTACTATTCCATTAGCTACAGTTACTTTTTATAATAACAATTTGATAATGATGTTGCAATTTTTTTATTACTGTAATGATGTTTACATTACTAAGTAAATGCTGAGATTATGTTAAGGTTAAGAAGGTCACTTTGAAAAGTAAATTGTCATCACGTGTTACTTACTGAAAGAAGTAACAAGTAATGCTGTAATAAGTTACTTCGTTACGAGTCACATTAAAAAGTAACGAGTTATAAATTGCGAGTTATTTTTTCCAGTAACGAATGATTTTTCCAACTCGTTATATAAGCAACTATTGACTATTCCAACTCTGATGCTACATTATATCATCATAAAAAATTCGTAATAAATCGTTATTACAACATGGTAATTAAATAACTAATTGTAAGTAACGATAATTATAGTAACTATAGTTACTTCCATTTCCTGTGTGATTAAAATATAATTTATCCTGATTTACCTGAATAAAATCTTTTTAATTTGTCATCCAGGAAGTAATACTTTGACACAATAACAGGTTGAATCGGCATTTGAGATTCAATCGCGACATGGAAAGCACCTTTCTTAAAAGGAAGCAATGAATTACCTGAATGGCGATGTCCCTCGGGAAACAGAAGAAGCCTCCGCTGAAAGGATTAAATAAATCGAAATTTCTATAAAAGGATATTAACTTCTATAGAAAATATATTAAGTATATTACTCTGTGATTATACTGTTCGAAGTACATTATTGATTGATTTAAAACTCGCATTAATTTATAATAAATAATTTTTTTCTGTTAATATATTTTTTAATGCTATTTTAATATATTTAATTAATATATTTAACTTTTACTTTTCAATATTTAATTTATATTCTAATATATTTTTTAATGTTATTTTAAATCTCTATACTTCGGTTAATGATATAAAAAATATTACGTAAAGTCATTACCTTTGCCAGACGAATTGATTCCACTGTAGCATTAATAATTTGACATGATTTTCCTACATTTTTTCTATCAATGAACAACGTTCCCCAAAGCCAACATGCAAGACCGAATGGTCCAAGATACAAAATCTCCTTTTTCGAAATAACGGTGCAATTATCCATCGCTAACCATAGTTCACCTAAAACTATATGGTCAATTTTATTATATGTATTTCCGTCATTCTTAATGAGATAATCTATCTTTTTATTCGTTCATTATTATAATATTTTAATGAATTTGTTCAGATTACTTTTTGATTTAATAAACTCATAATAATTTTAATAATTAAAGTTACCACAAAGATCCAATGAACTCTGATGGTTGATGAGCACGATACAGCCCGAATCTTTGACAATATTCTCCTTGCCTCGAAAATGGAAATTCATTCCAATGATCTTTGCTACTGTTACCACGCATCTAGCCGGCACTCTGAAAGATTTTATTTATATTTTAAAGCTCGAAAATTTGCCTTTACATATCAATCATGTATGGAAACTTACAATGCGTTTCTCCAGCTGCCAATACGGAATAGCATAAACGGTATCCATAATCCCGCAGCTAACGCACTTGCTATTATGAAGAAGGTAAATTTCACTCGATATCTCATGTTCTCGCTCAAGGCACATAGCATAACAAAGACAAATAGCAGCACAATGCCAGTCGTTAAGTAAATGCCGCATAGTACTCTGAAATACAAGATTAATTACACTAATTATGCTAATTTATTATATTTTTAAATGTGTTAATTTATTCTATTTTTTTATTATGTGAGAGAAAATTGAGAATTAATTTTCAATGATTTTTAATGAAATAAGATATATGTGTGTGCGCGCAAGCACGCACGCAGTGATGTGTGTGCGTGCGCGCGTGCGTGCCTGCCCATTACTTTGATGTCATTTTGACGCCATTTTAACATTATCATAACTTGTTGTTCTTGAGTAACATTATAGTATAAAATCAAGAATATCTTCGATCTATGACAGATTTTATTTATTATTAAATATTGACCATTGATTATAAAGGCACCGATGAGTTCATATAATATCACAGTAACGACGTTAATTTCCAAACGAATTTAAAGTACGATTTCTCAACGTTCTCAAATATAATATTACGAGTATCGAACCAAACTCGGAAGATTGGACATCAACATAATTTTTAATTACACATCACGCGTTTCATGAATTATTCACTCATTTATGTTGAATTTCGCATTTTGTATTTTGATTATATAAATGATAATATTAATAATATTATACGTGTGCATAAATTACAGAAAATATAGGTAAATAACATTAAAAAAACAAATTGAATTGCAAAATAATACATACATAATCCTATAACACTTTCTGGCATTTGTGAATTTTTTTCATTCATTTAAGCAATGATTTCAATAGAATTTTCTCACAAAATCCGAATCCGAAGAGAAAAGTAATGAATTGGCTCTAATTTATGCAAAAAAAAAAACTAATTTAAAAAATGCAAAAAAATATGTTTTTCCATTTTTAATATTTGTAAAAAAATAATGCAAACCAATAGGACTTTCTATTGGCTTGCAGTGGGATGAAATGAAAACTTAGATCTTAGTCTTTAAGATAAAACGCAAAAAATCTAGTATCTGATAAATGACGTTAGAATATTCAGGAACCATTTTTTTTATACGAGCATCAATTCCAGCAATGCTTTTTAATCCATGCGTGCTGTTCCCTCTGTTTTTCAACGTGCTTCTTATTATTAATGTAACTCTTATTTTGTATGAGTATACTCTTATTTCTCACGAATTACTTTTTTATGTAAGTATATTTATGCCTAGTCCAAACTGGACGCAGCAAACGTCAAGCAACAGAATATCAACCAATCAGCAAGGCGGTACTTTTTATACTACTGTAAATATCGTCTCGCTGATTGGTTGCTGATCCACTGTTTGACGCTTGCTATGTCCAGCCCGAATTAGGCATTACGTTTTATCATTTATCGTATGACGTCATAACAAACGTAATACTCGTATTTCTTGTCAATTATAAGGTAAATTGTTTATATAAAAGATTTGATATCAACAATTAGCACCAAGTTAAATTCTGTTAATTCATAGTTAATTTCTTATCCAAAAAGAAAGTAACAGTAACTTTATACAAACTTACCTTTTTAAAAAAAGCTATAAAATGCGTTAGGTATAAGAGTTACTCGAAGGTATAAGAGTGCGTACTTTTTATAAAGAATCATTTGAACCGATTTCACCGCTAATTACTTAATTGGCCGTGGAAGTGACTAATCGCGTTTACTGTTTAGTAGAACTTTGTACATCTTACTTTTTAAAAAAAAGATTAATAAAGCGCTAAGAATGCGGTTTTTTCGTAAAGAATCATTTGAGCCTGTTTCACCAACGCACAGTGGGCCAGGGATCCTAAACAGTGGCCAAAAGTCAAAATGTTGATGTGAAACTCAGTGTCTAGAAGTTTTTAAGATCGCTAATTTCGAATCTAATGTTAAAACAAAAAATTTTTAATGATGCAATATAGCAAACCTAAACTTCAAAACTAGCAAAATTTGTGTGAAAATTGTTTTCCATAACTTTTTTATGTTGCTAAGTACAATCTAAAAATTAAATGTTATGTCTATGATTGGCCTACAACACTATAATTTTTAGAGTCTATCACAAAAGAAGTTATAGTGCGATTCTAGACTCCTTCAAGGAGCTTAAGTTTTACGTGAGTCCTCTTATATATGAAAATGTATACTGTTTGTTCGCGATTTTCATGATATTTACAAGGAATATTCATACAATAATAACATTTCATCGACATTTGTACATTCTGTGACGATTTCCTTACTGATCCGAAATATTCGGCATATTGGGAATACGAATCAAACTTTTTATAAATATTTAGCGCTAGCTAGGAAAGTAGTTGACGAAACAAAGTGAGAAGAAAACAAATATTAGTTTTGTTACACTTTCACTGTACAAGACCGATATTTCTATTTTTAATCCACCATTTTGAATTTTTTGCTTTTAATATCAGATTTGAAATCAGCGACTCCAAAAACCACTAAGTACCAAATTTCACGTAAATCCATCATTTTGAATTATTGCCACTTTTTGGAGTCAGTGCGGCAACGATCCTCACGTACAGATACAGAGACAAATTCTGAGCTACTAGATGTCAAATGTCACATATTTGCTGCACATCAAGTGAAAGTAATAGTGTACAGTAATAGAAATAAAATGGTGCCATTAATATTTCTATAGGAATGTAGGAGAATGTAGGAGAATGATTAATTGGGAGAAGGGGGGATAGGGAATTTATTACCATAAATTGTGAAAATTTGATACTTTATGTCTTTCCTTATTATAGCATGTATTACTTTAGGTTAATTATTGACTATTTTGCAAACGTCAACATCCTTGGAGATAAAATTAACGGATAGACACTTTCATATTGCCGATATATTTTCATAAATTGTGCATTTGTCTATTTAGATGATTTTTTTCAAAGACCTACCAATAAGAAAATATTGTACTTCATTTATGTTCATAAAACTTATGTTCTTATTACTTTCATTACTATACAATAAGATAATATAATTCTCTACATTTGTTCGAGATGCATCCGAAAAACAGTTTTCACAGATTCGATACATGCGACATGTGGATTGAAAACTTCTAGAACAATTTCAAACGTTTCTAGAAGTTTCCAAAAAACAAACTTGACAATCATCTCTAGTTGATAAAGTCAAAAAATATAATCAAAGCCGCATATAGTACGTACACAAAAAACCAACTGCTAAAACGGCAATCAAATTCAGATCGGTCACAGTGCGCGCGCGCGCTCGCGTGATGCGAAACGCGCAACATACTAACATCCCAATCAGAATTCTTGATTTGGCGGGCGCGTATGACAATAGCGTACCGCTTGGCCATCGCAATCGAGAATTGCCAATCGCTGCCCGAATCATGGCGTTACCTCAACTTTTATAATTTTTCGAGAATAGGCGATTGAAAAGGGAAGCCTTTGTTCTATAAAATGGATAAAAGGCCGAATCGAGCAGTGATCCTTCTTCTTCGGTTTTTTCGATCAAAGTTAACTCTCCGCTATACAATGCCATCGCCTTTGAGATTCGCAAGAAACCGCCGCGTTCGACTTGTGATCGAAGATTCGCGTAAATCGAACTTTAGCTCAAACCATCTTCTCGCTCAAATTCTCTCTCTATCGCTCTCGCTTTGTCTCGTTCTCGAACAACATTAATATCAAAAGATGAATTTTGGCCACATTTTGGGATCCCTGGCTCATAGTGGGATTTTTTAATTATTTTAGCAGAAAAATATTACCAAAAATATATATAATAAGCAACATATGTTTACAATCTAAATTAAAATGTTACATATATTGCAGAAAATAAATTCCACAAAAAAGTATAAATAAAAAACTTTAATTTTTCTTCGAAAATATTTTTATTGAAATTCTTTCTATTTTGAGTCAAGTAATAATAATTTTAATTGTTCTTTAAAGATAATTACACAGGCCCACAAAAAAAGTACCCTGGAGTGGAAATCCAATTAATCTTATGTATTTTGAGTCGCTGAATACGAATCTGACATCAAAATCAGGATCATCCTAGTACGAAATCTCAAGTTGTTGTACACCTATCGCGTATGCAGATGAAATGTAAAAAAAATTGAAGTTCGTGTTGAGCGCAACATTAAACCGCAAGAGTGTCTAAAAAAAAAGTGGTCAGGAATATCATTAATTACGTTTTTGATTAAAAAATTTTGAAAAAATGACCTATAGCGTATGTTTATAAAAGGACTATCGTTGGAAAAGGGAGGATTTGTAGATTACGAAAATGATAGGATACCATCTTTAAAATCACAACTCTCTGACAGCCAGGACAAAGAGGATGAGTAATGAATGAATTTTTGTTCATTAAATGTATCCATCGCGTAGTTCAATAATTTTTGCACTAGCTTAATGTTTATTACTCTATGTTTACTCTTTATGACGGAATAGGGTTGCCTTTAAAAAACTAGTCCAAAGTGAGGGTTGCCAGCATTTTAAAAAACCGCTTCAGTATATATATATATATATATATATATATATTAGGTGTTGGAATTAATTCGTAGCGTTTTTTAATGAAAGAATGTTATTTATTTCACATGAGCATTAAAAAATACATTAATGAAAGTACTTCCCATCACTTGTAAAACGCTACGAATTAATTCCAACACCTAATATATATATATATATATGTGTGTGTGTGTGTGTATATATTATATATATATATATATATATATATACAGGATGTTATGAATATATCCCCCATTCGTCCCGAACAGGTAGAGTGGACTAAACTGAGTAGAAAAGTACCATTTTGTAATGCTTGCAATAATTAACGAGATATTAACGTTTAAAAATAGCCGAATACGCGCGTCCACCCGACCTATTATTGCCGAAGATACGGCCCACCGAACGTACGACACGCGAGCCGGGAGGAGCGGAGATGTCTTATCAGGCGCGCCGAGTTGTTCGAGCTTAGAGGCAGAATATTAAGAGCAGTGATTAAGAGCTTTTCAAAACACTATAATAAAATTATTTTTCATTACGTACGTTTCGAGTTACAGAGTTTGAAAGTTATCGTACTGCCGGTATTAGCATTATCCAAAATGTCCGACTGACGGCTAAAAACTTTTGAATGCTATTCAGGATCATGTCTTGAATATCATTTATTAAGATTAAAGCCAATAGGGGGTTGAACTTCTTATTTTCATTTTTACGTAAAAATGAATTTTTTTAGTACAAAAATGAAAATAAGAGGAATAATCTCCATGGCTTTGATCTTGACAAATGTCATTTAAGACACGATCCCGAACAACATGCAAAGAGGTTTTAGTTGTCAGTCCGACATCTTGCATAATACTAATGTCGGCGGTACTATAACTTTCAAGCCTTGTAACTCGAAAAGTACATAATAAAAAATAATTTTATTCCCATACAGCACACTAATGTTGAATCAATATTTCAGAAACGTTGAATTGCAACATTGCGAACATTGCAGTAACATAGCAAAATGTAGATTCAATGTCGAAGAGATGTTGCAGAATCGTCTAATGTCCATTGAATTACAATGTTTGTGAGACGTTGTAATTCATGCGATGTTATATTAATTAATTCAATTTTATTATTAAAATAAGTATTATTGATTAACCTCATATTCCGGAACATGCACACGACAAAATTATTGAAAAATAATTTTTAAAAAACGCTTTTCACATAAATTGTAAATTAATTTCCTTATTTTCCTAAATGATCACCCATCTGTACCTCCACATGGCATGCTTGACTTCGATCATATGGGATCTGCTACTTCGATGATCTACGAATACTGAATGTTAGTGGATGTATAATTGTAACATATAACTATATGTACAAGAACAAAGACCACGAGTCACGCGTCGGACAAATAAATAATATCACACACACGAACATTCTGCACGCGATTCTCGCATAAACATATAAATATCGTTTAGAAATGAGTTTTGTCAAAAGATCAATTTGAATGATTTAAATTTTCTGTTTACATGACATTCTGTTTTTATTCATTTTTTACAAAATAAAATAGATATTGATAATAATTTATTCAATGTTATTTTAATGTTACAGCAATATTAACAATCAATGTTGAAGGATCAGTACAAATACAACACTGATAAAACATTGACACTTCAACATTCAATATTGCAATATCTTAGCAATATTCTGTCAATGTTCTCTGCTATATGAGATTATAGTGTTTTGAAAAGCTCTTAACGTCAGCTATTAGATTCTGCCATTAAAAATAGGGTGTCCAATAAAAAAAAATCGATGTTGGCGGCGCCCTAGGTCAAATCAATGGTGCTTTCTTATGTCCCCCTCCGAACCATACAACTTTTGTTTGAAAGATTTTTCCATACTATCATATTTTTTGAGATATCTTAATGCACTATTTAAAATGGAACACCCTGTATATATAAATCTACCCGATAAAAAATTTGTCATGCATGAATACGTGTAAACATACATAAATATTCGTAAATATGTATAATCATATATGAAATATATCCATACATGTTCATACGTCCCTCTTTCTTTTGTAAAATTACTTTTCAGTGTAATGGAAATAATAATACAGGGTGGGCCATCTATTGGTACGTTTTTAAAAATGCGATCAAATGAGCATACATTGATATTTTTTATTAATTTTTTTTTTGTTGTGAAGCTAAAAGTATCCGCGTCAAGAATGAAAAACGATTTCGTTCATGTGGCTCCCTCTACTGGCCTTACAGTATGCCATTCGGTCACCCCAATTATTAATGACATTTTGGACTATTGTTTTTCAAAGCTGGAATTGTCTCACACTTTGGGCCACAGCCTCAATATTCTCGGGTGTGCGCACTGTCCGAGCTCTGGGACCACTTCTGTCATCCACTAACATCCCTTTCTCACGAACTTTCCTCACCAATTTGCGTATAGCTCCTTCGGTGCTCCATATTTCTTTTCAAAATTCGTACAGTTTCGGCGACACAGCACTGACTTTGAAAATAAGTTTTTAAAATTTCAAAACGCTCTTCAAGAGAAAACATGTTGTTTCGTGCCGCGGACGGTATGACTAATAAACTGTCAAAATTTCGGGTCTGTAGCTCGTTCGGTGTTGCCATACGACGAAATTCAAAAACGTACCAATAGATGGCCCACCCTATAGTAATGTGGAAACATAAAAAATAATTAAAGGGATAATTTTTTCATTATTCGTTTTAAAAAAAAAAACATGTTTGAAAAAATGTAAAAATTTGCTTATACACACATAATTTTATATAATTATGCATAAGTAATTTTTTTACATTTCTTCAAATTTGATTTCTTTTTTAAATAAATAGCGTGAAAATTATTCTTTTAATTATTTTTAATATTTTTACATTATTATTAATTATTTCTATTACACTAACAAAAACTAATTTTACAAAAGATAGAGGAACGTATAAACATGTATAGATATATTTTATGTATTATTATACGTATTTATGAATATTTATGTATATTTATATATATTTATACATATTCATGCATGAAAATTTTTAAACAGATAGTACTTTTGAGATGATATACTTTAAAAAAAATAGTATACGGAAAGAATTTTTTCTCAGAGTTTACCCTGAAAATATGATACTTGTAAGACAACATTGTATTTCGAAAAATTTTAATGTAAATCTCTCTCATTCATTAATAAAACTATAATAAAGTATAAAATAAGTTAGATTAATTTTACTAAAGTACATGGTATAAATCTTTAAATATTGTACTATAATTTAAAATATTGTATCAATTATAATTATTAATTATATTTTCAGGGTAAATTTTAAAAGAAAATTCTTTCCGTGTATAATTACACGTGTTTCAGAAAAGGTGTTTATTTTATAGATAGAAAATAATCATTTTTTAGATGTTAAATTGTCGGGTAAAGGGCTATTTATTATTGGTTTAAGTTATTACTAATGTAAAAATTGTTGTTATTATTATTAATACTGAAGACAAATATAAATGAAAAATAATAAAAAAAATCAAGATATTGTACCATGAAATGGACTACCATCTACCTGCGTTTTTTTCTTCCTTTTTATTAATGGACTCTTAACACATTTACTGTCATTGACAAGGTACATTATTATATTACTAATTTATATGTATTAAATATTAATTTTTTTGTTCATGGTCATTTTTCCAGAATTTTTTTATGACTACTTTGATTTTTGATAAAAAATGATTCGCAGCGTACTACGGAATGATGAATACAGGATTAAAAATTATAATATTATAGTATTGTAATACTATGTACACATTTTTAGTTTAGAACGATGTTGAAATATTATGACTACATTGAAAATGACTCGATTGGAGTCGAAAAGTTTGTTGTCAATTGTAATTGTTTATATGAATTTTTAATGCTAATTTAAATTAAAGTTATTTGCTACATTACTGGCTCTTTGCCCTTTTTTTGTATCACATTGTTTTATACGTACAGAGCCTTATTATTATTTATTAAAAAATGAAAAACGTAAAATACAAAAAATACAAAGAAAACGTTACTCTTTGCTATAGCAATATCTTAGTGCACAAATAAAATCTGCTCCTTCCTTTTATAATCTGTTGCTTCTTTTTATATTACACTACCTGTTGGAGTGGTAGAGGGAAAGAAGAGAATTGTGAGTGAGGAGTGGGGGGCAGATGAGGGAAATTGGTCTGTCTTCAATAACTGGGAAAAATAGTTTTTCATATTTTGTTTATGTTGTCATTATCTCTATTTAGATTGTTAGAGTGTTTTTTGTACCTCTATGGCTTCTCTATACTTTCTTGGAAAGTATGATGTAATGTTAGCTATTGTAATCGTTTTGTCAAACAATATTTGATGTCCTGTTTCGATGTTGTGTTCTGATAATGCTGACTGTGTGGCGTATTTTAGCCTGACATTACGTTGGTGTTCTTTTATCCGTAGGTTGACCATTCTCCTGGTTTCTCCAATGTATACTTGCCCGCAGGAACAAGGTATTTTGTATACTCCTATGGAGCTGAGTGGAGGTCTTTGATCTTTAGGATTTCTTAAGATTTGTCCTATCTTTTTGGGTGGTATGAAGATAGTTCGAATATTATGTTTATTTAATATCCTGCCAATCCGATCTGTTGTTCCTTTGACATATGAGAGAATGGATAGAATCCTTTCGTCTAGTTATGTGTCAGAGGCCGTTGTTTTGCTTGCATGTTTATTGATTATTTTGTTTATGTCTTTTTTGTCGTGTCCGTTTTTCTGTAAGGCTAGTTTTAGGTGGTTGAATTCTGTCTGTAGAGGTTCTTTGTCCAATAAAAGACACATTAAACATAATAAAGGCCTCACATGAAGTCCTCTCTGACCTCATCCTAATAGAGTGCTTAACAACTACTTATTTCTCCTATAACAACCAATTTTATTGGAACAAACTTCAGGAGTGGCAATGGGCTCTCCTATTTCTTCTGTAATCGCCAATATTTTCATGGAACATTTTGAGAAAGAGAAACACCCAAAAAACCAGAAGTTTAGTTCCGTTTCGTAGACGACACATTCGTAATATTCGGAAACAGAGCCGAACTTCGTAAATTCCTTATTTTCCTCAACAATCAACGTTCAAATATCCACTTCACTATAGACATAGAGGAAAACGGTAAACTCCCCTTCTTAGATGTTCTTCTCTTTGAGAAAGCTGACGGTATCTTAGATCATCAAGTGTACAGAAAACCAACACACACAGATAGATACCTATCCAGACAGCACACAACATCCATTGGACGTCCATTCTGCTTTTTATTTAGTCCATGGACTTAGTCGAATATTTTTAAAAACGTACGTTACGCAACGTACAAAATTTTGTTAGTATTAGGTGTACAACTTTGCTTCCGCTGTTTTCCTATAAATTTAGTGGTCGAAATAAATAGATCATAGACGTCATATAATAAACTTGGGCATCTGTCAACATAACCCAATAGAAACATTAGTCGATTTATGTTTGCATTATAAAGTTATTCTCGATTGAAAATGTCAGTTTACGAGCTAAATCTGTCTTGTCATTTGCGAGAGGTTTTAATTTTCTGCTTCAATATGAAGAAATCTGCGGCTGAGGCTCATCGAATGCTCTCAAATACTTACGGTGAGGCCGCTATTAGTGAAAGAAAGAACGTGTCGTGAGTGGTTTCAACGCTTCAAGAATGGTGATTTTGACGTCGAAGACCGGCATAGCGGTGGAAGAGAGAAGATTTTCGAAGATGCAGAATTGGAGGCATGACTTGATCAAGAAAGTGTCAAAATCAAGAAGAATTGGCACGATCATTAGGAGTGACTTAACAAGCCATTTCAAAACGCCTCAAAGTGGAGATGATTCATCATGGGAATGATTCAGAAGCAAGGAAATTGGGTGCCGTACGAGTTGAAGTTGAAGAGATGTTGAACGGCGTTTGTTTGCTTGTGAACAGTTGCTTGAAAGGCAAAGACGGAAGGGATTTCTGCATCTCATTGTGACTGGGGACGAAAAATGGGTTCATTACGATAATCCCAAGCGCAGAAAATGGGGAGTTCCCGGCCATGCTTCCACGTCGATGGCCAAACCGAATATTCACGGCTCCAAGGTCATGCTCTGTATTTGGTGGGGCCAACTCGGCGTAATGTATTATGAGCTGTTAAAACCGACTGAAATCACAGGCGATCAGTGTCGAACGCAATTGATGCGTTTGAGCCGAGCATTGAAAGACAAACGGCTGCAATACAACGAGAGACACGATAAAGTGATTTTGCAGCATGACAATGTTCGACCCCATGTTGCGAAAGTAGTCAAGACATACTTGGAAACATTGAAATGGGAAATCCCATATCCTATATCCCACTCGCCGTATATTCTCCAGACGTTGCTCCCTCTATCACTTGTTTCGATCAATGGCACACGGCCTGGCTGACCAGCACTTCCGGTCTTATGAAGAAGTAAAAAATTGGATCGATTCGTGGATCGCCTCAAAAGATGATATTTTTTCGACGCGGAATTCGTACGCTGCCCAAAAGATGGGAGAAAGTAGAGCCAGCGATGGACAATACTTTGAATCATAAATGTATAACCAGTTTTTTACAATAAAGAATTTCAGAAAAAAAACGGCGGAAGTAAAGTTGTACACCTAATATGTACGGATGTGTTCTGAACGTCCCATGGACGTCCCTAAGACATCTGTGTTGTGTTGAAAATTTTCAACGACACAAAAGCATATATCTATACTGCATACTGTTTAGGTACATTATGGTACATAAATCGTACCGTATCAATACGGCATACTATTGTCGATAAGAGAGATATTGTGGAGATCTCTAATCGAAGACGAGATATACATGATAACTGGTACTGTAAAAGTACAGCACATGATTTCCTAACCTGAAAATAGTTATAATATTAAGATTAAATATTAGACAGTAACTGACTGGATGTTCAGTTGAACTGTACAAATTTCTATCAGGTTCATATGATGAATAGATATATCATAATTATATATCCATATAGGTATTTGTGGATCATCGAAATGCAGCGGTTTCCATATGATTTCAAGTCAAGAATAGTGGATGGCGATATGCAACTGGATGGACGATTTTAAAACACTATGAAATTAGTTCCGAATTCAGGGAAAAACGTTTTTTAAATCATAATTTTATGATGTGTATTCTGGAATAAGATATTAATCAATAATAACTCATATAAAAAATTCTCATATAAGAATCATTTTGTTTTGATTGTGGTCTTGTTTAATATATTAATTTAGTCCAGTTTTAGTTCATTGCGACCTAAAATGGATGTTTTTAAGAGATCCAAAATGGTAACACTGGATGTCTTTAAAACATTTTTTAAATATCCATGGACCTAATCTGGATGTTTTTAATATATCTAAAATGTCCAATATGTAGATTTTAAATATTTTTAAAACATTACTGTGCTGTATGGGTACATGCTGAGTCGCACCATCACTCAACACAAAAACAGTCTGCAATCAACTCATTTGTACATAGAGTTTTCACCATCGCTGACAAAGAACATCTACAGACAGAACTCAACCTAAAACTAGCATTATAGAAAAACGGGCATGACAAAAAAGACATAACCAAAATAATCAATAAACATGCAAGCAAAACAAAGGCCTCTGACACATAACTAGACGAATCCTATCCATTTTCTCATATGTCAAAGGAACAACAGATCGGATTGGCAGGATATTAAATAAACACAATATTCGAACTATCTTCACACCACCCAAAAAGATAGGATAAATCTTAAGAAATCCTAAAGAGTCCAAGTCAAAATCCTCCACTCAGCTCCATAGGAGTATACAAAATACCTTGTTCCTGCGGGCAAGTATACATTGGAGAAACCAGGAGAATGGTCAACCTACGGATAAAAGAACACCAACGTGATGTCAGGCTAAAATACATGTACGCCACACAGTCAGCATTATCGGAACACAACATCGAATTAGGACATCAAATACTGTTTGACAAAACGACCACAATAGCCAATATTACATCATATTTTCCAAGAAAGTATAGAAAAACCATAGAGATATAAAAACACCCTAACAATCTAAAGATAGAGATAATGACTACAATATAAACAAAGTATGGAAAACCATTCTTCCGATTATTGAAGACAGACCAATTTCCCTCACCTACCCCCCCCCCCTTGCCATCCACTCACAATTCTCTTCTTTTCTCCCCATCATTCCATAAGTAGCGTAATATAAAAGGAACGACCCTGAGGAATAGCTCAATGTCAGGCTGCTCCTTGCCCTGATAAAGTGGACTGCAAGGTTCATGAAATGTTGGCATTCTAAGAATGGATCTGAACACGGAGGAAATCCGCGAAACGCATAATCTTTATAAAGATTCTTAATATTGTTAATAATCGCTAATTCAGTGCTTAAATATGTCATTGTTTTAATGAATGAAAAGAGTGGTGTCCCTAACCAATAGCGAACCTTGCTTCAGTCATCAGTATACAAATGTATTATAAAATTGGAATTACAATGTGCCAGAACGTGCAAGCATCAATATTTGAATTATATAATGCTCAAACTTCTTTTCTTTTACAGTTGAATTTCACCGTGTGAAATTTTTTTTTACCTAGTGCCAAATGTGCTAATATGCTAATATAATATGCTAATAATTCAGTACCAAGTACGCCACTTCAGTGGATTATCAACTGATTCAGATTTAGAGTGTGTTTGTCATATATATGAGTCATAGACATAACGGACATTCTTTCCTCATCGTTTTTTTATCCTTACTTGAAGGATACAATCCACATCTTGCTTACTTTTGCAATTTAATGCAACAATAAATTTTTTAACAAAAACGTTAGTCACGCTTGCTGACATTTTGACTCGAAAAAAAAAACATTTTTTACGCGAACGGCTGCTAGACGCATATTAACGGTCCGATTAAAAAGTTAAGCATTTTTATCGATAGAGTTGAAGCTTCAAACCTCCAGTCGATAGCAGATACGCTTCCTTCCGATGCCAACCCCTATATGGAATTCTGTAACTCGTTATGAATTCATGAGTTCTTTTTTATATAAAATATCTGTCGTTATGAACGACAGATAATTGAATAACGAGTTGGCAAACAAATCCTTGGTTAATGCAATAAAATAATTTGAAGCAAAAAGTTTGATTGTTGTAACATTTTGTATTATCAGAAACAAGTAAAATGTTATAATACAATAATCAAACTTTTTACTTCAACTAAATTATTTTATTGCCTCAACCAAGGATTTATTTGCCTATATAAACAAAAGATTTGTTGATTCAACTAAATGGGATTCTCAGTTTAGCATAATTTATAAACATGAATTAAAATGAGATTTATAAGTTTATGCGTCCTTCTACATTTCTAATTATAATCATTAAAACATCAAGATAGGAATTAATTTTATTGGTGCAAAGAATATCATTTTGTATCGCAACTGACCAAAGGTCAGAATTCTTTTATTATTATTCAAATCCTTTACTCTTCCAGCTGATAAGTAAGTTCATTCATTAAAGGTTAAACGGTATTATTTAATAAATTCGAACTTGATAAATATTAAAAATAATATTTCGAATAATCGAGATATCATGAGACTCTAACTTGTTCAGTCTTACATTTTTCTCATAATGATGCTACGCGACTTGATTGTATTATTATTTATTAAACCGTTGCATCAATCGGGGAAAATAAAATAGAAGAAAGATATATAATGGCTGAGTTCAGTAGAAAAAGCAGTTTTGCACCCAATATTTCATATAATATTTTATGTAATTGATTGACTGTCTCAATGCAAAAAACGTTTGCTTGACGACAAATGTCTCATTTGCAAATTGTCATGTGCGAAATATGTGCGCAGAGTACGGCTTATACTGTAAAAAAGCGCAGGAATGAGTATTAGCCCGATCAAAATTTAAGAAGCATAGTCCAATCGAAATTTTATACATAATTAAGATAAGTAGTTATGTACGCGAAGGTAATACAAGAATAATAAAGTTAATATCGATAAGCATCAATAGTGTCACACGCAAATAATTGATATTAATATATAGAAAAAAATCTAAACATACACATGTATATTTAGATTCTCCGTATTATGACTCATACATTCACGGAAAAAAAGATATAGTTCATATAACTAAAAATATTTAATTGTGAGCAATATAGAAACATTATCCTAGTTATCTTTATGTGATGATTGATATGATTTACTTACTTGTGTCAACTACAGGGTGGGCCATCTATTGGTACGTTTTTAAAAATGCGATCAAATGAGCATACATTGATATTTTTTATTAATTTTTTTTTTGTTGTGAAGCTAAAAGTATCCGCGTCAAGAATGAAAAACGATTTCGTTCATGTGGCTCCCTCTACTGGCCTTACAGTATGCCATTCGGTCACCCCAATTATTAATGACATTTTGGACTACCTCGGCGCCAATTTCACTCAAAACAGTCGTAATATAATGTCATCCACTAACATCCCTTTCTCACGAACTTTCCTCACCAATTTGCGTATAGCTCCTTCGGTGGGTGCTCTATCACGACCCATATTTCTTTTCAAAATTCGTACAGTTTCGGCGACACAGCACTGACTTTGAAAATAAGTTTTTAAAATTTCAAAACGCTCTTCAAGAGAAAACATGTTGTTTCGTGCCGCGGACGGTATGACTAATAAACTGTCAAAATTTCGGGTCTGTAGCTCGTTCGGTGTTGCCATACGACGAAATTCAAAAACGTACCAATAGATGGCCCACCCTGTATATCAATGTAGTTAGACGTGATCTAGTTGTGGCAATCAAAACTTGATTGGGGGATCATTTACTATATAAGTTATATATCCGTATACCCAGTGAGAAATGATAATGGAATCGACATCGATCGATGACGATTCGACATCAATTTTATTGTCATTTTTCACTGGGTAGTTATGTCAATCAAAACATTATAAAGCATGATATATAATAATAAGAATTAAATTATTAATAAGAATTAATTTTTTGTTATATCATACTATAAATTAAATTGTAATTTTGAAAAGCAAAAGCAACTCACTACGCTTATAATTAAAAATATGTATATATGAAATGCCGTTGCTTCAAGATAAGTCATTCGACTATTATACTATGATTCAAGCAACCACATAAATAGTTGCTTCATATTTTACTATTTAATCTGGTTGGTATCATCAGATTTCTGTGTAAATCAGTCATACTGTTTTTTCCGTGTTACTATTACAAACTAAATAAATAAGATTTTGATGAATCAAAATATAATCAAAACATTTTTATATGAATTTTGATAAAATAATGCACAGAAAGAAAAGATTGCAACAATTTAGATATACTGAAAAAAATTGGTTGCTGTAACAATTTAGATAGTAAAATATGGCACAGCATTTTTATATGGTTGTAGCAACCAGGTTTTGATTGTAGCAGCAAATTTTTAATTGCGTTAGCCTATCGAAATCATATATTAACGGATAATCATCGAATCATATACTAACGCAATTATAAAAATACCATATAAAAATGTTGTGCCATATTTTACTATCTAAATTGTTGCAACAACCATATAAAAATGCTATGCCATATTTTATTATCTAAATTATTGCAGCAATTTTTTCTTTCAATATATGTGATACTACAGTAAATACTATGTGATAAGATTTTCTATCGTTTTCCATTATTATATATAATGTATATTAGTGAATAAAAATTGATCTTTAATGAGCACACAACATTAACTAATAAGATAGGCACTCTAGGACTTCTGAGATCTTAACAAAGTTTTGAAACCTTACATGGAAAAAACAGGATAATTAGTCTACACAGAAATCAGATGATGCCAACCAGATTAAATAGTAAAATATGGAGCAACTATTTATGTGGTTGCTTGAACCATAACAATGATTGTATGACTTATGTTACAGCAATATTATGACAACTTTTCACATATACATATTTTTAATTGTAAGCGTGAAACACTTTTACTTTTTAAAATTGCAACTTAATTTGCATGATGTAACAAGAAATTAATTCTTATTAATAATTTAATTCTAATAAATATTTATTAATTTTAATTTAATAATTATTAATTGAATTAATAATTTCATTCTATTATACTTCATGTTTTATAATATCACAATTAACACAACTATATGGATATATAACTTATCCATAGTAAATGATCCCCTAACCAAGTTTTAGTCGTTATAACCAGATCGCGTCTGACTACATTGATGTAATTGATATCAAAGTAAATAAATCGTAACTATTCCTATCATATAAAGATAACTAGGATGATATTTCTATATTGCTCATAACTAAATATTTTTAGTTATGTGAATTATATCTTTTTTTCCGTGTATCATTAATAGAATTAGTAAATACAGGGGTCGTGTTTTTCATTATTTAATCTTCAACTATACGAGTGAGTCATTTGAATCCGGATGAAAATTTCGGCCACTATTTTTGTAAGGAGGATAAGAGAGTGAAGGATCTTATCAAAATAATCTTATCAAAATTCTTGGCGTGGAATGAAGGGTGCGACAGACACAGAACCTTATCAATCAAGCCAATTATGACTCGAATTTTTTGGCATAAAGGCATTTGTGAAAAATAGTTAAGGTAACCGCCAAGATAACCTCGGTTTCTGATATTTATCATAAATAATGTTTATATTTCTTTTAATCAGTGTAACGTTCAGAAAATTAAGTCTATCGCCTTCCTTTCCAAAAGTGAATTTTAGTCTTGGATGATAATTATTAAAAACTTTGACAAGATCATTGATGCTTGTTCTGTCAATTGCGAAAGCAATGTCGTCAATGTACCGTACGTAAAATAGTAAATTAATAGTCGATTTATTAAAAAAAGTCTTGCAAAACTATATCCGCGACTATTGAAGATAGAGGTGACCCCATTAAAACTCCAAATATCTGTCTGTAAAACTTGTCATTGAAAGTAAAAAATGTGGAATTTGATACTAATTTGAATGCGTCAATGAATCTTTAGTCAAACACGTATTGTCTTGGATAAGATGTCATCTGTTATTGATATCGTCAATTACCAAATTCACCGGCACATTCGCGAACAGAGAAACCACATCCAGTGAGAAGAGCTCATCACTAACCGAAATCTCCGTGCTACAAATGCGCTGGATCAACTAGAAACTGTTTTGAACAATGTTGGACAAACTTTTTGTCAAAAATTATGTAAAAATTTCTCTAAGTTATGTAATGGGCTTCCGATTGTCAAAATTATAATACATAACGGTGAGCCTCTTATGAATTTTAGGGACCGTATACGCACGTGGTAATATTGGATTAAGCTTATTCAAGAACTTGTAGTTGCTCTCACTAATCATCTCAGAGTCCTTCCACCTTCTAATACTTTCCTTAAATCTGTAATATTCCTATTCACCGGATTCTGTAGTACCTAAGTATTCGTGTCACTAAACATCGCTCCATCTTACTAACATACTCAATTCTATCTATGGCAATCATAACGTTGTCCTTATTTGCATGAATGAAAAGAATGTTCGGATTATCTCTAACAAAATTTCTAGTTGTCAAATACATAGACCGAATTTTATCAACAATTACCGTTTTTTTTATTTTAATGTTTTTTTATCATCGGAATTTTACTTTTTAATTCATTGATAGCCGCATTCTTTGATCTTCTGAAAGTTATTTTCCAAGTTCTTAATAAACTCCTTAGTGATTGCCCTGATATTATACATCAGCACCGGATGAGATACTATTAAAGACCGTCAACTCTGGGTAAATTTCGGCATTTTTGGCGAAAAATAAAAAGGACCCCAAGAGCCCGGAGGTAATTGAAGAAACGCTGACATTATCGACAATGATATAATTTTGCTATTATTAACATATTTGGCTCAGACATTATTATTGGGAGTACAAATTAGTTTGGTCCGTTTTCCAAAAGATGGCTCCGGCTGTTGCGAATGGTTCATAGTGACAGCTGATTTTGGCGTTTTCAGAAAGGTAGATATCTGCTAATAATATTCAGGTTATATCGCTTTGAGTTTCATACAAAAATCTTGATTTTTACTGTGTTTGAAATATCGAATTTTGTGTTAACCAAGCAGCATTTGCGGGAGGTTCTAATTTTCTGCTTTAATTGAAAAAAAAGTGCAGCTGAAGCCCATCGAATGCTTGTCGAAGTTTATGATGACACTGCTCCAACTGATAAATTGTAGGGAATGATTTCGACGTTTCAAGGATGGAGATTTCAGCATTGAAGACAAGCCTCGCTTTGGACAGCCAAAAAAATTCGAAGACAAAGAATTAGAGGCATTACTCGAAGAAGATCAGAGTCAAACGCAAGAGGAACTTGCAGAATCATTGGGAGTAATTCAACAAGCCGTTTCTGCACGATTGAGAGCCATGGGAATAATTCAAAAACAAAGAAATTGGGTGCCTTATGAACTGAAACCGAGAGATGTTGAAGGGCGATTTTTCACTTGCGAACAACTGATTCAAAGACAACAAAGAAAAGGTTTTTTGCATCGGATTGTGACTGGAGATGAGAAGTGGTCTACGACAATCCCAAGAAGAAAAAATATTATGCTAAATCCGGTCAATCGTTACCATCGACCTCAACATCAACACCAAACCCGAATATTCATGGTTCGAAGATCATGCTCTGTATCTGGTGGGACTAAAAGGGTGTTATTTACTATGAGCTGCTGAAACCTGGCGATTCCATTACGGGCGATCGGTATCGGCAACAATTAATTCGTATGAGCCTGCATTGCGAGAAAAACGGCCGGAATACGAGCAAAGACATGATAAAGTTATTTTTCTTCATGACAACGCTCGGCCTCATGTCGCAAAAGTCGTAAAAAAATTTTTGGAAACGCTCAAATGGGATGTTTTAACGCACCCGTCATATTCTCCGGACATTGCTCGTTCTGGTTATTGGTTATTCCGAAGGATGCAGCACGATTTGGCAAGTCACCGGTTCACTTCTCCAAAATTGGATCGCCTCCAAAGACGAGTCATTTTTTCGAGATGGAATTCGAAAATTGCCTGAGAGATGGGAAAAAGTAGTACCCAGTGATGGACAATACTTTAATTAATCTGTTCGTTCATTTTATTTTGAAATAAATGCATTTTTGAACACAAAAAAAGGACCAAACTAATTTGTACTCCCAAAAAAAATTCATGGTTTTTTGTTACATAAATGTTCTATAAATAAATATGTATACTTGTAAAGCTATATCCTATATATTGCAGAAAAATTACAATTTTTTCTCTGTAGTTATCATCTCTGTTGATAATCAAACTTTGATAACACTGAAATCACAATATTTTAAAGAAATATCGAGTATTATTGATTTCTAAATGCATAAATATACGTCTACTAAACTAATAAATCATAAAATTATACAATATTATCAGTTTTTAATTCTTAATTACTTCAATATTCACAAGGATGCGAACTCCCGTAAAGATGTCGGTCTTTAATAATATCTCGTCAATGACATCGGTAAGCAAAAGCTCTCGCTTAGTTGTAATAAGGATTGAACTTCGATCTATGTATTTGACAACTAAAAATTTTGTTAAAAATAACCTGAATATTTTTTTCACTCATGCGGATCAAGGGCAAATGCAGGGGATGGTTATCATGGACAAAATTCAGTATGTTAATAAGATGGAATGAAGTTCTTGAATAAGCTTAATCCAATATTATAATATTACGTGCCTATGCGATCCCTAAAATTCACAAGAGCTCTTTTGTACGTATTATAATTTCGTCAATAGAAAGCCCATTACATAATTTGGCGAGATTTTTGCATAATATTTTGACAAAAAGGTTACCGTCCAACAACACTGTTCGTAACAGTTTCCAAATAATTCAGTGCATTTGTAGCACGGAGATTTCGATTAATGATGAATTCTTCTCACTGGATGTAGTTTCTCTTTTCACGAATGTACCGGTAAATTTGGTGATTGAGGGTATTAATAACAGATGGCGTTTTATTAAGATAACACGTGTTTAACTAAATATGAGTTCATTGACGCAATTAAATTAGTTAGATCGAATCCATATTTTTTACTTTCAATGATTAGTTTTACAGACATTTGAAGTTTCAATGAGATCACATCTATCTTCAATAGTCGCGGATATAATTTTGCAAGACTTAGAATCGACTGTTCTTAATAAATTGACAATTAATTTACCATTTTACGTACGATACATTGACGACATTGCTTTCGAAATTGACAGAAGCATCAATGATATTGTCGAAGCTTTCATTAATTATCATCCAAGATTAAAATTCACACTGGAGGAGGGAGGCGATAGAATTAATTTTCTGGATGTTACACTGATTAAAAAGAAACATTATTTATGATTGGTATCAGAAACTGATGTCATCTGGATAATACCTTAACTATTTTTCACAACACTCTTTGTACCAGAAAATTGAAGTCATAATTGGCTTGATTAATAAGTCAATTATAGCAAAAAGCATTAAAGCCAACACTAGTTCTTATTACAAATATCTTAAAGTTGTTTATTCATAACAAATTATAATAGACGTTCCGACCATTATTAGGTCATCTTGAATATTGTTTAAATACAAAATGTTTATTAACACAATGTCATGGCTTAATTCAAGTTATAATTAAATTAACTTAAAATTAATATATAATAATTAATAAACGTTTGGACTTACAAAGTCTTCTTCAGTGCTACAAGAGATATAATCTTAAATTAACGAATAAAGAATGACGGATAGAATGAAAATTTAAAAACCATAAATGGTGAAGTGTCATAGTATTAGGTGTACAACTTTGCTTCCGCCGTTTTCTTATAGATGGCTTTAGCGGTAAGTGGTGGTCGAAATAAATAGATCATAGAATAATATAATACGTCATACAATAAACTTGGGCATCTGTCAACAAAACCCCATAAAAACATTAGTCGATTTGTGTCTGCATCATAAAGTTATTCTCGATTGAAAATGTCAATTTACGAGCCAAATTCTCATCATTTGCGGGAGATTTAAATTTTCTGCTTCAATATGAAGAAATCTGTGGCTGAGGCTCATCGAATGCTCTCAAATACTTATGGTGAGGCCGCTATTAGTGAAAGAACGTATCGTGAGTGGTTTCAACGCTTCGAGAATGGTGATTTTGACATCGAAGACCGGCATATCGGTGGAAGAGAGAAGGTTTTCGAAGATGCAGAATTGGAGGCATCACTTGATCAAGACTCGTGTCAAAATCAAGAAGAATTGGCACGATCATTGGGAGTGACTCAACAAGCCATTTCAAAACGCCATTTCAAAGTCATGGGAATGATTCAGAAGCAAGGAAATTGGGTGCTGTACGAGTTGAAGAGAGATATTGAACGGCGTTTGTTTGCTTGTGAACAGCTGCTTGAAAGGCAAAGACGGAAGGGATTTCTGCATCGCATTGTGACTGGGGACGAAAAATGGATTCATTACGATAACCCCAAGCGCAGAAAATCATCATGGGGAGTTCCCGGCTATGCTTCCACGTCGACGGCCAAACCGAATATTCACGGCTCCAAGGTCTGTATTTGGTGGGACTAGCTCGGCGTAGTATATTATGAGCTGTTAAAACCAAAATCTGAAACAATCACAGGCGATCAATATCGAACGCAATTGTTGCGTTTGAGCCGAGCATTGAAAGAAAAATGGCGCAATACAACGAAAGACACGATAAAGTGATTTTGCAGCATGACAATGCTCGACCCCATGTTGCGAAAGTGATCAAGACATACTTGGAAACATTGAAATGGGAAATCCTACCCCACCCGCCGTATTCTCCAGACGTTGTTCCCCCTGACTATTACTTGTTTCGATCAATGGCACACGACCTGCACTTCCGATCTTATAAGAAGTAAAAAATTGGATCGATTCATGGATCGCCTCAAAAGATGACCAGTTTTTTCGACGCGGGATTCGTACGCTGCCCGAAAGATGGGAGAAAATAGTGGCCAGCGATGGACAATACTTTGAATCATAAATATATTTGGTGTAGTAAAAAGAAATCCATTATTTTCCAATAGATGGCTTTAGTAATCTGTATCTCGTCTACGCGTGATAGAGATTACTAAAACCATCTATTGGAAAAATAATGGATTTCTTTTTACACCTAATATAACCAGTTTTTTACAATAAAGCTTCGAATTTCGGAAATAAAACGGCGGAAGTAAAGTTGTACACCTAATATAAAAAATATATAAAAGAATATAAAAAAGTATTAAAAAATATAAATAATATAAAAATTCGAACGTCAATAAGTATCCCGCCAGATGAAAATAAGATAGGAACATTTGAATACTTCAGTCAACAGTAAATTAATTATGTTCATCGTTAAAATAGATTTGCCAAATTCCTCGGTTGAGATCGAGAATCCAGTTTGTCATAGACTTGTATCAAACGATTCGAGAATTCTTTAATTATAAGCATTTTATGATATTCTGTAGAACAAAAAGATTTATTAAGATAATATATTATTAGTGTGAAAAAAGAGATACAGAATCAAATAACTTACGGTAATTTATATAAAATACTGTAATCCAAACTCTCAATCAAATATCCAATTAAGTATAATAAAGATAATGACTTTGCTCGTTTGAAAATTAACTAATGTGAAGTGTAGGTCAAACAAAAGTAAGTCAATAAAATCGAATGTAAAAACAAGTCTGTTCAAAACTGTGACCATTTATGTTCTCGTATATCGTCAAGTATGTTAAAATAAGAGTTATCCAATAATTCAGTAGCTTTCATTAAATTTAAACCATCTTTCATTAAATTTTTTTTTGTTCTTTAATATACATCGTTTCAGAAATATTTCTTTTATGGTAATTCTTTTCAAAATCAAGAATACTAACTTTTTTCCAATCAAAGTCATGAGTTTCTGTGATATGTTTCGAGATTATTTGGACTGGTCTAATTTTATATTATTGCGTTCTTAGTAAAGTAAGATAGTTTATTAACAAAAGGATCAAAAGTTTGGCTTGTAAAAAAGGGACGATGGTTAATAACACCAGATCAGATAACGTTGATATTAATGGAGTTTTGAAAGAGATAATGATTTTCTCATATATATAAGATTTATTTCTAATAAAATTACTAAGACTATTAATAAATCCAAAAACATGATAGGTATTTAAACAAGCTTAATAAATTTATTAAAGTTCATAAAGACAAAAATCAACATGATAAAAATAATAATGTCATATATAAAGTAAATTGTAATAACTGCGATGCATCGTATGTTGATCAAACGAAGAGACAATTGCAGACAAGAATTAAAGAACATCGCAATAATATAAAATTAGATCAGTCCAAGTACTCAGTAATCTCAAAACATATCACAGAAACTAATTATGACTTTGATTGGGAAAAAGTTAGTATTCTTGATTTTGAAAAGAATTATCATAAAAGAAATATTTCTGAAATGACACATATTAAAGAACAAAAAAACGATTTAAATTTAATAATATTAAGTTATTGGATAACTCTTATTTTAACATACTTAACGATATAAGAAAGAAAACATAAATGGTCACAGTTTTGAGCAGACTTGTTTTTACATTCGATTTTATTGACTTACTTTTATTTGACCTACATTTCACATTAGTTAATTTTCAAACAAGCAACAGTCATTATCTTTATTGTATTATACTTAATTGGATCTTTGATTGAGAGTTTAGATTACAGTATTTTATATAAATTACCGTTATTATTTGATTCTGTACTTCTTTTTTCACACTAATAATATATTATCTTAATAAATCTTTTTGTTCTACAGAATATCATAAAATACTAATTAAAGAATTCTCGAATAGTTTAATACAAATCTGTGACAAACTGGATTCTTGATCTCAACCAAGGACTTTGGCAAATCTATTATTCGATGAACATAATTAATCTGTTGACTGAAGTATCCAAATGTATCCTATCTTATTTTCATCTGGCGGGATACTTATTGACGTTCGAATTTTTTATTTTTTATATTTCTTTATATGTTTTTATATTCTTTTATATATTTTTTTATATTATGACACTTCACCACTTATGGTTTTTAAATTTTCATTGTATCCGTTACTCTTTATTCGTTAATTTAAGATTGTATCTCTGCGTTGTAGCACTGAAGAAGACTTTGTAAGGTTTGTTTATATGCGAGTGAAAGTTTGAAAACAATTAATTAGAATGATATGAGATTGACAAGG